>NC_067485.1:63317158-63634658 GCF_947179515.1 Apodemus sylvaticus
GCCAAATCCAAAAACAACAACAACAACAAAAAAAAACAAAAACAAAAAACAAACAAACAAACAAACAAAAATAAATGGCCAAAGATATGTACATCTGAGCAGCCATGGTTGCAGTGTGGCTCTGCCCACGAGTCGGCTTTTGTCCTAGAAAATTTTTATTTTCGATGATGATAAATAATTTGGCTGGGTATAATATAATAGTCTAGGTTGGTATTGTAGTCTTTTAGGCCAGCCTCCATTCGTGACTTGGGCCTTTTCTCCTGTAGTGTTTAGAACTGTTTGTTTATTCTGTATGTCTAGTGTCTTCACTGTAATGTGATATGTGTGTACTACAGGTATTTTCTGACCCTTTTATTTGGTGTTTGGTGTGCCTCTTGTGTTAAACTATGTGTCATTTCCCCCACTCCCTAGATTTTGGAATGATCTTCTATTTTTATTGAAAATTATTTTTGTAACTTTGTCATAGAATTCTTCTCCCTTTTCTGTGAGCTTAAGTTGTACATTTGGTCTTTCCCTGATATAATAAATGTTCCCATGTTCCATTCTTCTATTTTAATTTATCAGTGACATGGACTGATCCAATTTCTATGCCTTTGTTAAAGTTCTGATATTGTCTTCCATGTGATATATTTATTCTATTGCTAAATCTTTCCACTGAACTTTCTGAGTTTTTCATTTCTAGGATCCTATCATTTTGGTTTTTTGTTTGTTTGTTTGTTGTTTGGGTTTTTTGTTTGTTTGTTTGTTTGTTGTTTTTTTCTGAGACAGGGTTTCTCTGTGTAGCCCTGGCTGTCCTGGAACTCACTTTGTAGACCAGGCTGGCCTCGAACTCAGAAATCTGCCTGCCTCTGCCTCCCAAGTGCACCGCCCAGCTTTCTTTTTTCTTCACTATTTCTATCTCTTGAATTCTTTTTCCATATCCTGAACTGACTTACGTATTTCACTCAGCCTTTTGGTTTTGTTTTCTTGGAATGCATTTGTGCCTTCTCTCTAGCTCTTATTCTTCTCTTTCTTTTTAATTATATGTGTGTGTGTGTTAGTGGGTGTGCACAGTCTCGCTTTTGAGTGTGAGTTTATAAGAGCAGGTACTCACACAGCCAGAAGTGGAGCTAGACTTACATGTTGTAAACCACCTGAGATGAGTGTGCTGGGAATCAAACTCAGATCCTCTGGAGGAACAGTATGTGATCTTAATTACTGGATCATCACTCCAGCCCCCAGCTCTGATTTTTGTTACTTTATCTGTCTATTCTAGATGTGAGTCCTTGGTTAGCTATGTAGTTAACAAAGCCTCTGCCTCTGCCTCCTCCTTTCTTCTTCTTCTTCCTCCTCCTCCTCCTTCCTGTCCTTTCAAGCTCATTGCTTCCACTGCTGTACAAAAGGTTTTTAATTTCATAAAATGACATTTTCTTTTTTGTTTGTTTGTTTGTTTGTTTGTTTTTCGAGACAGGGTTCCTCTGTGTAGCCCTGGCTGTCCTGGAACTCACTCTATAGACCAGGCTGGCCTTGAACTCAGAAATCTGCCTGCCTCTGTGTCCCAAGTACTGGGATTAAAGGTGTGTGCCACCACCACCCGGCATAAAATGATATTTTCTTGGCATTATTTCCTGAGTGATTACAGTCCTATTGAGAATTCTTTGCCTGTATGTATGCTTGAAGTGGTTCTCTGTTTTCCTCTAACAGTTTCAAATCTTATATTAGATTCACTCAGTTGAAGTAGTTTATAAATGGCTTTGAGGCAGGGTCTTGTGCTGTAGCTCAGGTTGTTGTAGAACTTACTCTGTGGCCCAGAATGAACAGCCTGATGTGTACAGTAATCGTCCTGTCCAGCTCACAAGCCCTGATTTACAAGTGTACACTACTATGCCCAGGATGAGAATAACTTTCTGGAAAAGTGAGGCCAGTTTCACAAATTGTCAGACCACTGGACCCAATATTTATTAGAAAATAAGATTTCTTTACTATTGTTGTTAGTGTTTTGTGTTGGTTTTTTGGGGGCTTTTTATGTTTGGTTGGTTTGGGTTTTTTGTTTGTTTTTGAGACAGGTTTTCTCTGTATAGCCCTGGTTGACCTGGAAGTCTGTAGATCAGACTTGCCTCAAAGATCTGCCTGTCTCTGCCTCCCGAGTGCTAAGATTAAAGGCCTGTTTTATTTTTTAAGACAATAATTTATGCAGGCACAGCTGGCTCCAAATTTGCGGTGTACCCAAAAGTATTATTTGCTACTTATCTTGCTGATATGACAGAATGCTCTGACATATCAGCTTTGGGAAGTAGGTGTTTGTTTTGGCTCACCGTTGTCACAGCAGCAGTGTATACACAGTGACAGTGTACAGTCGGTCTTGATGGGGGCAGGGGCTTGAGTATCCACAGTCGGGGAACATTCAGCTTTCTGTCTTTCAATTTGGTCCCGGCCCCTGGCCCATGCACTGGTACTGCCCACATTTAGGATGTGCCTTTCTACCTCAGTCAGTCTGTTTAGATTGATCAGTGTTGCTCTTCTGTGACTCTAGATCCTGTCAGATGGATAGTTGTAGATGACCTTGAACTCCCCACTGTCCTGCCTCCACCTCCCACATATGAGATTGCAGGGATTAGACATGTGCGACCACATCTGGACTTTAAAGTTTTAAGTCAATAAAGCAAGCTTTCTTTCACAGCCCTAATATGAAATCTCTGAAACAAGTCCTTAAGGGACTAAACCATCCAGTATATATGTATAATGCCACAATTCTAACTACAGAGACACCCTAAGCAAACCGTAAGTCTTTGGTAATTATTGAATATAGTGGAAAGATATTTCATTACTAATGTCACATGCTGTGACAGAATGTTTGGATTAAAAAGAAACTGTTACTCCAGTCCTTTGGCTCTGTGCACAAAGGTGAAGCACAGCCTAAAAGGTCCTGGTGCTGCTGTCCTGACTGACCAAGCCTACTCAGTCAGCCACCAGGGTCTCAAGGGAGGGAGGGAGGGAGGACTAAAGAAGGTAAAGGCGAAGGTGTTAGCCCTGGGGGAAAACAGCTATGGAGGACAGGGTTCAGACCCTCTCCCCGAGCCCAAGGTAACCTTGAAAGTGGAAGGAAACCCACTCAGCTCTTGGTGGATGCAGGAGCTTGACACTAGGTCCTCCTCCAAGCCAATTGCCCTGTTTCCAAGAAAAAAATCTTGGGCCCAAGGCCTGAGATTTCCTGCCCCCAGCTTCTGTTTGTTAAAGCGCTCATCTCCCTTTCATCTTCCTTCTCCTCCTCTGCTCATCTCCCTTGTCATGGCAGACTTTCTCGGCAACCTGCACTAAATCCCTCAACAACTTACCCTGTAGTCCCTCTAGTCTTTGAAGCTTTTTCCTGATATCTCTACTAACCTGGTCTATACAAGCCATAGTCATAGTAGTTTTGTGCTCTTCTGCTGCTGGAGTCATAGGGTGTATATTGGCAGAATGCCTCCGTGCTCTAGAAAGGCTGCAGGTGACCATCTGATCCCTGCTTGACCTCACATACCTTGGTCAAATTGGTGTGTTGTCATGCAGCCCTCTTAAGCCCTGCCAACAGAGACTGGCCATAGATCTTCAGGTGCCCCTTACCTTCTGCTGTATTAAAGTCCCAGTCAGGTCTCATCAGGGAAACCCTCTGTTGATTTCAGTTTGGTCAATTGATGGTGACCTGGTGTCTGAGGAATCATTATCCTCTCTCATTCTTCAGTCGTAAAGAGTCATGAGTTGTTGGATATCATCCTAGGTGGGCTGATAAGTACATGAAAGTCATAAAGAGATTGATCAGCCCCTTGGGGTTATCTGAAAAGGAAGGTGTCAGGGGAGGTGGCTGGCTCTCAGTCAAGGGTTCCCATGGCAGAACTGGGAAGTTGGGGGTCTCCTCCTGCTCCTTCCTCCATTAAAGCGGGTTTCAACGGCCTCTGCCAGTGTGGGCTAAGAATCCTGGTGCTGGCACTGTCAGGGCCATGGGGACAATGGTAGGGGGATATAGAGGAGGAGAGTCTTGGAGCAGCTTAGAGGATTGACTTCTTCTCAGGTCTGGATCCCTCCTCTCATGTTTCCTTTTTCTTGATGGCCAAAACCTGTGATGTGGGTCTTTGGGAAAGAAACTTTTATCCATGGTGGTGGTGGTGATGGGGAGGGGGGGTTTCCTTCACTGTATTCTCCCAGGTATTATGTAGGGCACTTGGTCTGGTGCCCATGGGATCCTGGCCTGAAGACTCTTGTACTGCTTTGATCCCCTGCAAGTCAAAGGTCCCTACGGGTGGCCACCCTACTCCAAAGGTGGGCCATTCCAAGGAGCAGAGTGACTAACTTGCCCTTCTTTACTACTGCTGACGAGTTTTCTCCTCTTTCCCTGCCTTCCCTCCAATGGTTAATTAGGGTGTTTAACGGGGTAGATTCAGTCTGTCCCATGTTCAAACTGTTGTCAGTCCAAGTCCAAGAACACAGAATGAGATAACCAACACCAACAAACACAGAGAAAGACAATCAACACACAGTTCACCCCTGCTAAGGGCACACAAACCAGGTTATCGCAAGACTTGGTCAGCTCCTGGTGATACTGTGTCTTGCTGTTTCCAAAAGGAGCAGAGCCCTCCCGACTCCCTGGAGGGGTGAAGTATCCTCCAGACTCCCCACGGTCACAGTGCTATGTCACATCGGGCCCACCACAATTGACCCACACCAGACCAGAGGCTTTTGAGCCAACACCGTGCTCTTGAGCCAAAAGAAAAAGCAAAAGACAGAGGGACAAACACAGACAAAAACTTACGAGTAGCCACCTGTTGCTGAGTTCGGTCTTTTTCCCTCCGATCAGTTTAGTAGGTAGTCCCTCGGGTCTCCTCGAATCCCAGACGAAGCCTCACCCCAACGCTCCAGTCAGTGGTACTTACTTTGAGATGCCACCCCCTCCCAGTGAGACATCGAAACACAGATCGATGCAAAAGCACGAGGTTTATTTTTCTGCACATAGGGGTCGACCCTCAGTCCCTTGAGGCAAGTGATGGGAAATCGACCCTGAATGGCTATTACAAGCAGTTTTTATACTTTTGAGGGGCACAGGTTACATCAGCAAGGTTATAGTTCAAACTTATTGGCTAAGCATATTGACCTTTAAATCTATTGGGTAGTAAGCATGCCACGCATTTGTACTTTACCTGTGACTTTCCAGAGCATCAGATAACTATCTGTCAGTACATTCTGAGAATTTTTTACTGTTCCTGTGGGTGGAGAATGGAACTTGGCCTAGCCTTGAACCGAGGTGGGAGGGGAAAAGTCACAGGTAAAGTGACTTAGGGACCCGCAACTGTATTTGGGTTAAAGGAAAAGAAACATATATGATAGTATAATCAGATTTTGGGTAGGAAACTTTTAATTAGAAAATCTTGGAAGCTGGGCAGTGGTGGCACTTGCCTTTAATCCCAGCACTAAAGAGGCACAGGCAGGAGAAATCTCTGAGTTTGTGGACAGCCAAAGCTACACAGAGGAACCTGATCTCAAAACAAAAGAGAAAAGAATAGGAGCAGACATTTAGAAGTTAAAGGAACTTGTATTGGATGACAACATCAGCTTGTTCTTACTGAACAGGAGGCAGCATCTGTGAAATTAGTGTTTCTAACCAGCCTTAAATGTTTTCTCTCACTCTGCCTTCTGCATGATTTACTGTGCTTTAAATATTTCCATGCCTCATGCTAAGAGCTTATTTCCAACTTAAACATGTTGGGGTTAGAGGGATCTCTCAACTGTTAGGAGCACTTTTTGCTCTTACTGAAGACTCTGTTCAATTCCCTGCAAAAGACCTGGTATCTCACAACCATCTGTAAATTCATTTCCAGGGTGTGGCATTCTCCACAGGCTCTACATGTGTGTGGTGCACATGGAGAAAAATGTGCATGCTCAATGAGTCTTTGAAACCAATCACTTAAGAAGTCAGTGTACATTAATATTACTGCGCTCACCATTCTTAACTAGTAAATGCCACTGTTTTATTATTTCTTTGGGGTCCACATTCAAAGGGAAATATTATTTCTTGGGTGCATATGCCTTCATCCCCAAAATAATATGTTTGTGTGGTGCACTCTTGTGTGATCTTGGGTTTCTTTCAAGTGTGTGGAGAATGTTGTAACATGACTAGCATGAGTGTTATCCCCTTGTATCCACAATGCTCACTAGCATAATGTCTTCCAGTGAAGAGATACATTCAGCTTCTGGAAATCCTTTCTGAAAATAGTGCACAGCTTTTTAAAAACTACTTTTATAAGTAATCTAGTATAATTAACTGCCACTGAAATTAGTGAAATGATTCAGGCTCTGATTCTACTGTTGATGGGCATTTTAGAGTAAGACATTGAATCTCTTGGGCCTCACTTTCCTTAATAAGTAGCCTGGCCTGAACTGCTGTTTTAATGAGGCTGGGAGTAGTTAGGGAATTAAGAAAGGAGAGATACACATAGAGAAAAGCTGGGCTCTGGAGCACTGCACTTACTCAGATGAAGCACACCAATTACCACAACAGTCCGTGTATTATGGGGAATCTCAGCACAGGAGGGAGTGAAGGCCTGAGATGTCTCAGCAGGAGTCTTCTGTATGTGGGCATCCTCAGTCTGCAGACATCCTGGAGGAAGAACGTGCAGATGACAGTTTGACACCCTCTGGTCAGCTGTTTGCACGTGTACACACTGCCAGCGTTTGCACTCAGGAGGAAAGCTTTGCCAGTCCCAAGAGTCTGTGATGTAGGTCCCTGAGGCGTCTATGGCTTCCATTACCACTGTTCCTTCATATGGGCCTTATATGGAAACAGTCAGTTTACAGGACATGTGGAAAGTTAGATGTCTTGCTCTTTATGTTTTTAAATAGGTGACAACCAAAGCCAAGGAACTGAAGGACTCAGTCACCAGCTCCCCCGGTGAGTTGCCACCTTAATTGATTTTATTCCACGAATCCAAGCAAATCAAAGAGCCGATCCCTTCCTCCCGAGTAAGTTTCTACTTTATCACTAATCTGACAAGGTTTTTTCAAGATTAATCCCTTTTTGTAATAACTTCTTTAAGTGCTAGGGATGGTAGTTTTCCCCAAAACCTCTACTGATCCTTTCTCTGAAAGGCTAATCATAGAAACTAAATCAGTCTGGTCCCGCAAAGTTGATTAAGTTTAAAGATGTGGAATGTTAGCATACCTGGGGTCCCAGTATCTTCAGGTGAGTTCAGTAGGTGTTCTCCCAGCTTTAGAAAAGACTGTTTTAAGCTTTCCACCAATGAAGTGATATATGTGGGCAGAGAGAAAGAGAGCAACAGTAGCATATCACAATAAAGTCCACTTCCAGAACTTTCTGCAGGGATGTGTTGTTGGAACGCTACTGCAAGCTACAGTGAGAGATTAACATGCTCCTTCTGTGGGTCTCTCTGTGTTGCCTCCTGAGTAGCTGAGAGATTCTACAGGCATGACCAATCACAGTTATCATCCCCCTCCCACTGTCCCAAGACAAGATATCTCTGTGTAGCCCTGACTGCCCTTGAACTCACACTGTACACCAGGCTGGCCTGAAACTCAAGGATCCACCTGCATCTGCTTCCCAAGTGCTGGAATTAAAGGCATATGCCACCACTGACCAGTTCAGTTTTCCTTTCAAAAGAATTATGAAATAGTATTCTCCAAAATGAAGTATACAAAGTTCTTTAATCTACTTGGGAGAGACCAACCTTAGTTACTCTAATTGAAGGCTGATATGGGTTAGAAGAGATCTTATGCTTGGAAAAAAAAAGAATCCATGAGAAAACAACACATAGAAAAATGATTAGAGCCTGGCAGTGGTGGCGCACGCCTGTAATCCAGCACTCTGGGAGGCAGAGGCAGGCAGATTTCTGAGTTCCAGGCCAGCCTGGTCTACAGAGTGAGTTCCAAGACAGCCAGGACTACACAGAGAAACCCTGTCTCCAAAAAAACCAAATCCAAAACAAAAAACAAAAAAACAAAACAACAAAAAAAAGTTGGTGAAATAAATTTTCACATTTTTCAACTAATAAAAGTTCTAAACTTCAGGCAGGAGAGATGGCTCAGCGGTTTAGAGTGCTCACTGCTCTTCCAAAGGTCTTGAGTTCAAATCCTAGCAACCACATGATGGCTCACAACTATCCATAATAAGACCTGATGCCCTCTTCTGGGTTGACTGAGAAGAAAAAGTATCTGAAGACAGCTACAGTGTAGCGACATATAATACATAAATAAATGTTTTTAAAAAGTTCTAAACTTCACTCCAGATATTAATGTTAGATAAAATGTTCCTGGAGAAACAAAGGTGACTTTTAAACTATGAATATAAAAGTAACTATTTGGAAAGATATTTGTGTTGAAGAAACATTTGGAAAATAGATGCTTTAAAGCATTTAGCATATGCTATATATTATTTATATTATCTTGTATATGTTATTGTGTGGCCAAAATGATTGTTACTGTGCATGGTGATACACGCCTATCACTGTGGAGACAGGAAGATTAGGAGTTCATCCTCAGTTATATAGCAAGTTCAAGCCTAGCATGAACTACATTAGAACATATATGTGCATGTATGAGTGCATGTGGGGCAGGGTTGGGGTGGCCTTACTTCAGTTTGCGAGAACAGCTGCTGCGGGTGAGCAAGATGACTTGGCAGATAAGAGTGTGATTGCTGCCAAGCCAGAGAACCCAGGACAGTCTTCAGGACACACGTGCTATACGAGAGCCCTCAAGTAGCCTCTCTCACAGTAAGGACAGCAGCAAAAAGTTACTTCATCTGCCAAAAACATCTGTCACGCATACAGATTAAATAAATTAAAACTTTTAATTAATAAAAAAAATTAAAAACTGAGTTGGGGGTTGGCAGTTTCAGTCAGCACTAGAACACTGTGAAAACCCTAGGATTGGTCCTCGGCAGTGTGAGAAGAAAGACTGGTTTAAGAATTACTTACTTTAAGCCATATCACTGCATCCTGTTTACTGTCCTGTTCAACTATGATGACTATTAAATACTTGACATCATAATAGACTTTGGAGCTAACTTGTATATTTCGAATTTTATCCAGTGTTATGTATTTTTCCTATCTTTCAATATTATTAGTGAAATTTTTATCAGACAAATTTAGTTTAGAATGCTATCAGTTTGGCATCCCTGCACAGAAACTGCAGTTTCTGCCAGTCGGAGCTGTCTAGAGTGCCCTGGTTCTTCCTGTTGGTACAAAGCCTTGTAACAACAGAGACAGTTTCAATGCAGAGGGGGAGCAGCGTGCTCATCTGAGCACTGTATGGGGTGCCAGGCCACCTCTTCGAATTCTCCTGTGTTTTTAAGTGTGTATGTGTGTGTGTGTGTGTGTGTGTGTGTGTGTGTGTGTGTGTGTTGCTTTGTGCATGTAGAAGCCAGGGGACAACCTTGTGTGTGTCAGGGTTGTCTGTTCTCTCCTTCCGTCATCTGGGTCCTGGGGTCAGACTCAGAATGTCAGGTTTGGCGGTAAGTACCTTTAACCCAGATCCGGCTCATTAGCCTAGCATTTGTTTTCTGAACATAAGGTCAGCTCAGAAAGTTACTCACTCTGCAGAGGCAGCAGACACGTGACAGACGAGCTACTTGGTAGGGAAAACGTGTGTGCAAATGAATGTTGTCCGTGTTTATAACAGGGCATACACCCCATTCAGCTACCAATGAGATTCTGGCTATGAAGAGCTCCCTGGTCACACCCCACCAAGTGTCAGTTTCTTACTGTGATAGGCTAGGTAAAGAAATTATCAACTGTATGTCTGTCAATCCGCAGCCAGCTGGTAGTAACCAGCTGCATACTGTCTTCTTGAGTGGACAGACTCTACCAAGAACTATTCTTGGGTTTCTGGGACTACAATTCTTGGCCCCTTTGAATGTGAGCTCAAGGTGCTCAGTAGGCAGACTGCATTGCCAGGAGCCTTTCTCTTCCCCAGGGGAGGTGGAGCTTTTGAGTAGCAACTTCTGAGGGGATATTGATCTGTATTTTAGAGACTAAGAAAATCAACATTTTTTTTTAAAATCAACATTTCTTGACAAGCAATAGAATTTATTTAAACATACACACACACACACACAAGCCTTGTACAGTGTCATTAGCCTTTAAATTGAATACAGGCAGA
The DNA here is from genome assembly GCF_947179515.1 of Apodemus sylvaticus. Lineage (NCBI taxonomy): Eukaryota > Metazoa > Chordata > Mammalia > Rodentia > Muridae > Apodemus > Apodemus sylvaticus. The sequence goes on from NC_067485.1 coordinate 63,327,278, forward strand.
CTGATCTCTTAATCTGAGGCCAGCCTGGTCTATAGAGTGAATTCCAGGACAGCCAGGGCTATACAGAGAGATGTCTCATAAACAAACAAACAAACAAATCACCTGCATCTTTATATTGAAATTTTTCTTTGGAATGTTTCATAATTAAACGACATTACTGATTGGTACATGGCAGTAATCCATAAATTAAAGAATATTTTAAGGCTTACCTACATTTAGCAAATTGTCCTACAAAGAGATTAAACACTCATCTAATCTGATAACCAGTAGCCACATTCAGCTATTTTTAATTAAAGTTTGGGGCTAGAAAAATTTCTCAATTATAAAGTTTTTGCAACATAAACATGAAGACCTGAGTTCAGTCCTTGGCACCCCTGTGAGAAAGCTAAGGACAGCATTGTGTGCTGGGATTCCACATGGGCGAGGTGGAGGCAGGAGGAGCCACCTGCTCCAGATGAGGTCATGAGGCCGGGAAAGAGGGACCATAAGATGGAAACTGACAGGACGACACATGATGTCGGCCTGTAGCTACCACACCCATGTGCACACTCGTGCATGGGCACACATGCAAGCACATACACAAAAAAAGAAATTGAGGCTTAAATTAAGTAGAATTAATGAGGTTTTAAACATGGTTTTAAACTTAAGAGACACCAAGTGGTTATAGTGCTAGAGAACATGAGGTTAGGCCCCAGAGTTCGAAGGCCGCTGCTCCCAATGCATGTGAACCAACGCATCCAGACTCTTCTCGGGTTGCCTCTGTCCCCGGCCAGGTTCATTACCTAAGGCCACAACTGATTCCATTGCTGTGTTCCTATTTGTCTGTTTTCCTTTGTGAAGTAAATGGCTCAACCTTTTACTAAGATCCTTTCTCTGCATGTAAAAATTCACCTTGAAGCCAGGTGCGGAGGCAGGAGGGAGAAGTCGGGTGAATCGCTAAGTTCAAAACCAGTCTGGTCGACCGAGCAAGTCTACAGAGAAACTCTGTCTCTAAAATTAAATAAATTCACCTTGGGCTATGGCAATGGCTTAGCAGGTAAAGGCACTTGCCACCTAAGTTCAGCTCCCAGGGACACTCTTGGTGGAAGCAAAGAGCCAAGTCCCACCAGGTGTCCCCTGGCCTCCATACATGCAGTATGTCGAGAACATGTGCAGTATGCCCATGCACACCTGTAAATCAAGTAGTAGTCTGTCTTAGCCAGGGTTTCTACTCCTGCACAAACATCACGACCAAGAAGCAAGTTGAGAGGGAAAGTGTTTATTGAGCTTACAGTTCCACGCTGCTGTTCATCACTAAAGGAAGTCAGGACTGGAACTCAAGCAGGTCAGGAAGCAGGAGCTGATGCAGAGGCCATGGAGAGATGTTTCTTACTGGCTTGCTTCCCCTGGCTTGCTCAGCTTGCTTTCTTATAGAACCCAAGAACACCAGCCCAGGGATGGCACCACCCACAAGGGGCCCTCCCCACTTGATCATTAATTGAGAAAATGCCCCACAGCTGGATCTCATAGAGGCACTTCCCCAACTGAAACTCCTTTCTCTCTGATAACTCCAGCCTGTGTCAAGTTGACAAAGAAAACCAGCCAATACAGAGTTATTCTAGTAGAAAGAACCCTGTATCTGTGCCTGTCTGCAGAGGAGGTGCAGTGCTAAGCATGCCTGGTGTATTTTAACTACGCTAATAGAACTAATGAATCCTAGGTTATAGCGAATCCCTTCGCTTGTCCACTGTCAGGTTTCCCTTCTAAAGGATCCCTGCTCTTTGATCGAGGTCTGGCCTTATATCCCCATTATTCCTCAGAGCAGTGTCAAGGACAAAGACAAAGGGTCAGAGCCTGCTCCAGCTCCCATGTCTAATGCCAGCGGAGGATGCGAGCAGGGTGTTCATAGTGCAAAGGTAAATTAGACAGTGCGTGTACACACGGTGTGCCTAGCACACTGCCCACGTTCCCCATGCCTTTCTCATGTACTGTGTGTGCTCCTTTCCTAGGAATGATCAGGCTCTCTGAACTTAAGTCAAACATTCAGAATTCCCGGCCAATCAAGATAGCCACAGCCTTGCCAGATGACATCATCACCCAGCGGGAGGACTCAGCGGGGGCCGTGGAGGATGAGGAGCAAGAGGCTGCTGATGTGGAGCAGGAGACAGTAACCACGGAAGCCCGACCTCGGAGGCGGAAGTCAGCCAGGGTGGCCGAGGCAGTAACCAGAGTGGAGCCAGAGGAGAAGCTCAGAGGAAAGAGGCAAAAAGACTTCGACATATCAGAACAAAACGATTCCAGTGACGAAGAGAAACAAAGAAAAGAAAGAACTCGTGCTGCAGAGGAGGCGTGGACTCAGAGTCAGCAGAAACTTCTGGAATTGGCATTACAGCAATACCCAAAAGGAGCCTCTGACCGCTGGGACAAAATAGCCAAATGTGTGCCGTCTAAGAGTAAGGTGTGTGACCTTACTGTGCTGAGTCACACTGAGTGGCTGGACCCATGCTTCCTCCCCAGCTCACAGCCCTCTCCCCCATGCCCCAGGCTGCAGGACCTTGTGTTTCACAGTCAGTCTCTCCTCAGCTCGGGAAGCTGCACACTCGCCAAAGTAGGGAGAGGGAGGAGGTCAGATGCTAAGTGTAGTCATTATGCAGATTAGCTTCACAAACTCAGAACTCAGGCTGCCCAGCTAGCTCTTCGTGGGCAAGGGCAAGGGAGCCAGCTCCCTCAAGCTGTCCCAACATGTCTCTAGCCACACATATGGAAACATGGATTTGTGTATGCACACAAGCAGAAATGTAATATATTTTATTATAGATGTATATGAAATAAAATGTGTGTGTGTAGATAAACACAAAAACCAAGCTTCCCACTCAGCCTGCCAGCCTCCTAGAAAGCTCATCCTGCTCAGGAAGGACTCTCTGAACGAAACAGAGCTGCCAAGCAGTGTCCATGCTCCACAGAAGGTGGGGTAGGGTCCTCTGGCTCTGAGACGAGGATGACCCCCACACTGCCAGGGTAACTGGGCTCTGTGGTGGTTTGGTTTAGCAGCATTTCACCACCCAGAGGTGAGTAGCTGCTCATACATCCTCCTAAACACAGCGAGGCGACCCATTGAGAGCCACCCTGCCTGCCTGCCCCACCACTGGGATTTGCACTGGGAGCCTTGGAGCTCCTGGGTTGTCTCCAGGCCAGCCATCCTCCCCAGCCCAGCCCACCCTTCGGGCTGTGCTCCAAGTGTGAGGCTCCAGGAGCACGCAGAAATCAGAAGCAGCCCTGGGCAGTGACGCTCACTCACATACTGAGGGTCCGTTAATTGAAATTCTGTGTTGGAAGGCCTAGCTCATGGCCATGCGTGTCCCTGAGTACACAGATCTACCTACTTTACAGCAATAGAACTGAATTTCTGAGGAGAAATAAGCACAAATTCTTCTAAACTCTCCAGTTGGTTTGCCAAAAGCAATTATTTCAGAGTTTCTCTGACTTGTGCCACACTCAGCCATTTACATTTACATGTGTGATAAGTTGAGTTTTGCTCAGAATTAAAGCAGCAGAGAGGGAGCAAGGTTTCTGAGCCCCACAGGCGTCCTCAGCTGTGACCGCAGCCCAGCGCCACAGGCACAGGATGGTGCCACTGAGCCTCAGGTCCTGTCGGGGCAAGCTGCCACCTGCCTGCCCAGAGCTAGCACAGCCCACACTGTCCTGTTGAGGGCTGAGCGCTGAGAGTCGCACGGCTGCTTGTGTGCTAATTCAGGAAGCATGGGTGGGTGATGGTGGGTGAGGGGCACTCAGCACAAGGTGCCGTCCTGCACCCGTCATGTCCTGGGTACCTGAGCAAGGACACTGTAGAACAGCAGTCACAGTGCCGTAAGGCTGCTGTCATCTAGACAGGAAGAGAGTAGGTTCTACAATATGTACCATGCCCACCCGAAAATACTGAGCTGCTTCCTTCCACGCCCACCTCAGCCCCACTCCATGTGGCCACCTTCCATGCTAGTTGTGCGCTGCGGCTCACATAGGAGGTCCCAGCAGCCACCAGGGAGAGGCATGTCCAAAGCCCAAGAGCATTGTGACCCCAGGTTTCTTAGTTTCTCTGGACTGGGCTGTGATGAGGTGGGGCTCCCATGGTGGAAGCAGTTAGCAGGCTGAGTCGGGAATGCCACACTGCAGCCATAGACAACTGCTCTTGACTGTCAGGGACAGTCGGCACCTTGACCTTGACTGTTGATGCAACAGGTTTTCTCTGACCAGGTCTGCCCGGGACCAGCTAGGCTTTCTAAGAAGGTTCTAATGGAAATGAACACAGGCTTCCTTATTAGGACTGGACATTAACTAGCAGAGAGGTCACAGCTAGCTGGCAAGACCAGGAGCACTGACCCAAGAAATAACTGTCACCATCTCTCTCTTTATTTCCCACAGGAAGACTGTATTGCTAGATACAAGCTGCTGGTTGAACTGGTCCAAAAGAAAAAGCAAGCTAAAAGCTGAAACTTCTGGAAGGTGACAATGACCATCATTTTTCAAATGAGTACTCAAGAAATCACATACAGAAACTTGCATTTTGTACCTCAATATTTCTAAACGTCATGTGCCTTAGTAAAAAAAAAAAGAAAAAAAGAAAAAAAAGAAAAGAAAGAAAAGAAAGAATCAATTATTGATGCTATAACATGCTGATTACAGGCCTTCCCTGTGTTTCTGGGGAGGGGTGGGGTGTTTTGCAGTCTTAACTTCACCTCATTGTCAAGTTTACTTTGCTGGGAGGTTTCAAATAGTGTTCTAGTGAGCAGGTAGATAAGGAAGCATGTGAATGGACCAGGTGGAAGAATTTAAACACAATAGGCTCTCTTAATAATGGAACCAAAAAGCCAGGCGGTGGTGGCGTGTGCCATCAATCCCAGCACTCGGGAGGCAGAGGCACGGTGAACTTGAGGCCAGCCTCATCTGCACAGTGAATTCCAGAACAGCCAAGGCTACAAAACAACAATAAACCGAAACAACAAGTAGCCAAAGAACACAGTAATTCACTGCTGGAACTGAGCACTGAGACGAGGTTAGCCGCCTCAGGCTGGCTGGCAGGGCAACGAAAGACCATCATCTTCCTTGGTTCAGGAGAGGATCTGAATTACAAGAGTGACACAGTGCAGGGCCTGCCCAGCAGACGTGCAGTTTCCAGAGCACAAAGGGAAATCTGGGAACAGAGGAGGTGGGTCCTCTTCCTCCGTGTCCTCTATTCCTATTGTGCCTTTGAACCATCATGTCTGCTGGGCATTCCTTTAAAAACTTGCTGGTACGTGCAGCATGCCTAACCCGAAAAGCATGGAGGTATCTAGAACACATTTAAGGAGAAGGATTCAGCGTCTGCATAACGTGTCCGAGGTCACCGCTCTGTCCTGTAGGCAACTGCACACAGCAGTATAGGTCGCTAGGTAAGCCCTTGCCCTTCACCGAGCTCAGACAACAAAGGCAGTTTCAGGTCTCTAACCCTGTGAAAACTGCATCCCAGACTCAACTGACTCCCAAAGGAGCAGCTGAAACATGAAAAGGCTAAATAACTTGTGTCCTGGAGCAGAAGCTTTGTCCCCTCGGCTCTGTAAAGAGACGCGGGGAAGAGAGGCCACTAATGGCCTGGCAGAGCTGGAATGGACAGGACAGCAAGAACCCCTGGAGATCATGGCCTATGAAGTGGTCTCTACACATTTCAAGCTGACCCCATCCTGCCCCTACCCATCTAGGGCAGACAAACATGTAGGAGAAACAAGTAGATTGGCCTGGCTGAGGTCCCACCTTAAGCCTTCTATCATGCAGCTTGTGACGTCTGTGAGAACTGTGCTACTAAGTCACCCTTTTCCATCACAGTGCTAGTAACTGTGTCTTTGCCATACCTTGCCCCAAATCTTAGTACAAATTTCTGGGATTCTAAAACCAAATGCATCTTACAGCAGGACATGTGAAATATCTGTAACCTAGCCCCCAGGAGGCTAAGAGCTGTCTTGGTTGGTCTATACAGTGAGCTAGCTCTATGCCAGCCAGGGCTACTTTGTGAAAACACAACTGGTTGGTACTGGAGTATAAACCTGCTTCCTCTCCTCCAGAGTACTTAAGACCATGAGGCACAAGCACAACCTCCTGTACCCATCTGGGCTTCTAAGAGCCATTCTTCACAGGAAATCTGGATCCTAAAGGGTTGGGTTGCTCTAGGGCCAATCAGGCACATACACTAGACCCCAGAGGCCCGAGAGAATACCTCCTAAGGGGCTGTGGTCTATAGACAGCAGGTACCTCCAAATGGGGCATACCCGAAGACCAACCATTGCAGTATCTGTGACCCTGTTTCAGCCCCAGATGCCCAGACCATGGGGAATAGAGGGCCCAGGAATCTCTCAACCTAAGTGAATTAAGAAATCCCCTGCGCTCTCACCTCTACAGGCTTTCCCTGAGTTCTCTACTCGCAAGTGTCTGCCAGCAAGCTTCCTCCCACCTGGCTTCTTACCACTGTTCCTGCTGCTTGTCTGTTCTCTAAGCCAGGGAGAGTTGGCCGTGGCCATGAATTACGGTGCCTTTTTATCCTTGTTAGATGAGGGGCTTGTCAGCCCATCTCCAAGCCTCTTACAGCTGCTCACCAAGGTGAGACCAGCCAGGCCCCACCATGCATGGGTATGGACGGTCATGGAGACACACCCTTTAGAGGATAGGACAGTCTCCTGGTTCCAACAGTGACCAATCCATCTGACAACAGCCAGGGCCCTTTGGAGAGTAGCTGCTGGGCAGCAGCAATGCTTGGGTGGCATCCCTGTGAGGCCTCTCCGTAATTCACCTTCTGTGTGCCCAGGCCTGTGCTGTGTGACCACATCTTGCAGGAGATGGGAAACATCTCTTGAGCTATGTTGTTTTTAGTTCCAGCTCATCTGGAAAGTACAGATTTGTGCTAAGTAGTTTAGTTGAGAATGGCAGAGTGATGATGTCGTGTGAAGGCTTTGAGAACCCAGCTTCTCAAGAGCAATGTTCCTTTTTTTCCTGGTTGCACAGGCTTCTTAACTGCCATTGAGTATCGCCAGTGTTGACGCTGACAGGCCACGGAGGCCCCCACGTGAGCTCATAGCCTTGCTGGGGTCCTTCATCTATTATGGGTCGGCTCTGTTTGCTTCAGGTGGCCCAAGTCACAAGCACACAGGCACACCCTTCAGGGACCAGAGGCTGCTGGGCAAGCCAGGACCTGGGCCTGATCGGGGCGGGGCTTGTGTCTCCACAACCCAAGCCAAGCTCTGGGCCACTGCAGTGCCAGGTTCACTGAACCCCAGGCTGCCCACTGCAGGGCTGGAAAGGAGGCTCTGGGGGACATGCTGCTTCATCCAGTGGGGGTGGGGGTGGGGTGGGGGAAGTGTGCAGACTCTAGGGGGGGAGAGGCCAGGGTGGGGCGTCCTCCAGGGCCCAGGTCATTGTCCAGAGCAGAGTCCCTCACATGGGTTCACATGCACAGAAGATTCAACCCATTGCAAAAGATACAGGCTTTTATGTCCAGAGCCACTTACGTTTGCCAGGGCTAAGGAAAGTGCGGCCTGCTTACAGCAGGAGACTGAGTGCTGAGAGAGGAGCAGGTTGTGGAGCCAAAAATGAGGTCTTCTCACATGGCGAGCCAAGGAGGGAAAAACAGGCGCACCAGGTAGAACTTGAGATAAAGCAAATATGTTTGCCTGTCAGATGAGAGTGTTGAGCCTGGAAGGTGGTTCAGTGGATAAGGCCAGGGACTGCCAAGCCTCCAAACTGAGCTCACTTTGCAGGAAGCACATGTCCTCTGACCTCTGCATTCACAGTGGCACGTCACACAGGTGCCCAGCCCAAATACACAAGCACATGAATACATGTAGCTTAAACATTTTGAAAGAATTTCTTGCTTTTGTTTGAAACTTTAAAATGTTTTTGGGTTTGTTTTCTGGGTTCGTTTTGGTGTGAGTTCTCTGCCTTTGTGTATGTCTGTGTACCAGAAGAAGACATTGGGTCCCCTGGACCTGTCGCTCTGGATGGCTGTAAGTTACCACATATGTGAATGTATGTGATGTATGTGATGGAAATTGAACTTCAGTCCAGCCCCTTGTTTGAAATGTTAGAAGGAAACTTCAAACTGGCTGCACTGTGCTATTTGTGGTCATGCCCAGTTCCAGTGACACCTCAGTACCCAGGATGTTAGTATTGGCAGGTAAGGCCTCTCAGGTTGAGGAGCTGTTGCCAAAACTCAATGTCTACCCCTTTCATCTAAGGTCTCAAAGACAAACCAACAACTCCACTCCAAAGTTCCTGTAGGGTGACCAGTTTATATAGGGTTACTTACAGTTGATGAGGGCTTATGGGTAGGCGCAGAGGTGACCTCAGAGCAGCCACATTGGAAGGTCTGCCCCCCAGCATAGATGGTAGCTTCCCAAGGCTACATTGAGGGAGCCAGCTTTCCTAATCCTTCCCCGCCTATAGAGTCTGAACACCTTCCAGAGACCCCAAAGCACATGTAATTAGAACACAACTGCACCCAGCCAGAGGGTGGGGGCGGCTGGATACTCACATAGCTGTTCATGACTCCCTCCCCATCCCCTCCTTTCCAAGATGGGAGTCCAAGTCTGGCAAGTGGCCCAGCTGGCCTCCTGAAGGTGGTGGTCGTTTGGCACATTATCCTGGGCAAAACCACACACAAAGTCCCCTAGGAAGCCAGTGGTCTTCCTCTCACTGAAGACACAGGCAGCTCCCATATTAGAACGGGCCTGGCAAAGATGCGCTTTGGCTCCAGCATAGGGCATTTCTGCTTGCAGCCACCCATGTATGTTGTCAAAAAGACAAAACCAAGAGTGTTTCTCTGGAGTGGCCCTATTCTGTGCGTGCGTGGATGTGCGTGGACCGTTGTTAGGGAGTGTCGGACATGGCCTCAGTTATTTCTCAGCTGGCTATTCGTTTCCTGGACCTCTCTTCACATGCAAACTGTTGACATCACTGTACACCCAAGCACTGCGCCCAGGGCATTTTCTGAGGCTGAACTACCTCTAGTCCTGAAAATCAGGAGGAGACTCTTCTTTTGGTCATATTCTCTTATGGGCGTAGAAATAAATGCCCCAGATTCTGAGCTGGGGCTGTCTCAGCTGGTAAGTACTTCCCAGCATGCGTCAAGCCCTGAGATTCTGTCCCCAGCACCCTGGTGTTGTGTGGGTGTGGTGCTGCATGGCTGTCATCAGAACTCGGACTGTAGGAGGATCATGTCGTCTTTGGCTATAGCGTGAGTTCCAGACCACACCTTGGTGGTCTCAGCGAGATGTCTCCCATACATCACTAACATTTGGTAACATGGCTCTGTTTCCTGCTTGTGGCTCCTGTAGGCCACTGTCGCAGGTCGTGTGACTGCCACCTCCAGTCAGCCATCATGGACTCAGACCTCTGGAACCATAGGCCCCAAATAAACCCTTTCTACATTGCTTTGGTCATGGTGTTTTAGAACAGCAACAGAAGTAACTAATACAGCCATGAGAAAGGGGGTGGGGGAGGGAGAGCAAGCTGGGGAACTCAGAGTTGCCCCTGGTGAGTACTGAGCATTGCCACTGGGGGTCGGTATCCCAAGGGACCTGAACTTGCTTGTCTACACCAAACATGTCCACTTTCTCCCCTGAATTCTTCACACCTACCAATCGCCAGTTCTACCGTGGCTCCTATCTCTTTGCTACGCCTTGTCCCTCTGTACTATTAATCTCTGTTCTGTGACCATGCTATGTGGTACTGGGGCATGAACCAAGCAACACATGGTTCCCACATCCTGGTGACACCAGGATGACCACACTGCCTAGTCCTCCCCAGACAGCCAAGAACTATGGACCAAGTATTTAAATGCTAGAGACGTACAGGACACATCTCGCTGAGACCACCACGGCATGGCTGGCCTGGAACTCACTCTATAGCTAATGGTGGCCTGATCCTCCTTCAGTCTTGAGTTCTGATGACAGCGATGCAGCACCACACCTAGGTTTTCCCCCCTCCTGGGGCCTGGGAAAGACACGGGCAGATGAGGGGCCCTAAGAACAGAAGCAGCTGGTTCACTGTAGAGGAAAGGGTCTCAACCCCAACAGATCTCAGGTTCTACACAGACTCCATCCAGGAAACTCTACCCAGACAGCACTACAAAAAACATCAACAGGTGTTACCTGCCACAGATCTATTGCTGTGTAATGCTTATGTGGCCTTGTGTGACTAAACCACTGCCTCCCCAATCTGTGAAACAAGGAAAACAGAACCTGGTCACCTCTAGTCTAGGGGAAGCTAGGCCTTGTGACCCTTAGTGAATGAGTGCTGAGGGCAGCAACCAAAGACAGAAGAGCAGTGCATGCTTGCCAGGAACAACCAAGTCTCACAGTCGTTTTGAGGGAATCATGAGTCAAGTTGGGTGGCCCAGCCCAGAAACCCCTTCAGGCCACTTCATGCTATTCCAAGTTTGCAGCACAAAAGACACCTGTGAGAAGTAACTGGAAGGCAAATTCCCTGGGCCCATAGATCTAAAAAACAGTGTCTGTCTTCTGACCTCTGCCTCTCTTCCCTCACTGCAGACCCCATCAGCCAGCCCTGGGGCCCACGCTTGGCCTCTTGCTCTGTAGCTGCTGACAGCAGCTTAGCTGCACATACCGTTCAAAGCTCTTTCCTGCTCTCCCATCAGACTCCAGTGCTACACATGTCCACCACCCTCCTGCTCCCCCATTTCCTTTTCCTCCTCCCGGCCCAAGGGAACCACCCCTCCCCCTTGCACTGTCGACACAGTAGAAGCTGCACAGGTTTACCAGGAACTTAAATAGAAAATTCATCTTCTGAAGTCTAAACTTCCATGTGTCACTTTAATAAAAGTCAAAAAATTATGTACAATATTTTAACTATAGGAAATGTGAGGGAAAATGTTTTAAATGGTTGTGTATGTGTGTGTTTGTGATAAAGACTGAGGAGAATAAATGGATTCCTTTTTGTCCTAGTCTTTCCCTCTTCGGTGACAGGGCTGAGTGTCTTCACTTTTCTGCTAACATTGAGAAATGAGTAACTGTAGGCTGGACCATGACAGAGACTTACAGAACTTCCTGGTTGGGACACAGCTTAGTGGTAAAGTAGCAGCTAACCCCTCCAGTGCCACGGAAATAGCCACCTATTTATTTCCTTTTAAAGGCTTGCTTTAATTTGGATAGAAGCAAGGACATAGCAGGGGTGGCTGGTCCATTTTCTTGTTGGGTTCTGAGCCTGGTTCACAGGTTGACCTTGAATTTGAATGACCTTGGATTCCTGGACCTCTTGGCTCTACCTCCAAAGTGCTGGGATTATAGGTATGCACCACACCACACTCAACTGTAGTAGTCTCCTGTGGATTTCATCACAAGTACAGGAACCACAAAGCAATAGCAAAGGGGCACTTCATCCAAAGACCTCTGCTCCTAGTTCCAGGACCGGTCCACCGAGCTGAGGGGATTATCCCTTCCTTTGTTTTGTTGGGGCCATAACTTGATGAAGGCAATGGGGAACAAGCCTACAGATCTCGGCACAAGAGGTACTGGAACTGTGGGCTGGAGACCAGCCTAGTCCACACTCACAAAACAACCACAGGAAAACATGCCTTAAGCATGCTCATTTGGTGTCCTGATCTCCTTGGCTTCAATAGCAGTGCTTGAGAGGGACACACCACATACAAACTCCAAGATGCTGTGATAAATTGCTCAGAGTTGACGAGTGTAAGTGCTGTCCAGGGGACAAGCTGGCCTGGATAGCACTGCCACCTCCAAAAGCAGCCACCTATGTGTCCTAGCCAGATGAAGAACATACAAGGTAAACGTTGTGCTTTTAAGAAGGGAACTGGCAAAGCAAAGTAATCCTGGACAGTGGGTTCTGTGAAGATTACACAGAGCTGCATCTGCCATCTTAGCTCACTGATCTTTAATCTTTGGAGAGATAATTCCTGCCCTTCCTGTTTTAAAAAAAAAAAAACTTTTTTATTTTAGTTGAATGTTTGTCATGTATACATACATTTACAAATGTACCAAGTGCCTTGTTACAGAGGTCAAAAGGTGTCAGACCCCTGGCAGTAGAGTTACAGACAGCTGGGTCACCACATGTATGCTGGGAACTAAACCTGGGTCCCCGGCCAAAGCATCTGGCGCTGGGATGCAGGTGTCATCAACACATCTGGCCACAGAAAAGGCTTTCTAAAGTCAATCTCTTTGTCTCTTCCTACAAACCTAATTCACTCTGTAATAAAGTTGGGGACTTAGGACCAGAGATGAAGCTCAAGCAGAGACTAACTGGTTCTGTCCATAGCACCACAGAAACTAGGTGACGGCACAAACCTGAAATCCTACTACCCAAGCATTAACAGAAAAAGAACTACAAGTTCAAGGGCACCTTTAGCTACCTAGAGTCCAAGGCCGGCCTGGATACATGACCCCTATTAAAACAAAATACAGTTAAGAGTCAAGGTTAGTTTTTTTCCATGTTCACTAAATTCTTAATTACCAAGAATTATGAAATAACATGCATCTCTATAGTCTGGGGTATGTCTGGGGTAAAAACTATGGTGTATCCATGATCCAAGGATCACTGAACACAATGGATTTCTATATTAGAGAATGCCCCTTATTTACGCTAAATATATGAACAATAGAATTTTTTAATCAAGTGTGCATGCTACTTTTTAAAAAAAGTGCTATAACTAAATGCCTTCTATATAGAGCCATTTCCCTTCTTACTGTGGCCACCCACCCACCCCGCCTCCCTCAGCACTCACTTGCCATCTCTGGACACAGCTGAGCAGCTCCCCACTCTTCTGCACAGCCCACCCGAGAAATCGGACAGCTCTAAGACAAGCTCCAGTCCCAACAACACATGCCCTCAGTGCTGAGAAGAACTGCATGCATTCGGGACTGCGCCTCTCCAAGGAAGAAGAGCACAGGACTAGAAACATCATTAAATTTTATTAACAAAAACTTTGTACATTTTAATACATGTGGAATTTTACATCTAAGTAAAATAACAGCACATTCAAAAATTTACCATTTATACAAATTGTTACAGAATAACAACCAGTGGGTTACATACGTAAAATAAACCGCACTGATTCTTTTAAATTATCTACAAAAGGTTTGACTTTAAAATTCCCCTGAACATATAAAAATAAATTAATTTTTCTTTTCAATTAAATCTACCAATTAGAAATATTACAAATCAAAATATCAATGTTATCTTATGAATTTTTCACATTACAAAACAGATTCACAACCTTATTTACACAAGTGAGGTAAGAGGTGTGCAGCGTCACAGGAGACAGCCTGCTCAGCCGTGAGCTCTTCCAGCTAGGACACAGTGGAGGTCAGCCTGCAGCCGGCCTGCTCCTCGAGGAATTCATGTGTTTCAGAACCAGACGGATGATTATCTCCCCAACTGGCTAACCTGCTAGCCCGCCATATTGTCACAATCAAGAGCATGGCCACTCTAAGTCGGAAGGCTGTGTGTGGGGCAGGTTTTAGGAACTGTGGTGTGTGACTGCTCCAGTGGTGGTTGAGGCTGAGGAGATAGCAAGCAAGTAAACCATTCTCAGGTCTACTTGGGGACCAATCAGTTTGCCTGAGCTCTCTAGGGCGGCCCAGAAAGGGTCAGCAGAGGAGAGGCACGGTTGGCTGCAGGCTCAGTGGTCCTCCCTGCTCTACAGAGCCCTTTCCAGAGCCCTTTCTACTGGGGGGGGGGCTCCCCCACAACAGGCACCTGACTGATGCCAGAACCTTCCAGCAGTTTCCACATTGGTGTCTCTTTCCGAAAGAAACTGTTCACTTCCAATTGATCTGCTTCTCCCAGCAGCCTTAGAACTCGCTTAATTCAAGATCTGTTTAAGTAAGAGTAGGTTTTAACACACACACACACTTTTTTTTTCTGCAAATGAAAATTGCTGTTAGCAGAAACAGTCGTCTCTCCATCCTAATTTGATCTCCAAATGGACAAATCCCATTAGAAAGGAATTCTTTAAAACAACATTTGCAAAGCCCCAGTTGAGGATCTGTATAATCACAATATTTAAGGACTACAACTCCAAGAGAAGAAAGCAGCCAGTTCTCAAAACTTAAGATCTGCCCCATGGAACAAGCACACTCTATCCCAATAAGATATTTCATATTCCAACTTTTATGATATAACCAAGAGGTTTGCAAATACAATAGTCTTTAGTTTTATATGTCTCCAATTTATAACAAAACTAGCTGTGCACCAAGCACATTACACTTTTCTTGGATTGAAAAACTCATTGCATGTGAATTATTTCATTGACAAAAAGTTAGTAATTAAATTTTCTTCCAAAGTTCAAGCACTTTGGTAGGGATGGGACAGGAATTCCATTTCAGTGCAACAAAGCAACAAGAACATTCATCAGAGCCTTGCAGGCGCCCGGCATCTTCCCCTGCACACTGCCGCCCTCTCACAGCTGCGGCAGGCGCTGCAGCAGCCGGTGAAGCCCAAAGCACAGGAGAGGCGAGCTCTGGAGATCCAGTCTCAAGGGTCAGCTTTTCTCTTGAGCTGCAGGCCCAGTTTTATCACTAAGTCTCTACAGTTCAAAACAAAAGAAAGAAACATTAGTCAACCAATGTTGGCCAAGACGAGCTACTACCCTCTAAGTGGGACTGTCACTGATTCGATGTGGTACAAGTGATTGCTCCTCAAGCCAGCCACTCTTCAGCACAGCTGAACAGGGAAAGGCACAAAGGTGGTGCGGCCATCCTTGGATACAATTCCAAGGAAAGGATCCACCTTTCCATGGGAGCAGCAAAGTATGGTCAATACTGAGTTTTATGGACTAGGAGAAAGCCATAGTTGTATGTGTTCTCCGAGCTTTGACCTCTTTTAGCTCTTGCCTATTGTAAATGGGGTTCCACCTACCATGTTAAGAACTGAAATCACCTATGATGTTGTACTACGCGGCTCTTCAGACCTAGCAGGGACTCCTTAACTTCACTCCCGACCCAGCTTCCTGTTGCTTGTGTTGCTTGTCTTGAGATTGAGTCTCAGAAAGGTGTGGTAGGACCTGTCTTTAATCCCAACACAAAGGACCAGAGACACACAGGTCCTATGAGTTCAAGGCCAGCCTGGTCTACATACTGAGTTCCCATGCAGCCAGGACTATACCTTGTCTTGGGAGAGCAGGGGCTGAGAGGCAGAGGGGAGAGTAGGGACCGGACAGAGACATGGACGGGGTCTCTGTATGACAGAGACATGGATGGGGTCTCTGTATGAGGCTCAGTCCTCCCTTCCTAGCCACCCAAGCAGCTGAGCTTACAGGCATGTGCCGCACCCCATAAGACTGGTTAGTCTCTCATTACTGTGGTTCTTCCATTAACAATTAACCTTCCCCCCCCCTCCCCCCGAGACAGGGTTTCTCTGTATAGCCCTGGCTGTCCTGGAACTCACTCTGTAGACCAGGCTCAGAAATCCACCTGCCTCTGCCTCCCAAGTGCGCCACCACTGCCCGGCTAATTAATCTATTTTTAATGTGGAAAATATCCATGAGCAAAAGCCCAGTAAATTGTGTCAAATGTCCATATAAACCCTGGGGAAAGGGGCTAGGAAAAGGGGGCAGCAAGTGTGTGGTGACGACACTCCCTCTCAGGAAGCAGGCACAGAGCAGGGACAACAGTCAGCACCTGGCAATCAGCCCTGATTCTGAACCAGTATTCATTACTAAATGAAAACTAATGCTTCTGAAGTTTAAAATTAAAATGAGAGAAAAATCTCAAAGCAATGAACATGGTAATATCAGCACTTATATTTGCAAGCGCCCCTCTGCCCCTTGGGTCCTTTCTCCATCTTTCCCGTCCTGGCACCAGATCTCCATGCTCTGCACTGCAGGACTGTCCTACAACATGAGCCCAGGTGCAGGCTGCTCACGTATCCACACCTAACTTTACCTTTACCCCTTGAGAATGAGATGCTATGACTTATAAATTATGAAGTCAATAAATTTAAATTTTACATTTCATTAAAATTGTGACTTTAGTCACAATTTAGTCACAATTAGTTTTGGGAACAGTAAGAGTCTGTGTATGTGTGCACATGCCTGTGGGTTTATGTGCATGTGTACAGAAGGAGCCATGGGCTGGAGACACAGACACAGAGAGCAGTGGGTGCTGGACACCCAGTTCCAGAGCTCTGGATGCCCTGTTAGCATATCTCCAGCATAGCAATTGACTTTCTCAAGGAATCTGGTACAATGTTAGGAATCTTGCCCTATTTTTGTGTATTTACCATATCAAAAATGTAACTCCATTTTTTAAAAGCAAGTTGGAACAAGATAATAAAACATATAGAGTTAAATGGAAAAAATTCTATAACTAGTCAAATTAAACAGTTTTTAAAAAGAAAGTGACCTAAATACCTTGCTAACAAAACATTTTAGAAAATGCTGAGCCGGGCCGGGCGGTGGTGGCGCACGCCTGTAATCCCAGCACTCTGGGAGGCAGAGGAAGGCGGATTTCTGAGTTCGAGGCCAGCCTGGTCTACAGAGTGAGTTCCAGGACAGCCAGGGCTATACAGAGAAACCCTGTCTCGAAAAAACCAAACCAAACCAAACCAAAAAAAAAAAAAAAAAAAAGAAAGAAAAAGAAAAAGAAAATGCTGTATTACAATCGGCCTTAGAACCTTATATGCAAATTCAAATCTATATACTTAAGGGACATGTAAATTAAGTTGGCTTAGACACTCTGTTTGCAATATCCAGCTGCTAAAACAACTGGCCCTAAGAAGGAACTATCAGAGAATACCGTGTGAGAAGACAAGACCGTCCAACTCTGCTCACTACGAGCCCTGCCTCCAGGGCACAGCACAGACATACTTACTGTGACCTTCTGGCTCGTGCTGTCCCCATGGATGGTGAGGAAGGGGTTGGTGGTCGCTGTGTGGAGTGGGGGTGCCTGGGTGCCTGCCAGGAGGTTGTTGATGGGGAGCTGCAGCGGCTGGAGCTCGGGCGGGTGGTGCTGCTGCATCAGCTGATACAGGAAGGCCTGGTGCTGCTCCTTCAGCAGAAATGGGACAAAACATGAGCTTCAGGCACAGAGTCAGCCAAGCCTGCTCTCCATCTCTCTCCTACCGTGTTATTTAAAGCCCGGAAAACAAGAGCTGAGTGTGGCGGCACAGGCCTTCAATCCCAGCATTTGGCAAGCAGAGGCAGGCATCTCTCTCTGAATTTCCAGGATAGCTTGGTCTACATAGTGTCATGCCAGCCAAGACTCTAAGATGATGTCTGGTTAAAAACAAACAAGATGAAGACCAGCATCTAGGAACGCACAGCATTAGGTAACAACCCAGCACCACTAGGGAACTGACCATTTTTGATTGACCGATTAGCTAATTTTCGGTTTTTAAGGACAGGGTTTCTGTGTAGCCCTGGCTATCCAGGAACTCAGAGATCCGCCTGCCTTTGTTTTGTATATTTACCATATCGACTACCATAGTGTATTCAAATGAGGCTGTCCCTGAAGAACCAAGAACAGAAACAGCAGCAGTTGGATGCGGTGCTGCTTGGCTTTGTTAACACATACACAGGTCATCAGAAGAGGGACCCTCAATTGGGAAAATATCTCCGTCAGACTATACACAAGTCTATCAGGCACTGTCTTGACTAATGGATGATGCAGGACAGTCTAGCCCACTGAGACAGCACCACCCCGGGCACGTGGTCCTGGACCGGCTAAGACACTGATCTGAGGAGCCATGAGGAACATGGTGGGTCAGGCATCGCTCTGCTTTGGCTCCTGCCCTGGGGTCCTGCAGTGCTGTCCGGAGATGGTATAGGAGCCTATTAGCCAAAGTAAACACTTGCCTAGTCAGTGTTCTGTCACAGCAACAGAGAAACAAACTAAAACAGGGTAAGTCCCACTGTAAATAGCTACTCTGGAGTCCCTCACATGGACCAAACCCTGTACATAATTCTTTTCGACGGTTTCTAAAAGCTGCCATCAACTCCTAACAGAAGATATTTTCTTGCTGCAGTTTTGAAATCTTCCTTTCAGTAAGCATAAATTCCATTCAAGATTTCTGGGGTGCTGACTACAGGCACTGCTGGCTGCTTGGGCTGTGTGGCAGACAGAGGTATGGTGGCTGGTGAGGAGCCCATGAGTGTGGTAGTGAGAGGAGCTCTCCCACCAAATCAGGAGTGGACGAAACTCAGAGGAGAAGATGAGCATTACCCAAGTGGGAAGGAAGCAGGGTATTTTGGGCCTCAGTGAGAGTTTGTACAGCAAAATTCTAGACCCATGAGAGCCCAGTGTTACTGGCAGGCAAAAAGAAGGCAAGATGTGAAGTTGGGACTGCGTCTGAGCAGAGAAGGAAGGGATTGATTGGTTTAGGGTTGGGGATGGGGACAGATACTGTCTCAGTATTACAGCCTTGTATGGCCTGAGACTCAGTGTTTAGAGTGCCTGCCTCCGTCTCAGGAGTCAACACTCAGGGATTAAAGGTGTGTGCCACGGGTTAAATGAGAGCCTTCTTCATGAAGTCACAGTAGTATTTCCAAAAAAAAAAACAAAGAATACAATTGTGACTCAGGTTAGAGCGGGGAAGGCAGGCTGGTGTAGGATGCATGGTAGCTTAGCCCTCAGGGTGTGCAGGTAGGGCCAGGCACTAAGCTGATGGGCCCACGGTACACAGCTCTGCACAGAAGTCGGCTCCGAAGACAGCTGTGCAAAGATCAAATGAATCATCTGAGAGTGGAGGGCACTGGTGAACTCAGGCTGAAGGAAACAGAAAGACCCAAACTGGGAAACCAAAAAGGGCTAGCGACGTAGGACTGTGACAGCATCAAAGTTGGGTAAAGAATGATCAACTGTCAAATGTGACTGCCAGGTCAGGAAGATGTCGGAGAGCATGACCAATGGACTTAGAAAGTCTATTACTGTCTGTGGAGACACATGGCGATGGTGGGCAAGGAAGAGGTGAGACAGTCCCACACGGTTGGTCTGGCCTGCATCTCCTGATCCTCGTGCCTTTACTGCCCGAGTGCTACTGCAGCCGGACTTTTGCTACTTTGTGGGTCCTTACTTCTCCCCCCCTTCTCTACCGCTTTAACCACCTAACACTAGATAGGAGAGAAACAAGGAGGGAGGGGAAAGGTGGTGCCTTATCCTCAGACGACTACTTCCTTCTGATTGGGGCGTCAGGTCCCTCAGGGCAAGTCTGAGCTTCAGCATCAGGCTATCTAACTTCTTATTCTTTGCATCCAACTACTTAACAAAGGGGGACCAACAACCCACCCACCCACCCTCTCAGCATCCTAGCATTATGTACCCTCAGAAGTGTTCCCAAAATTACAAACGTCACACCATCACACAAACTGTCTACACCTGACAAAATCATGCCCCTGACCAAGCACAGAGCAAACCACAGTCAGCTGCTGTGGACAAACTGAAGCAGTCCCATAACCCTCACCTGGGATTAAAATGAAAACGTACTGCCAAATAAGAAACCAAAATTAAAGCTAGATTGCTGACATGTGCCTGAAATGCACTGGAGGAGGCTGAGGCTGGATGCGAGGAGCCCACAGGCAGCCGAGCCCTGTCTCCACAGCAGGCAGCCGAGCCCTGTCTCCACAGCAGGCCGCGTCTGCATGTAACCTGGGGATGCTCCCATATACTTGAAAATTGTTAGAATACAAAGGAAATAATATATAGTTACACAGTGTTGCTTAATTGTAGGAAAAAATGAATATACAGGTCCAGTACAGATAAACATTTTTCATATTTTTGATTACTATTGATCTACAGATACAGAACTGGCAGATGGGCCGGATGTACTGTATGTGATAATGTAATTACTACTTCTCAGGAAAACTATTTGCCTTCTGTTCCTCTATGTCTCTGTAAAAGTCAGTATCCAACTGTTCAGGGTTCCTCTTGTTTTCATCAAAATTTACAGTTCTACATTATCTTACCAGAACTGACACTACCGTGAGGACCTGAATTGTCCGGCTGGTGACTCCAGTTTCTACTGCTGAACCCGCCTTCCCCCTCCTGACACAATTTGTTTCCATTTAGCAACTAATGTTTCTAAACCCTTAGTAACTATCATGTCATGTTCAGTTCAATATTCTTCAATGAATTCTTTAAGGAAGAAAATAAAGCAAGATCAGCACAGCTGATGCGGCTGTTGGAGCTACGCGACAGAAGAGTGGTCCACGTCACTGCCCATCCAGGACAAGCAGGCCTCTGTCCAGCAGGAGGCTAGTCCAGAGGTTCTACCCTCAGCACCACACAAGTGGAATGGCCCTCTCCGCCCCCTTGCTGGAACCTTAGACTATGTAGCCTGCCCTGCCCCCCGCCCCGCCCCGTATCATTCCTTCCTGGGAGGTTATCATGATGCAAGTGTGTGCTCTCTATCTCCCCTCTCAGAGTGAACCAACCGCAAGGAAAATAAATATGGCCTGCATTCCAATGCCCAGAGCATGCTCTGTAACGTTTGTAAGACAGCCCACAAACAGGATGGCACAGGTATGCCAAGGGGCACAGCAGCTTCGAAGACACACATTCACAAAGGAAGAGCCTATTACAGTCACAACACCAGACACTGACAAAAGTAAACCGTTTTCAAACAAAGAACTTACGGGTGTGAGCTGCTGGGAGTTTAACAGCTGCTGGAACTGCTGCTGCTGGATAAACATCTGGCGCTGCGGGTCCGACAGCAGCCCTAGTCCCGAGGCACTGAAAAACCATCACAGCTCACTCGCTACTGCGCCTGCTCAGGGTGATCTGAAGCAGCTGCGTCATCAGGGAGTTAGCAAATTCATTTTCAACTACATACAGCACTTCATTATGTACACATTATTCTTTCTCCTTATATACATAAACTCCGCCATTGAGTAACAGAAACTCAGTCAAGAAGTTAGTTTAAAAAGGTACAAACTTATGTGTTTGTAGTAAAAGTATTCATTTGCTCCTCACTTCATCAAAAGTATCAATACTGTGCTGTTAAAATTTGAGAAGCCAGTATCATGTGACTGCCACAAAAATACCTTTATAAAATTTATTATACATGTATGTAATAAGGAAAAGTAACATTTTAAGGGATATCCCAGACCAGGACTGACATTTTCAACACAATATATTTAAAATGATACTAAAATCAATTTTAATTGAATTACATCAATTTAAAAAACAAGCATACCATGAGTAGCTAGCACTTAATTTTTCCTAGAGAACATCTACAAAATTCATTAAAAAAATACTAACCCAAAACAAGGGCAACACTGATAACATGCTGCATGGGAAAAAAACCTAAATAATAATAATAATAATAATAATAATGATGATGATGATGATGATGATGATGGCGAGACACCAACACACTGAAGCGAGCCTCTTACCTGTTAGTCAGCGCGGCCGGCATCGGATGTGCAGCGTTAGGTGGCACACTGGTATGGGTGAGAGGGGCGGGGTTCTGGGAGATTGTGACTGGAGTCTGAATAACACCATTTAAAGCTCCTACAATGCCGTTAATTGCCAGTTGGTTACCTGGCAAAGCTCCAATTATTCCTCCCACTGCGGACACAGCGGGAATGGTGGATGTGACAGTCTGCATTCCACTAGCTAGCGCCCCCACTGTCACTCCATTGACTTGCTGAACCCCACCAACTGCAGAGCCTGGCTGAGCAGGACTCTGCCCAGCAGGAGGAGGAGTAGAAAGAGCAGAAGAACTGCTGGTGCTCTGTCCACTGGAGGTCAAGTCCTAGTGAAGAAAGAATGAAACTGAAGTTACAAAGAGCACAGCAAGGCTGTTTAAATCTAAATCACTCAAGGTAATGTGCAATGTTCGCAAGTAAAACACACAAATGCACGTATAAGCACGTACACAGTAAGCTTACCTGATTTAGCACGGGAAGAGAACTGTCAGGGAGGAAGCTGTTTCCTATGTGTGGGCTCTTACTGCTGCTCAGTGAATCAGGAGGAGGAGCTAGAAGCAGGAAAAGACACAACACTGCCTATTAATCACGTGGCGGGAGGCTGAGGGCTGAGGCCGGAAGTCACTCCTGACTCACTCACGTGGGAGGGGTGGGGAAAGGGAGAAGGAGGTGTCTTTGTGTTGAATGTTGTAGCTTTATTTCAAAAAAGAAATCTTACATTTAAATGAATTTTCCCACTAAACTCTCCACTGAAGTGAAAAGAAACTGAAAGGAACTTCTAGGGCTGTCTCTGTCCCTCAGAAACAACTTCCCGTCTTCTTCTGGTGCCCAGTTACCGTGGGTGGTGCTCACCGGCCTGTGCTGTGTGCGAGTGCAGCTGGTGGGACGGACTGGGGTTTGTCGTTATTGCTGGGAAAGGCACGGAAAGCTGCGCGTTCAGCAACTGAAGACGTTCCTTTTTGGCAGTCAAGTTTTTAATCTGTTCTTCTAATCTTCGATTTTCAACTTGAAGTTGATGTAATGACTTTAACATTCCTAGAACTGGCAAATATTTCTGTGATTTTTTTTTAAGCAAAGACAACTCCAGGCCTATGAATATTTTATGGTCATAACATGAATTGTTTCAGACTTAAACACGTTGAAATTTTGTAGGCTAATTCTAGCATGGCTGGGTTTATTATTCCTAGATCTGAATGTAGATACAGTAACACACCCCAATCCGGTTCAAGTAGTTTCTACCTTCCAAGAAAAATGATGGCATCTTATTTTCCTCAAAATAAAACTTAATTAAAATTCCAAGGTACTTTTCATGATTTTTTTTAATTAAAAAAAATGACAATAAGAGTTACAATAAAAAAATTAACACCAATATGCTTTACCGCAAATAAGGACATATTTCTTAGTTACTGTTTAAACATACAAGAGTTGGGAGATGCAATCTATAGGAAAGCAAGCTTGCACTTGGAGGACTCTTCAGGACCTGCAGCTGCAGTAGCAGTAGCAGCAGCAGCAGCAGCAGCAGCCGCAGCCGCCGCCACCAAGCAAGCTGCCACACACCTGGCAAAGCAGCCCACTGGCAGCTGATTGGCATGTCTCTTGGTAAGTTTCCAGCAGGGAGCGCTGGATCTACACCCCTACTTCTCCCCAAGGAAGAGAGGCCTCCTCACCTGCTAACAAGCTTTTGGCCCTGCCTGATCACCTAAGACACTGTGCTAATTCTCCCAAGGCCTGAGAGTTGCCAATCAAGAGCATTGTTGTTGGGTCACAGTGATGGACATTTGAAAAACTCCAGGTATTTAAAAGTTGGATTTGCTTAACATGACTGCAGAGTCTTCTAAAGACCTGCTAACATTACAAGACTTAAACTGTATCTCCCTTAAGGTGCCCAGCTGAGACAGTAATACAGCTAGCCTGCCCTCGACCTATCCTGTTGAAAAGGTTATGCCCACATCAGTTTCCTCACATTCAACAGTTTTGGGTTCATAAAAGGATCAATTCAAGGAACTTAGCTCACTAGTAGTTTTTTTTTTTTTAAATAAAATAAATAAAAACAAAGCACTGAAAGCATCATACCAAATACTAAGCCCACCTCCTCTTCTCCCTAGCTGCCTCTGCCTCCCAAGTGCTGGGATTAAAGATGTGCGCCACTTGCGTCTAAGTGGCAGAATCAGAAACAGCTATCACTAGGTCTGCCTAGTTACTATTCCTTCAAATTCTAAAATTTAATACCTAGCTCTAGCTGACTAGATACATTTTTTTTTAAGAAGAGCTCTAGTGCTGGGCAAAGGAATCTTTGTTTAAATCCTGAGCTGAGGAGAGACCATATGCTCTCACAGTTTTCAAGAGCAAAGTCTAGTAGGACAGAGGAACAGCAGCAGCTGGCTGCTTCAACCAAGACCCTGATAACACAAAGCACAGATGGCATGTTTTTTCAATTTCCATGTCATTTATCTTCATACCAATCCTACGAAAGAAGGACAACCTTACTCTCAGTTCACAAGACACTACAGAACTCAAACAAACAAACAAAACCCAAAACTTGCCAGAGATATTCATAAAGACAAAGATAAATTTAGAGTTAAAAATACAGAGCTGCTCTGACAAACCATGGCACATGCCTTCTGTAATCACTGTAATCACATACAATGTGTGTGACATAATGTCATTATTTTGGGTAAATAGTTTTTCTGTATCTTATTTGTTTGTTTGTATTTTAGGGGGCACAGTTTCTCAGTGCAGAACCAGCTGTCCTGGAACTGGATTTGTAGATCAATCCGACCTTGAACTCAGAGATCCCTTTGCCTTTGCCTCCCAAGTTCTGAGATCAAAGGCATGCGCTCACCACCCACTTCCAAGTATCCATTTTAGACACAAGAAAATGAATACTTACTGTCACTAGGAGTGCCCTGCTCTAATAAAAACTGCTGTCCTTCACTCCACTGCCTCTCCAAGAGTTGTTCAATACTTGCTGCTACTGGAGGCAGATTTTCCAAACTACTATTGCTTGGTTGATCATATCGAATCTGTATGTTGCTCACTGGGGATCTGTCAAAAACATTTAATCTCAAGTTAAAAGAAGGGACTGCGTCTACGCAACTGCATACCGATCTCCTGCACTAGGCTAAGAGACCATTTTCCTGTATACATTTTCTAGAACCAAGAGGCCTAGGGCAGAGGTTTCAATAAAATTATAATTGAGTCATTATCATTCTTCCTCACTAAATTATAAAATAAAATAGCTGAACACAGTAAAGAATTAAAAACCACTAGGAAACAAATGACCAATGTTCTTGGAAGTAGGCTGTGAACAAACAATATGGCTTTCTTTATAAGACTTTGAGAAACAGACATTAGAAGAGCTTTAAAACAGGCAGAGGGCCCAGCTCCAGTGCCCAGAACCCACATGGTGGCCCTAATTCCTGAGACACGATGCCCTCTTCTGGCTTCCTCGGGCACTGGGTTGTCAGATGATGCACATATACACATTAAATGATGCATATACACACGCATGATTACATGTTGGAAAAGCACATACACACATTAAAATAAAATCCTACCACTATGTCTTAATGCACATGCTATCAGAATAACACTACAAATGTAACACTGTGGAGGACTTTTGAATCTTAAAGTCCAATAAAAAGAAAAATTTAATGAAATCCATGTCACTTCTATCAGTTCACAGTAATTTATCTGTATAGAATGTATATTATACAAGCATGTTCTGCTGTCATAGATTAAGTTCTTCAAACAGATCTTAACCCTTCTAAAACAGAGAAAATGAACAGTTCTATTCTTATATGCAGTTTTAGTTCTCCATTAGTAAATGGAGCCATCTTTGTCTCTGGTCTCTATTGTACCTTAATGCACCAGGTAAAGAGCATTATGGTCCTAAGTATTTTTATACAAGGATCTCCATTTACAAATGAGGAAAAGGGAGATCTGGTGATTCATGGAGATGCCACACAAGGACCAGGAAATTCTGAAAGTTTGCTTAGCTAAGAAAGGCTTCTTTCTATGTCCTGTACATTGAGCTCAATTTGGGAAACAACCGTCTTCTAGCAATGAACTAGAACTAGAGGTCTGGTCCTGGCAGAAAGTTATATATCAATTTCTTAAAGACTATAAGCAATAAGGCATTCTACCTACAAGCATCAAGAGCTGGCCACCATTTTCCAAATACAGTATGTCAGGGTTAATTGGGCCATTCCACTTTGGGCTGATTTTTAAAGAGTCATATAATGCTCTTAAATGTACACTAAAAATAATTTAGTGTGGGTCATTGTACTATGATCTGTTTAAAATAAAAATAAAAAATTTTACTAAGCAAATTGCACTAAGGGACTCTTACTCCATTCTAGATAACCTGTGTTACAATGTAACTGACAAGGGAGGACAAGGAAACTCTTCCTCTACTAATTTCCTCATTGGAAAAGAAAACCATAAACAGTATAGAAATGCAATATAAAAATCAGAGAGCAATGGTATAATTTTCTTTCTGTAGTTCATATTCCTCATTTCCGACAGAAATATTTTCTCCAGAATTTAACACGAAAAAAAATCTCATTACTTTTACATAATTATATTACAGAAATTATATGAGGAAAAATATACATCCTTGGGAAATGGATGAGGTTAGTGGACAGTATCTACAATGGTAAAGAATGTACTCCCTGAAGAACTGCCAGACTGATTTCCAGAGTGATTGTACCAGCTTGCAATCCCACCAGCAATGGAGGAGTGTAATTTCCCTAATTTCTTTCTGAGCCTGTTTATCCTTTGAGTAGAGAAAGGCTACTGATTTGCTTGAGTTAATTTTATATCCGGCCACTTTGCCGAAGTTGTTTATCAGTTTTAGGAGTTCTCTGGTGGAATTTTTGGGGTCACTTAAGTATCATATCATCTGCAAATAGTGATATTTTGACTTCTTCCTTTCCAATTTGAATCCCTTTGGCCTCCTTATGTTGTCTAATTACTCTAGCTAGAACTTCAATTACTATATTGAATAGATAGGGAGAGAGTAGGCAGCCTTGCCTAGTCCCTGATTTTAGTGGGATTGCGTCAAGTTTCTCTCTATTTAGTTTGATGTTGGTTACTATTTTGCTGTATATTGATTTTACTATGTTTAGGTAGGGGCCTTGAATTCCTGATCTTCCCAAGACTTTTAACATGAAGGGATGTTGCATTTTGTCAAATGCTTCTTCAGCATCTAATGAAATGATCGCTCCCCTCCATGTTCACAGCATCCATATTTATAATAGCCAGAAGCTAGAAACAACCCAGATGTCCCTCAACAGAGGAACGGATATAGAAAATGTGGTACATTTACACATTGGAATACTACTCAGCTATTAAAAACAATGACTTCATGAAATTTGTAGGCAAATGGATGGATCTAGAAAATATCCTGAGTGAGGTAACTCAGTCACAAAGACTGTACATGGTGTGTACTCACTGATAAGTGGGTATTAGGCAAAGAGCGTGGAATACCCACGATACAGCTCATGGACCATATGAAGTTCAAGAGGAAGGAAGGCCAAAGAGAGGATGCTTCAGTCCTACTTATAAGGGGGAGCAAAATAATCAAGGGAAGTACAAGGTGGGAGGGACTTGGGAGGAAGAGAAGACGGGGAGAGGAAGAGGAGCAGACTCAGGTATGGGAGGAGATGGAAGAGATGTACAGAGGTCAGGAAACTGAACAGAGGTGTGTAGCAATGGGGAGTGAAGAACTGGGGGGAGCAACCAGAAAGTCCCAGATGCCAGGAAAGCAAGAGCCTCCCCAGAGCCTCCTGTCTAAAGAACTACAGGGACAAAGAGTGGAACAGAGACTGAAGGAAAGGCCATCCAGAGACTGCCCCACCTGGGGATTCATCCCACATGCAGACACCGAACTCAGACACTAGAAGCCTAGAAGTGTTTGCTGACAGGAGTCTGATATGGCTGTCTCCTGAGAGTCTCTGTCAGATCCTGACCAATACAAATGTGAATGCTCACAGCCAAGGGACTGAGCACAGGGACCCCAATGGAGGAGTTAGAGGAAGGAGCTGAAGAGGCATCAGTGGGAGGGGAGGCCCTTGGTCCTGTGAAGGCTCGATGCCCCAGTACAGAGGAATGCTGGGCGGTGAGGTTGGAGTGGGTAGGGGGGAGAGCATCCTCATGGAAGCAGGGGGAGGAGGGATGGGATAGGAGGACGGATGGGATAGGAGGTTTGCAGAGAGGAAACTGGGAAAGGGGATAATATCTGAAATGTAAATAAATAAAATGTCCACTTAAAAGAATATGCTCACTGGGTAGTGCTGGTTCACACTTTTAATCCCAGTGCTAGGGAGTAGGAAAGTCTTGAGTTTGCCTGGTCTACAGAGCAAATATCAGGATAGCCAGCACTACACAGAGAAACTCAGCCTTTAAAAAATAAAATAAAATAAAATAAAATAAAATAGACCTTATATTTATAAGGTGCTCCTTAAAGAACATTCTCCAACAGAGTGAGCAACACGACTGTCCCTTTGGTCAGAAGGTGACACATTTTCCTTTTCAGTGGAACTCCTCTGGGATATGACAAGATCCAAGGACCATGCCAGACCTTCTGTCCTCATCCCACACAACTAAATGTGAGAAGAATCTATAAAGTCGGAGAAAACTAACTAGAGAAGGGTGCTAATGTTGGAAATGGAATACAAAGATGGACATCATGAAATCCCACGCCTTAGTAAGCACTGACAGCTGTTCTGTCGCACTGTCCTCGCATAACAACAGACCCAAACCCACTCTGATAGATTACACAGTAGTGGGTGCTCCTGGCATACCATGGAAGACCTAAAACCACACACAACAGGCTGAATACACTCTGCTCCAACCACCTGAAGGGACTAGAGGGATCATAAGATGCTTCATGCATGAAGCAGCAACGAGAGACTTGGCCAAAGCTGAGCCTCAAGAGGGACAGTGTGGGTTTATAGCTTAAGGCATCAGTATGTTATAAGCAAAAATAACCACCAAGTGGATGCACTAATCATCTCACTAGCTAAATAAACAAGTGGTAAGTAGTTCAAACTGATTAGAAACATATGAAAATGTATTCCTTTTAGCTTAGAAATCTAACAATGTGTTTAAAATTAACATTTCAATTAATTTAGAATCAATTTTCTTGTCTAGACAGGCTTATCTAGAGAATGCTTTTTTATAGCCTCAACAAATATTCACTTTCAAATAACAAATAACTTGCAAATAACACAGTTTCCCCGTCCTTGCCTCCCTCAGGTAGCAGCCCTCACCTTGGAGAGAGGCTTCCTCGGGGCGAGCTTCCTCCACCAACCAGCCTTCGAGAATTGTCTCCAAGATCTTGATCTGCAGGGTAAAGATTCCAGAGTTGATAAGAGGACTCTTACTAAAGATACCAAGTTCTGAGCTCCTGCTGAGTCTTCCAGAAATGCCTCTCAAGCCTGTGCAGACTCTTCCAGTCACGGGGAGGCCCTGCCGTGATCTGGTTGGGAGCTGCTGAGCTGCGGCACGGACAGCACTGTCCACACAGCTCTGTGCGTGTGGAAGGAAGGCACGCCATGGACCACGTTCTCTTCCTTTATTCCTTTCAAGCTTACAGCTCAGAAGCATGGTTTGAATTTGCAGTGTTCTCCCCCTCGGCCACTTTTAATTTCTATGGTTAAAGTAATGAATTGCAGCTGTAGACAACTAATTTGTATGCTTATCACAGTGAATCCTGATGCTTTGTATTTTTTTTAACACTTTTTATCCCAACAAAAGTCACAAAAACACATTGATACACCAAGACTAAAATTGTTAAGTAACTCGTCACACCAGTATTTCCAAATTGGTAAAAACAATTTGGTAAAATATCTAGATATCTGCATGAAATGAAAACTATTCACCTTGATCAGTATGCTGCTGAAATACTAAGCTATTGTCGCCTGAAGCAGCTGGACGTCCACCTGCCAGGCCTCTCCAGCCGACCTGGCCTCGCTCAGGGTCGAGCTCCCCTTACTCTATGTCTGGCAGCCTCTGACCCTCTGGTAAAGACATGACCGAGTGACCATTCTTGGGGAACTGCTAAAGCCATTCCCTCCCTGCAAACAGCCAGGACTATGTGGCTGTGCCAACAAATCCGTAAGGATGGAATGAGGCAAACACAGACAGGTAACTAAACAGCACAAGAGGCAAATACAACAAATGGTAACTGGTCCAAAACACACAGGAGTACTCAACACTGCAGAGATGTTCTACCAAGGATGTTTTTAAACCAAGTTTGGATAATTCAATTTCATGGCTTATGCAAATAAAGGTTTGGACTATTCATGGTTGCCTTCATTGCAACATGCGATGAAGGACTGAGGACTGCACAAACCTGTCAGAAAAGGCACTGTGACACTCCTGCCTGCTGATGGCTCAGCTTAAATATTTGCATTTCGGAGAGTAAAATAAACACAGCACAGTTTTACAGCATAATATTTACGTACTTCCAAATGTAATTCTTTGCGTTTTCAAAAGAAGAAAAACAAAAATAAATCCAAAATCATGTACCAATCACATTCCTACATGGCTGTCTTTCCTGCCTTCCTTCTTTCCTTCTTTCCTTTACAAAAATGGCCTGATACAGGGAGTTGACACCAGGGAGGGCTTTACCTGTTTGGCTGCTTTCAGACTGAGCTATGAGAGCTGCCATGGATGGATTTTGATTTAATCTACTGCCATACAAATGGGCTGGTGCCTGACTAAGAGAAGATCCAGAAGCGGTATTTGCCTAAATGAAAAGAAGCATAAAGTTAGTGGTCAGACTGGAAATGCTTCATGGCTGTCCTCCTACAGCCTCAGCTGTGTCTCACTTATCTCAGAAGGAAGCACAAATGCTGACCTGCAAAGCAAACGCTTTGTTTTAACATCTAACATCAAATTTGAAAACTACAGTGTTTTTCAGGAATGGTTCATTCTGTGAATCTACTTACAGTAAGTAAACCTAGTATGGTAACCATGTGAACTTAGAACTAATTCTTTAATCTCATTAAACCATTTAGAAAACCAGGCAGGTAAACAACAGATGTTTAACAAATGCTATGTCTCTTAATATCACAAGCTGGCTGAAAACGTCAAAGGTTTAACTTGGACATCGAGCATTTTGACTGCTCAAAGCCATGTTTGCCATTGCTTAACACTGTCATCAGAACAACCTGCACACTGTTTTGTTACTGCCTACTGAGAGACTCAGAAGCCTGCTGCTTGTGCCGTTTTGTTTTCATCTTAAAAGAAAAACAGGCATCACAAATATATTTTCTATACAATGCAAAGCCCAACCAATCACAGAAGCTTGCCCTGACCCCATATAAGGGGCTGTGTCTTTTGGCAGGAAGCCAATTCTAATAACTGGAGAGCTCCTCCAGACTGTGACTCATTCCCTGCTAACCCCCGTCTGCAGCCTCTTCCTGGGACCTGTGCCAAACTTGCAACGCTGAGCCCTAAGTAGCCAAAGTGAAGAAGGCTGGCCAAAGGGCGGTGCAATCCAAGGTAATAAACTGCCTCCTCTGAGATGTAGACGCTCCCACTTTCCAGGAATATCATAACCTTAAGATGTGCCATTTTGGAAACAAGTCTCCTGTGTACAAAATACTGTACTTAACAGAAACCTTTTACTATGCTGAAACTATTTTCAGAATAAACAGAATCATTAATTGTTTTCATTCATAGCATAATTATTTTAGAATAAGCCCCCTTAAAAAGGACAGCAGTATTTCTAATATAATGAAGCAAGATTACAGCAGAAGAAATGCAGGGCCTGGTGACATGGGTAAGCTCAGAGGAGATTGATGATGTCAGTTATGACAAAGCACATGTTAGAGAATAAATTATTTCTATCAACTCTTAAATCAAGCAAGAGTATTTTGTGGCATTTAGACAATTTATTCAGTATGCAAAAAGACTGTAACTTTATAATCCATAATAGTGGTTTCTAAGATCCAGAACTCTGACTTTCTCCATTGATCCAAAGTATTTTTAGTTCATATTTAATATGTAAATACAATTTAACAACTTCTCTAATTTTTTCTCTTCTTAATGATATATATATAAAGTGTCAATAAGTTTATGCTATAAAGTCTTCTTTAATAATTGAGCTGACAGGGCTGGAGAAATGGCTCAGCGGTTAAGAGCACTGACTGCTCTTCTTCCAGAGGTCCTGAGTTCAATTCTCAGCAAACACATAGTGACTCACAACCATCTGTAATGAGATCTGATGCCCTCTTCTGGGGTGTCTGAAGAGTGACAGTATACTCACATACATAAAATAAATTAAAAAAAAATAATAATAAAACACACACACACACACACAAACTTAGTCCACAGTGGAAAACTAAGTGAACTTCAACCTAAAGATCAACACTAGATACTTAATATGTATTTAATTGCATGGACACCGAAAACACAATAAACTAAAATTTATGACACCCCGAGTCTGTGAGATAGGTCAGTGGGTAAGGGTAAGGCCACCAAGCTTGATGACCTGAGTCCCACGCCTATGACTCACTCACACAGTGGAAGGAGAACTGACTTTTCCAAGTCATGCTGACATTCACGTGTGTGCTGCGTCATACGTGTGGATGGAACTGGATAAGGATACATTTTTGAAAAATGATTTGGCCTCTCCAAAAGCAACCTTTGGGGAAGAGTAGTTACTCCTAAAATAAGCAGTAACAAAAAAATTGGAGAGGCATCAATATCACAGGGTACCAATACCAAGCCTCAGACACTAAAACTTAAAGTTTGAGACACACTTTTTAAAAATTAATTACAAGGAGAAACTTTATTGTGAAGAGGTTTCTGCATAGTGCAGGGAACAGGTGGGTGGGGAGGACTGGCAGGTAGGGAGGAGGAGTGGGCAAGGCAGGGCCTTAGCATTCTCCAACAGGGCACAGTCAGCCTATGGGTCTTTTTCCCCTCTGCTATCATCTGTTCTATAATTTACTAGCAGGAATACCTTTTCATTTCCAAGCTTCTTAAGAGATCCAATTCTTTTGTTGTTATTTTTGTTATTTAAGACAGGGTTTCTCCTGGCTGTCCTGGAACTCACTCTGTAGACCAGCAAGGCTGTCTCTGGCTCCTGAATGCAGGGATTAAAGGTGTGCACAGCCACTGCCCTGGCAGGTCCAAGTCTTATTAGAAATAATTTGTGAATGAGGGGCCCCTGCTGCTCTGCCAAGGGTTTCATATTTCTTGATAGCTTCACATTTAGAGGGTGGCATTTTCTTTCACCTTCAGCAAGCAAGCCCACTCTATATACAACAAAACAAAAGGCAGTGCTATACAATGACTGACCTGCCTAACGGCCTATTCTAAACTAGGAAAATCTATGTTTTACAAAATTTTATTTATTTAGGAAGCTGAGGCAGGAGAATTACAAGTTTGAGGCTACATAGAAAGATCTTGCCTCAAAAAGGAAAATAAATTTTCCAAAGAGAAAGTGTTATTACTAATTTTGCTGGCTAGGAAGGCATGAGTGACAAATTAAAGACTGTTATCCCTCCAAAATTATCTTTATTGCCAACAGCAAAAGAAAGCAGCATGATGGAGGCACGGGAAGTGCTCACAGCGCGCTCAGACAGCGGGCTGCGGGCCCGGGGTAAGGAATCCTGAAGCTCACTCCAGGAAAAAGCTCAGGAGGAAGAAGGAATATTTTATAATTGGATCCAAAGACTAAGAAACTAAAAAAAAAAAAAAAAAAAAAAAAGACTCATGAACAGTCATAAAAAGCAGAAGCAACTCCCTCAGGCAGTGTTCAAATTCAAGACAAATAAATAAAACTCAGTATTTCCTAAATAGACTAAGCTATCATCTTTAAAAAAATCTTAAGATCAAACTTCTCCTTCTGGTTTAATCTACCTATTAAAAGATTATCTTTTCTATTTTACAGTTCAGGTTATGAGCAGATGTGTCTGTTGTTCTGGCAAATGGTGACTACACAGAGCCCAGGCTTACTGTAAGGTCATTTGCTATACAGGGGGAAGGTATTTCTTAGGCTAACTGAAGACTCCAGAGCGATAAGAATTTGTGCCAAGTCTGTGATTTCTGGTTTCCCGTGAACTTGGATAAGATAAATTGCCAATTATACACTGATATTAATTTGGACAAATTTCCAAGAGTAAAAACAATTTCCAAAAAACACCATTAGATATCATAAATGCTCTGCTGTAAGTAATTCTTCATTCACAGTCTCTAGTATAATCCAGCAATTCTACTGAGGACAGTCACAGTTGTAATCTCAACACTAGCAAGACGGGTAGTACTGAGACACTGCAGGTCACCCTGGGCTATTCAAAGCTCTGACCTTCAGGACTATATGGCGGGTCTAACTCAGGAAAACAAAACACAACTGCAAAAACATACAAGACTAAATACAACTTAAGAATTAAAATGTTTCATAATATATTAAAATTGGGGTATCTTAAAATAATATATATAAAAATTAAGAATACATGCTTGAGCAGAGAGGCTGCTCTGAAGGAAATCTGAATGAACACTAGACAGAGACTGAATCAAGTTGTATCTATTCTTAACAATGATTTAAACTTCATACTTTGAAACACACTCTGAAAACAAACTCCACTTCTGAGTCAGCTTCCACCAGTGATGCTTTAATGCCCAGACGTGAGGACATGAAACCACATGCGGATGACTCTGGTCCCGTGAGCAGGCTGCCTGCTGAGGCTGTCTGTCTGTCAGGTTCAATGGTATCACTCCCATCACCCAGTGCCCCAAACTGCTCCCTAACTGTTACAAGCTTAGTGTATTCCAAATCATTGTTAAGGCTAATACTGAAATGTGTCACAATTGAGTGTCCAAACAGAAGGAGGATTAAAGTACAGTTAAACCATTACTAAACACCCTGTATGGGACAGAGGATTGGACAGAATAACCAATTCTGCATAGGTTTCTTAATTAGGTAGCCAACGTTACCACTTATCTTTTAGGGAGAAAATAGTGGAATTTGAAGGGCAATAGGAAAAGTTAATGGTACTCCAAAAATAACTTATTTATCCTTCACATATGATCAAATAAGAACGAACACATCATTTACCCTTGTATAAGGGTAAAGAGATCTACATTCACTACTACTGTACTCCTGACAGCCTATGCACAGAGTATTTATGATGATTATTCTGAAAAGAAAAATTTTAAAAACAAGTACAATATATCAAATAAGCTGAGGTTTAATACTTTGGGTTATGAAGTTTTTACAATTTTTCTTTCTTGCACATAATGTCACAGTGTCCGTTTCTAACTAAAAGCCCAAAGGAACCACTCTTGCGCCTTCAATGTCTATTTACCTGTCCTGACTTTTACCTTCTTCATCACTTCCCTTGGTGGTAATTTCTTAGGCATCAAAATAAGTCTGTTGATTTTATTTACACTGAGGGTCAGAAAAAGTAAGAATGATCCTAAATTTCTCTTCTAGCTCCACCCTAGCCACTAAAATTCTGATTTCATTAAATTATGCAGGAAAAACTGGCCAAACATCATTTACATTTCTATTCTCTCTATGCACATTTTAAAGTATCTGTCTGCCAAGAGAAAGCAGGGTTAGGGGTGTTTTATCTTGTTTTGTATTGGTAGTGCTGGGAGTGAACCCTGGCCCTTGTACATGCTAAGGTTCTTAATGTTCTTGCAGTCTTTTTTTTTTTTTTAGATTTATTTTTTTATTTTATTTTTATTTTTTATTTTTTTGGTTTTTTTAAGACACGATTTCTCTGAGAAATCGTGCCCTGGCTGTCCTCAAACTCAGAAATTGGCCTGCCTCTGCCTCACAAGTGCTGGGATTACAGATGTGTGCCACCACCGCCTGGCTTAAGATTTATCTTACTTATATGAATACACTATAGCTTAGCTGTCTTCAAACACCCCAGAAAAGGGCATCAGACCCCATTACAGATGGCTGTGAGCCACCATGTGGGTGCTGGGATCGTAACAGTTTGAGGCCAGAGCTAGTGCTTTAAATCCTGGGGGAAAAGGGGCGGCTGCACAGGAGGGCTCAGTGGTAAAGGCACTTCAGTCCTAGGGCAGGCATTTCCATCCTCACACACAAGTTGTCTCTTCCCTAAAGATGCACACTGGTTTGTGCTCATCAAAGACAAATAAACACACCCACTCACACAAATAATCTAATTCAAAGTGTGTGTGTGTAAGTAATTTAAGGACCCTAGAACTATTGCCATTAGAGTTGTCTGTCTACATGGCTTTCATAAACATTTAATTATTTGTTTTATTGATAAGATACAAGAGGGGGCTGGAGAGCTGCCTCAGCAGTTAAGAACACTGACTGCTCTTCCACAGGTCCTCAGTTCAATTCTCAGTAAGCATATGGTGGCTCACAACCATCCTTAATGAAATCCAATGTCCTCTTCTGGTATGTCTGAAGACAGCTACAGTGTACTTATATACATAAAATAAAATAGAATAAAAACATGATACAAGAGTATGGTTTTTCCTATTTGTCTCTTGTCTTTGCAATACTCATATTGCCAAGTCTGGCAGAGCTGACCAATGCTAGTTACTCACAAGTCTAAACCGCAGGTCATGCGTGCGAGGCCTGCTTAGCCCAAAGAACGAATCAAAGAACCCCAGGCAACCCAGTTGAGATAGACCCCACCTTAAAATAATTTAAAAAAAAAAAAAAGAAAAAAAAAAGGAAGCAAGCAAGCAAGCTCGAGGGATAGGTGAGGTACAGATCAGGGGCAGAGACTGGCTGGTAAATTCAAGCAGTGGATTCAAGAACTGAAAACTAAAATAAAGACCTTATAAATGAGGCTGCAGCCAGGCGGTGTGGCGCACGCCTGTGATCCCAGCACTCTGGGAGGCAGAGGCAGGCGGATTTCTGAGTTCGAGGCCAGCCTGGTTTACACAGTGAGTTCCAGGACAGCCAGGGCTGCACAGAGAAAACCTGTCTCAAAAAAAACCAAATCCAAAAAAACTTAAATAAACAAACAAACAAACAAACAACAGATAAAATAAAATAAATGAGGCTGCATATCAAGCTGCAGATCAGACTGTGGCAGAAAGGAGGGAAAAGTGATCAAAAGTTTATTGGTCAACACTTATTTCCCACCAGAAAAAAAGAGAGAAAAAAAGAAAAACTTGCAGTGTATGAAGGCATCATTTATTTAAAAAAAAAAAAAACTATTATATTTGGGAGAAGAGTCACTTTACACTTGGGGATTTTTAAATATTCGTTTTTATAATTTTATTATGTGTATTCTGGGTTTGTGTGTGTGTCTGTGTGTGTGTGTGTGTGTGTGTGTGTGTGTGTACACATGAGTGCTGACACCAAGAGAGGCCAGAAGAACCAAATCACCTTGGAGCAGGAGTTACAGGTGCATATGAGCCAGCAGATGTGGGTGCTGGCATCGGACTCAGGGTCTCTCCACAAGAACAGTGCACACTCTAAACCACTGAGTCATTCTTCCAGCCTGTATTCTCCTACATCCTCTCCTATGCTAATTAAACTAATTTAGACAAAACATTTCCAAATACTATTTGTGCTGTTTTAAGTGGTTAATAATAATGATAATGATGATGATGATGATGATGATGATAATAATAATCGCCAGCCCTAAACTGACTCCTACTTTTTCCTCCATTTTCTGACCTTTTGTTGGGGAGAATATCTCATATAACCAAGGCTGGCTCTGAGCTATAACATACCTGAGTTGTAGCAGCAGCAGGGGTTACAGATGACGCAGCTGAGGGGGAGAGAGCTCCCACCTGTTGCAAATGCCCAGATGACTGCTGAGGTATATGAGAGCTAGAGACAGGAGTACTAGATCCTGAACCAGACACCACGTTTGGAAAGGATACAGCTACATCATTGCTGTTATAAATACCTGCAACCAAAGAAATTTTATTTAAGTATCTTATAATTTATAAGTCAAATTGGTCAGACAAGATTTCTCCTTGATCCCTTCCCTACTAATAAATTTTAATTAGTGTTTAAAATTAAAACTAGGTTAGAAGAAACTAACACTAACTTTCCATAAAACATTTGTCTAAGAGCACCTCTCTCACTTTTCCCTTAGCAAGTATTTCTGTTAAACAAGCAACAGTTAGGCAAGGTTGGCACTTCTCAGAGCGCTAAAGGCTTCCATGACGAAGCAGCCCAAGGCTGTGTTTACCACCACATGGCGAGACATTCAGAATGCTTAGAACCCGAGAAATCATGGCCGAGAGGCTATAACATGGAAAGAAAACTTGTTCTAGAAATGATACAGGACTAATTTTGTTCGATTCGGCTTATCACAGCTGCAAGGACAGAGGCGACATCTGTTCTTGAACCAAGCAAGGACTGCCACAAATCTCTGAGAGGACAGAACATGGAAGACAAGGCAGCAGCCACCCTTCAATGCTGAAAACATGGGGACAAGAAAATGATGACAACTTGATACTTTTGTTTTCCATTGTTCTGTCAGGTAAAGCCACAAAGAAAAAGGAAGTGCGGATGTAGACGTCATCCCATCAAGAAGAGCCAGGAAGAGCAGTAGGAGGAAAGGCAGCCTCAGCATAAACTAGGCGGTGCTGGGCACCCCTGCCCCAGGCATTCTGGGGAAAGGATCAACAGATGTGTAAAAGCCTCACAGCGTAATGATGAGAAGCACAGTGCAGATCATTAGAACCATCATTTAAAAGAGAAATCTAGATCATGTAACTCAAACTCCAGCACACTCTCTCAGGGCTGAGAAGGTAAGGGCTAGTGGGGCCGGAAGGCTCACTGAAACAAAAATCTCTTAAGGTCAGGAGAGTAAAGCTAAGAGTGACAGAGCAGGGCACCTGATGGCCTCCTCCAGCCCCTGTGTACACAGGTGACCCTAGCTGCACATGAGGAAATACCAAGGGCACCCCTGCACACTCGCTCTGGAGAGGGAGAGAGAAGAGAGAGAGCGCACACACATACACACATGTGCGCGCGCGCGCGCGCGCACACACACACACACACACGCACACACGTGTGCACACACACACGCACAAAGAGCAAAAGAGGCTGACCCCAGTGAGGAAGGATTCTGCCCCACAGAAACGTGCAAATGCAGAGTCACTTTTGTCAACGTCCCAATGTGTAAGAAGTGGGTAATGCTCCTGGTACAGAATGCGAGGCCAAGGTTGCTGCAAATATTTTCTGATCTGACAGTCTCCTGGACAACAAATTACCTTCTCCAGTATGTCAGTAAGTATGCAACTGAAAAATCTATTTTAACCACAAAGGGAAGAAAGGAGGAAGTGGAGGGAGGGAACCAAGAAACCCTGATTTAAATAGGACAAAGAAGGAATGTCAATATTAAAGTAATTAATATTAACTAGTGTTAACACTGAGCGGGAAAGAAGGCTGTGGCTGTGTTGCTAGGCCAGCACTATGACCGGAACGTGATCTTCAAAACCCATGCACTTGAATACCAGGGCTGTAAGGAAGACACAGGAGGGCCAAGCCAGGCCTTCTATCACAACCGCAGAACTCCAGGTTCAGCAAGAAACTGTCTCAAAAATTAAGATGGAAAATGATAGTGAGAAGAAAGTGACTAAAGAACATACTATCGGCTCTGGCCCATGTGTGTATGTATGTATGTATGTATATATGTATGAATGTATGTATGTATGTCTCTCATGTACTATACCTGTAGAAGATAATAATAATTAGTATATTATATTGGTTTATCAGTGGGATTTATGTAATTCTAAAGAACAGAAATATTGATTCATAATTATAAAAACACATACCACCTTCTTCAAACAGAAAAACAGAGAAATAGGACACTTTAAAGGCTTTACACCTAAAATTTAGGTTTTTCTATCATTTTTGAATCAACAGTTTCTCGAGAAAAAATGATGTATTCATTCTGCAAATATATGAGAACTCACTGTTTCTCAGACATTATTCTAAACCTTGGGTAGCATTATTCAAGCTAATATGGTGTCTGCTTTCAAGAAACCTGGCAGAAATAAGAATTACAGTGACCCATCATAGACCCTGGAGCCCGTCCTGAGCAGAGTGGGGCGAATGCACACAAAGGGTACTATCTCCCTCAGAGAGCTCAGGAAGACTATCTGCATGAGCAGTCCTGCACAACAGCCTGGGAAGGCCAAGTTCCTCCTGGAATGAACAGCACCTCCACACAGGTGTCTAAGAGCACTATGCAACCCTGAAGGATGGGCTGAGGAAGAAACCTGGCAAAGAGCCAGCATGTGTGGGCACCGTCTACAGACCTGTGCAATACATACAGCAAGAAAACCAATGGCAAAGCAACAGCAATAAACGTTCTCACTTGGACAGTAAGAATTCACTGCTGTTGTCAATACTGGGGGGATCGTGCAAAACCTAATTCACTGGCAGCAGACTGTGGTGGTAACTGGGAGGAGCCAAGACAACGCTGCTGAGGAATGAACAGACTCAATCGAGGCAACGCTGCTGAACAAACATTACCAAGTTCGTGGGACTTGGTGACTAAGTCGACCTGAAAGGGGGCACAGTCCTCAATAATTCCTAAGCACAAGTCAGCGGATGAGGGATCCCTGAAGCCAGAACAGCAAGGAAAAAAATTATTTGCTTTCCATATACAGCTAACCGGTTTTACATATAAGCAAAGGTAATGTAAAGAAAATGACACCTATAGTTCTTGTATTTTACCAGAAATATTTTCCATGTAAATCTTCAATGTTATCTAAAAATGTTTACATTAATTCCACCTTCAATCAACTTAGAATTATCTTTATGCCTATCATTTTATCTATATAATTTCCATGATAATATTTAATTTTAACATGTTTTTCTATATATTTCTTCAATTTTTATCAGAAATATTTTCCATGTAAATCTTCAAGTTTATCAGAAAAAGTTTATAATTCCACTTTCAATCAACTTAGGAATAGTTTTATGCCTACCATAATTATATCTATATAAAATTTTCCATAATAATCTTCAATTCCAACATGTTTTTCTACATTCTTCTATAATTTTATCAGAATATCCTCCATGTAAATCTTGAATTCTATCATGAAATGTTTCTATCTCATATTAATTTAGCAATGTTTTACATGTCCTTCCACTTTACTCTTTAATTTTCCATGAAAATTGTCACTTTTAATGTGTTTATCTAAAATATTTTTCATGTAAATCTTTAATTCTATCATAAAGTGTTTTTACTCTGCTTTGAGAGAGAGAGAGAAAGAAGGAAAGAGAAAGAAAGAAAGAAAGAAAGAAAGAAAGAAAGAAAGAAAGAAAGAAAGAAAGAAAGAAAGAAAGAAAGAAAGAAAGAAAGAAAGGACACCTCATCACAGTCACAATCACAATGGTGTCATCAACAAAACAAACTCTGGCTTGGGATGCGGAGAAAGAGGAAGCGTACTTCTTGGTGATGGAAAGGTAAACTTATCATTATGGAATCACTATCATGTGACCCAGCTATACTATACCACCTCTTTGGAATATATTATAGTCCCAGAACTGAGTCAGCATACCATAGAGACTCAGTCATCGATGTTCATAGCTGTTCCATCCTAACAGTCAAGAAAAGGAATACGCCTAGACCTTCATTAACAAATGAAGAAATGATGAAAAAATGTGCTGCACATATACACAAGGGGGTGGTTTGGGGAGTGGGGTTGGAGACAGGGTTTCTCTGTGTAGCCTTGGAATTCACTGAGTGTCCTGTACACTGTGTGTCACTCTATAGACAGTATGGCTTCAAACTCAGGGATCCACCTGCCTTTCTCTCCAGCTGCTGGAATTAAAGGCTTGCACTACTGCTACACAGAAACACAAAAAAAATTTTTACAGTCATTAAAAAAAATGAAAATCAAGAATATAGAAAAATTAATGTAACTGGGTATCATAATATTGAATGAAATAAACTAAACTGAAAAATACCGCGTAGTTCCTCTTAAGTGGAACTTAGATCTAAAGGGTTTTTTGTTATTGTGTGTGTGTGTGTGTTGTATGTGCATTCGTGCGAATGTTTATGTATGAAAAAATGAAAATTAAGAAACCAGCTTGCCAGACTGTGGTGGCGCATGCCTGTAATCCCAGAACTTGGGAGGCAGAGGCAGGTTGATCTCTGAGTTCAAGGCCAGCCTGGTCTACAGAGTAAGTTCCAGGACAGCCAGGGCTACACAGAAAAACCCTGTCTCAAATGATTCCCACAGTCTTGGAGATTCCTGTGGGCATAACACTCCTACACAATCTAGACACGATGGGTGAGCATGGAGCCCCAAGACCTTGCCCCCACCAGCAGGAGAGCCAGCAGCTAAAGCATTGTTACACAAACTTAACAACTTGAATTCAATCCTCAAAACCCAAAGGAATATGAGAAAACTGACTCCACAAAGTTGTATTCCTACCTCCACACATCTATGCTGGTGACATTTAAATGCACAAACAATGAAGGGGCACAGTGAGGTGTGTCTTTAAAAGGCAGCATACACAAGTCTCAGAACCATATGCACAATAAGAGTAATCTTATGAACTTTAAAACTGACTTTCTGCTGTCTTTTAAGTAGTGAATATTTAGAAAAGCACAAATTTTGTAGAGAAAACTAAATGTTTAGGTTCTATTTGAAAATGAAACACTTTAGCTGGGCGTAGTAGTGGTGTACACGTGTAATTCCAATCTATGGGAGGCAGAGACAGTAATTCTCTGAGTTCAAGGTCAGACTGCTCTACATAGTGAGGTCCAGGACAGCCTAAACTATACAAAGAAACTGTCTGGGGGTGAAAAACAAACAAAGAAACAACAACGCAAAACAAAACCAAAACAAAAAACCAACAGAGGATCTATCAGAAGTAGCTGATGTACTGTGCACTACTATCTGGCTCGCTGTCGACCGGATGTCGACTTTTCCACGCCCCAAGCGGCTCACTCATGTCGCCCATCCTGCCCCTAACAATAATACAGGGTTTCCCACACATATGAAGACAAGGATCAAAACCAAAGAAGAAAATTACAACACCTAGGGATTTCTCAGAATGATCAAGGGAAGGCAACCACAGAAAGAACCTGATGGAGTATTATTCAAAAGATAGACATACAAAAATAGCAAAGCAAGAGACAAAAGTAGAAAACAAGAGATCTTATTCAAGCAAACCCAAAAGAAAGATCAAACACATCTACCAATGGTCATTTAAGACCAGAGTAAAAAGCCAATGAAGTGTAACAACAAATCATGGAACAATGGCTAACACTTAACAATGTAGAGGCTGGGAAGAAGAATCCATCAGTAAGCGGTTGCCATACACACACAAACAATTGAGTCCAGTCCCCATAACCCCTGGGGTTCTGCTACCATGTAAAGGCCAGCTACCATGTAATTCCAGCAGGAAAGAAGTGGAGATATGAGCGGCCAAAGTCTTGCTGGCCAGTCCAGCCAAATCTCAGGGCCCTGGGTCCTGTTTCCAAAAACAGGTATAAACAGACTGAGGAAGACACCCAACATTAGGCATAAATGTTCATGCACACAGACACAGACATACGAAAACATGACATGAGAGTTTGGTGATGTTAGAAGAGAAACAGCACTTTTAGCAGAATGAATATTTATAAACAAAAGACGACTGAGAAAAAGGCATGTATACATGTGTGCTGCAGTGCATGCATGTGTGCCATATATGTACAGGAGCCAAGGAAGGTTAAAAGATGGGGCCAGATTGCTTGGAACCCCAGTTACAGACGGCTGTAAGATGCCATGTGAGTGCTAGGGACTAGCGCGAGTCTTATAAGTGCTTGTAACATCAGACACATGGCTCCAGCCTAAAAAGACAAAACTCAATGTGGATTATTCCAGTTTATTCAACAAATGTTAGCTTTCTATATAAGAAAATATATAAAACTGCAAAGAGAATTTTGCCTTCCTATTATCACATTTATAATTGGTAGAGCTAGCCAAGGTGGTCGGTGCCTGTAGTCCCAGAATCAGGAGGCAGAGGTAGAAGGATTATAAATTCAAGATGATGGGTAGCGGTGGTGCATGCCTTTAATCCCAGCACTTGGGAGGCAGAGGCAGGTGGATTTCTGCGTTCGAGGCCAGCCTGGTCTACAGAGTGCATACCTATGAAGTGAAAAGGGCCCTTTCTAAACAAAAGATGCACTCTGCTGGATCACAGAAAGGTCGTGAAGGTGGATCTTGCAACCCTTTTAATTTTAATCTATGGGTTGTAGAGGAAATGCTGGAGGTGGTGGAGGAA
Organism: Apodemus sylvaticus; assembly: GCF_947179515.1. Taxonomy (NCBI): domain Eukaryota; kingdom Metazoa; phylum Chordata; class Mammalia; order Rodentia; family Muridae; genus Apodemus; species Apodemus sylvaticus. The sequence continues at coordinate 63,370,885 of NC_067485.1, forward strand.
ACTTTGGTAGCAGAGGGGCTATGTTGGTTGCGGAGGTAGTTATTGAGGTGGTAATGGTAGATTAATGGATTGGGAGATGATGCTGTTAACTATGGTGGTGGTCCTGGTTACAGTAGTAGAGGAGATTATGGCAGTAATGGACCAGGATACAGAAACCAGGGTGGTAGATGTGGTAGTGGAGAAAGATATGATGGTTACAATGAAGTAGGAAATTTGGGTGGAGGTAACTATGGTGGTGGTGGGAACTATAATGACTTCGGAAATTATAGTAGGCCGCAACAATCAGATTGTGGGCCCACGAGGGTGGGCAGCTTAGGTGAAAGAAGCTGGAGCAGTCCCTATGGTGGTGGCTATGGGTCTGGTGGTGGAAGTTGTAGTAGGTACGGTAGCAGAAGGTTTTAAAGTAAAACAGAAACAAGCTACACTTCATAGCAAGTGAGGGAGAACAAAGACTTGTCAGGAAAGCTGGAGGATATGTTGAGACCGTCTTCCATTAGAAGGACTGTAATCTGGAGGAACGATGGCCCACAGTCAGTAGTCACTGCAGCTTACACAGGAAACCCTTCCTGTTCAGGACCACCATAGCCTCACTTGACAAAAAAATGCAGCTACTGATTAATGCAATGTAGTGCCAGTTAGATGCACATTCCTGAGGTCTTTCATCTGCTGTAGCTTTGTCTTTCTTTTCACTACATTGGGTATAGTGCCCTGTAAACTGTGGTAGTAGGACCAGGAATAAAAAATTAAGGAATTTTTAACTTAGACAGACAGACAGACACACACACACACACATATACACAGAAAGATGGGAATATATCAAGATATAGGACCAACTGCCTACCATACATACACAAAGCTCAGGACTGAATTACCAATTCTGCAAAAACAGGAGGAAAATTAAAAGAAAGAAAAAAAAAGACAAACTTAGCGTTGGGGTTGAGAAAACACAATATTTTTTTTTTTTGAAAGAGAAATAAATAGCAACACTTCCATTAATGTGGGAGAGAAGGTGTAGTGGGCATTAAATTCTCCCCTATAACCCAGTTGTTTATATTCTGGTCATTTTGATACTTTGATGGGCTTTGAAGACTGAACTAAACATACTGAATAGTTGAGTCTGAAATAGACTAGACATAATCATATGAACCTTTAAGAACAAAAAGCTGCTGAAAGAGTCCATGGGAAATGTGGCTAAAGAGAGAATGAGAACGTACTGACCAGTTTTCTGTCCTCATCTACAGTTTATATACTCAACACAGCTCGAGTCATCTGGGACAAGGAGGTTCACCTGAAAGAAATGCCTCCATAATTTAATGGTGGTTCTTAAATGCTTTAGCCTCCCTTTAGCCCATCACCCACTAGAGTTATGGGAAAGAAAGGGTAGGGAGAAGCAGAGCTGTTTAGGAAAGATTTTTGAAGCAGATCCTGTCTGTGTTGTCAGGAAAGAGTTGAGCTCACTCAGTCCACTCACAAATACTTCACAGATACACCAGCAATCCAGTTTGGTAGTGTCTGGATAGCAGCACTTCCACTAACTAGTAGAGAGAGCCAGGCTTGTTGAGCAAGTCAGCAGGAGAGACCCGGAGGAAGGCCAGGAGAAGCTCTCGACTGGGGCTCGCTCTCTCAGGGAAGCGAAGAGACCAATACCTGTTGCACAGCTAGCTCTAGAGGAAGCCAGGCTCAGCCCCTGTCACTGTCCACAGAGCCTCTTTATACGCCCTGCAAACAGCACATGTCTGCTACAGGCCTTACCTCAGCACACATAATTCAATCAATCAACAGGGCACACTACCACAAACTTTTGGGTGTGCTTTTCACTGTGAGTCCCGACCGACAAATGGAGCTCAAATATGCAATGTAGGGCAGACAGAACATGCTGGTTGTTAGTAAACAGTCTCTCATCGCATGTCCTTTCACGTGCTTGCTTTAGTATAAAGAACATCCTCTCTTCTGTGTCTGCTTCAAAGAAATGCTCCTTCAGAAGTCTGCCTAAGTCTTTAATCCATGTACACTTCAGGAAAACACTCCTTTAAGTGTCTGCCCCAGCAAAACACCATCGAACACAACTGACTCTCCAAAGAACTTTTAAATTTCCACTTCATCCATGAAGATGGTGCCATCTCTGGGCAGGTGGTCCTGTGTTCTAAAAGAAAGCAGGCTAAGCAAGCCATGAGGAGCAAGCCAGTAAGCAGCGCCCCTCCATGGCCTCTGCAGCAGTTTTGACCTTGTTTGAATTCCTGTCCTGGCTGGCCTCCTTTGATAGTGGACTACAGTGTGGAAGTATAAACATTTTCATCTCCAACTTGTTTTCTGGCATGGTGTTTCGTCACAGCAATAGTGACTAGTTGTAACTAAATAGATTCTTCAGAAAGGAAAGGTAGGGAAAGTCTGAGAATTCAATTTACTTTTCCTTGCTGCAAAACAAAGATGCAAAACCATTAAAAAGGCTCTGTGAGCCCCCGCTGGGGTTTAAGGTGAAAGTCAGTAGATACAAACTACCTTTAGTACTATAACTGCAAACAGAAACCAGGGTGAGACGCGAGGCGCCTTTCTTTCCAGAGTCTCCTGATATACTTACTACTATATAATATATAGTATATACTTATACTATACTAGATTTCAGCCATTTGAAAGTCTAAACACAAAATAACAGCAAGAACAACCAACTGCCAATGTATTTCATATGAATAAAGTAGATAAAGTAGAGAAGAAGAAACTAAACAAAAGTTATGTGTCCATTAAGCTGTTAAATGTTTATAATCTGTAATGGCAACAGGTCCGTAAAGAAACTAGGGGTAGAATCAAAACGGGAGGGAGGGGCTGAGGAAGAACAAGCATTCAAAGAGACACAGAGTGAAGACAAAGACAACACAGAAAACTCTGTGAAATGACAACAAAAACAAACATTTTAAGAATTACGGTAAATCTTGAAGAATAGCAAGAAATGGGTCTCAACATTATCTCATGTCTTATTCTGCAAATTAATCATCATAAAGGGAGAAATTTACATTAGAAAAAAGCTTATAAACAGTTAATACTATGCAATGAAAAGAACTGTCTCTATCATATTTCTCCTCAAAAGCAAACAGCCTGACTCTGGGATGGGGGCAGCAGGAAATACTGAGCACATACATGATGGTGGCTATTCTGGGTTGTCAACTTAAGTACATCTGGAATTAACTAAATCCACGGGACCAATGCCTCCTCCTGCCATGAGGGTCACAGACACTCCCCTCCCCTGTCAAACTGTAAGCAGGCCCCACAATTAAATGCTTTCTTTTAAAAGTTGCCCTGGTCATGGTGTCCCTTCACAGTAACAGAAAAGTAACTGAAAGAAAGGCTCATCAGATAATGGCACTTGCTTCCGATCCTGAAAACCTAACTTCTATCTCTAGAACCTATAAAGTAGGAGAGACCCAGTCCTACTACCTGTGTGCCTCCTGACATGGGCACAGAAACAACAGGCACAGATACATAAATGTGAAAATACTAACTAGAGAGCAGAGAACAGGTGAGGATAGGGAACAGGTGAGGATAATAAAATGTATCTAGCATGAAATCAGAAGAGGACTTTGGGGAGGGAGGGAAAAACAGACAGCAACAAATAGGGCCAGAGAATTGGGCAGGATCAGCAAGAACAGGGGATGTGTGAAAATTTCACAATTAAAAAAAAAAAAAATCACTGAACAATAATTAAAAAAAAAAAACCTAGAGAGGGTATTCGGAAAGCTAACCATCCCATTACACGGGATGCTCTCACGGGCTCCCACCGTTCATGCCATCCGTTACACGGGATGCTCTCACGGGCTCCCACCGTTCACACCGTCCCGTTACACGGGATGCTCTCACAGGCTCCCACCGTTCACGCCGTCCCGTTACACGGGATGCTCTCACGGGCTCCCACCATTCACGCCGTCCCATTGCACGGGATGCTCTCACAGGCTTCCACCCTTCACGCTGTCCGGGTTTCACTTGCCGCTCTTTCCATCTGCTCACTCCATCTAACAGCCTTGTCTTGAATCTTAGACCCTTTCCCTAGAAGTTTCCCTCTCAGTACAAAGACTTCACTATTTTAAGATAAACTTTACACAACAGAGCATGGTGGTGTAAAAATCTGTAATCCCAGCGTTTGAGAGGCTAAGAAAGAAATATAACGAGAGTCTAGAAATCCAAGACCAGCCTGAGGAAGTTAACTCTTGTCTTTAAATAATATCCAAAGCAAGTAAAATAAAAATTAATCTGATGTCTTTGTCCCCTCTATTATTTTTTCCAATTACGAACAAGAGTTTTTCTACCATCACCTCTATAGGAACAACACTCTTTCTGCACACGTGCAATTGTTGTGTTACATAAGAGTAAATTAGTGCCTTCTTCCACTCCACCACCACCACCCCAGAAATTGCTACTAAATTCACTGACAACAATAAGTTTGTTTTTGTTCTCGGTTTGTTAGAGGAGGCAGGTAGAGGGTTGGCTGACTTTCACATTTCTCTTTGGATCGCCATAAATCTGGCTATATTATTAACAAAATTCTATTAAGTTCTGTCTTGGAATTAAGTTTGTTCAATTCTTATGTGCAATGATCAAAAGAAGCTTCCTATAACACTAGCATACTATGTTTTTTTTTCTAACTCAATCAACTACTTTGGATTTACTGATTTAAAAGCTAATGCTATTATTTTTCTTATGTTCTGAATCAAGTATCAGTTATTACTAGCATCTTGCACAGTCTGATTTGTGGCTAATTTTATATCAGCTTGACTAAAGATAGAGTCATCTGGGAAGAAAAAACCTCAGTTGAGAAAATGCTCCCACCACAATGGACTCTGGGCAAGCCAACGGAGCATTTTCTTGATTGATGATGAATGTGGGAAAGGCCAGCTTACTCTGGGCAGTACAGCCCTGGGTTAGGACTCCTAGGTAGGCTGAGCAGGGCAGGAAGAACAAGCCAGGAAAAGGGGCTCTGACACGGTTTCTGCATTAGGTCCTGCCTCCAAGTTTGTGTCTTGAATGGCTGCCCTGATTTTCCTGGTTAATACTTGGCATCTGAGAGTTACAACTCTCAGCTGAAATAAACCATTTCCTACCCAAAGTTGCTTTTTGCTATGGTGTTTTATCAAAGCAGCATGAAAGTAACTGAAAGTAACTAATGCAGCCTGCATAACTACACCTGAGTGGGGCTGACTAAATGCACTAAGTCTGGAAATGACGGACTGATTATCTCTACCAAAAGGCTAACTGCTATGAGCAGACAGGTCAAATGCTAGGTTCTCGGCACAGCTTATCCATCAAAGGTAATTTTCCTTTACTCTACTATTGCAGATCATAGCATCTTAATACTATTTCTTCAAAATGCTATTAATAAACATATTTATCTCATGTTAAATTGCATTCCACCAAAGCAGGATACATTTATACTATGCATTTTCCCAAAAACTTAATAATAATCTCCTACATGGAAATAAAATTGATGTTTATTTATCAAATGGAGGAGAGTCTTGATGAAAAAGGTTCTGTATATTTACAGAATCTTGTACTGATAAGTGTTATCTATGTGGAAACTAAGGATTCTTTGGAAACTAAGTGGATAGTGATACCACTCTCTAAATCACAACACTTATTTTTACTCCCTATCAATCTAGAAGGATATAACCTAAGAATTAATGATTTAAGGGTGCTGTATGCTTTACAACATGATCCTTCTCGCAACACATATACAGACGGCATCATAAAGAAGGAAGCAGACAATGAAAACATAGCCAGACACATAGCCCCCAACCAGCACTGGGAGAGTAGAAGCAGGACTAACAAGGATGGCATCAAGGTCATGCTTAACCACACAGACTACATGAGACCCTGTCAACAATGATGAAAAGGGGTGGGGGCTGGGAGGAGGTGGGAGGAGGTGGGAGGAGGAGGAGGCAGGAGGACGAGGAGGAGGGGAAAATCCAAATAGGGTTAAATGGAAAGAGCAGTAATGGAATGTTTAGATGAAAATACTATGAATAGCATTTCCATAGTTACAGACCAAGTACTTAATGTGGCTGAAATAAAAAAACTGTCACTAAATAGTTAATGAACAAAACTAACACAAAAAACAGTAATGCTGGGTGACTACGATCAAGTCAATAACCAAACCTGATATATGGTGCCTTCTATGGAAAACCGCTAACAACACAAGGGTAGACATCTAGAAGCCTCTCTGTAAACTGAGCAATAAGACAAAGAAGACTGTGCGTGCTTCCCAATTCTATCTGGCAGACTGGAAAGAACAGACACGGCATTGCTTAAAGGTAACGGGATTCCAGAGACAAGTTTCTGGGGACTAGCTATATATAACTGTGAGGGAAAAACCACTACTACTCTTCTTAAAGATTAGAAAGCAAGTGAACAGAAAAAATGTCTTCCAGACACGATGGTGTGCAACCCAACTAGTACATACTTATCAGAAACTTGTGAAAAAAGGAGTCTGAAACTTTCCATCAAAAACAAATACACACCTGTAGTACATGTGTGCACACAACACCTTCACACCACAGACAGACAGACAGACAGACAGACACACACACACACACACACCCTACTTAGGAAGCAACAAAATGACCAAGTGGATAGGAGCACTTACATACACATATTTTTTTTAAATAAAAAAAGGAAACAAAATGGTAAACGACAGTACGGTTAACCTGACTTTAAGATTACCCAATACACAACAAACCAAACCTCCAGTTACTCTAGTGATAGGCATTTTTTCTTATCCGTAGGGCTAAAAATACATTTTTAACCAAAAGAAAAAAAAAACTAATTACACTTGGAAAAAGGGAAAAGTCATCATAGATTAAAAATTCATTTGCTGGAAATCCATTTATCATTTGCATTTACAGCTAAGAAAAGGTTCATTCATGTCTGTTCTCTGTAATACAGTATGAAAGAAACAGAAGTAAGAATTCTCTCTCAACCCCACCTGCTAAAACTCACATTAATAGTATTAATACTGGGAAGAAACATTTTCAAGGTCAGCAAGAAGGCTCAGCAGGTAAACGCACTCACTACCAAACTGGACAACTGATTTAATCCAGGGAACTTGTGGGAGAGAGAATGGACTCCTCAAAATAATTAAAACACTTGCCCACTTATAAATGAAACATAATTTTTAAAAAAAATTAATGTAAAAATGTTACAAAAAGTTGGAGAAACTAAAGAAACCCCCACACACTCTGCAATAATAACCATCATTATAATTACACTTAAAATGAAAAGTGACAGAATTTGCCTTAAATGCTAACTTAGACTCCAAAGGAACAGATGTGACCACACAGTGAAAACTGGTCCCCATATAGATAGTTTGAAATACTTATTCACTACATGAAGTAAAGTGTTAAAATAAAACTTTCTGAAAAAAAAACCTCACAATCTACATTGTGGTTAAAACCAAGTTCCTGTTGTTTTTACTTTAATCCCTGCAATTACTAATACATTCGTAAGAAAGGTCCTGAAAGAAGTAGACTATTTGCAAACATAGAACTTTCAGAAACGTAAAATAATAAATGCTGACTGATGAACCTCACTGGCTGATCACACCTCCGAAGGCAGGCTACAGAGCTTTTACTGACATGCAGAACAATTAATTGGCTCCCTGGAGCACTAGATATCATCTAAACGATAGGCCATGCTAACTTTGATTGAGCTTTTTGATAAAAGGCAACGTTTGTGAGAAGTGAACCACCAGAGAAGATCTAATAAAACTTACCATTGTGTATTGCATTCAGCAACTCTGAGAAGGCTTTTAAGTAAGGAAAAAAGGATGTCAGGTTAAGATCATTCTCAAACACACAAAAGAAAAACACAGGCACAGACTGAATCAGCTAAACAAAATCTCAGTATGTCTACCAAATCTATTGCTATTATTGTTATTATTATTATTGTTATTATTATTATAATTAAACTAAAAGCTTTATTCATTATTCCATAGTATAAATCCTTAAATATCATATATGTCATTTACTAGCACGCAGCTTAGTAACTGAGATAATATGTTAGGTTCACTGTCACAATGGTGACACTTTCTTTAGTATATTTTTGAAAATTGCTTTAAAAATGGTATCAACATAGTATCTCTTTAGGCATCTACACAGTACCTCTACAGGATTTAATAACTTAATGCACAATCTAAAGTTATAAAATAAAATTTCATTATACCTTCTAACACTGTCAAACTTTTATTTTCACATTCTAAACTTCAATATGTTTCAACACATAAGTCCAAACACAAAGCTAACAAATATATAAATACTGAAAAAATATATTTACATTAAGGCTAAGTGGCACCCAAATACTGAAAACAGCATGTCAGTAAGGGCAGAGGTCACAATTCTAAAACATAATTACCATAGTAAAAAAAAAAAAAAGTTGGAATTTGCAATATTTAACTATAATAAAGATTCTAAACACAAGAAAAAGCAGTATATAAAGTCATCTTTGTAAGAGAAAAAATCTACAAAATAAAAATCTAATGGATTTTGGAAAAAAAAAAACCTGAGACCTTCAAAGGTATACCCGTTAACACATCAGAAAAGGTACTGAACTACGCGCCAGAAGGCCCGGGCTACTAACCCAGCTGGACAACTTACTAGTTGTTGGACAAGCTCCATCATGCCGATACTGCATGGAAATTTCTGTGGATAAAGAAAAAAAGAAAATTAGCAAAGAAATTGCTATAAACTTAAGGGCAGACAAAGAAAAAAACAGGACAGAAAAATGGGGGGAATTCATGGCAAAGTCCACTTGACAAGACAAAGCAGACCAAGAAAAACAAAAATTAAACTCTAGTATTTGGTATATAGGAGGTAAAACGCACACATAATTATCACAAATATTGATCAGATAGTTCAAGAATACATATGTATATGCATAAAGAGTAAGAAAAATATATATGGACTTACATATCAAGTCCATTAGCAAGGACCTGAGAATAAATGTGTTTGTGACTACTACCAGGGTCATAAACTACAGTCACCTGGGAAAAGAGTCTCAACAACGGATGGTCTACATTGGTTGGCCTGTGGGCCTGGCTGTGGGATTGTCTCATGTCTTAAGCGATGTGGGAAACTTAATTTTCATGCTGCATACCACTACTCCTGAGACAAGGAGTCCTGAACTATGTGTGAGTTGGAAACCCCAAGCTCAACACAAACAATAAGCATGCCTTTCATTTCGCTCTGCTCTGGCTCGCTCTCAGAACTTCCTGGCTTAACCTCCTCCACGATGCTAAGGCTAAAACCTGAGAGCATAAACTGGACTAAGCTCCTTTCCCCCCTTAAATTGCTTTGGGTGAATGTCAGGGGATAGCCGTGTGTGTGTGTGTGTGTGTGTGTGTGTGTGTGTGTGTGTGTGTGTGTGTACAATTGGGTGAATGTCAGGGGATAACATAACACCTTGCTCGAGTCAGGGTCTCTAGATGTCTCCTGCTGGATACAACTGCTGGTACATAAGGCTACCAGGCCTGAGAACTAACTTCTGGGGACCCTGTTTCCTTCCCACCTTGCCAAAGGTGAACTGGAACTGCAGATGCCTATTATCACATGCTGCTTTACTAGGAACTCTACCTCATGCTTGCAAGGTAAATTACTTGACCCCTGGGGGGAGGGCACAGCTAGTCAGTGATCATAACCTAAAACTTTATCTACAAGAAATGTCTTGTGATCTCTTGTGCTCTGTTACTATAGGCTGAATGAGGCAACTTGTTTGTCTTCCATTAAAAAAAATTGAGAAATAAATAATAAAGACCAAAAATAGTCTAAAATGTCCTATTTCTTCACCCTGGACCTCACCCTCAATAATCTCATCCAACCCCATCTACAAAATCATCACCAGCTCCAACTGTGACTCAATTAGAATCAATCTTAAATAAATATTTATGTCCTTTTCTTCAAATATTGTTGATTTTTTTTTTTTTTTTTTTTTTTTTTTTTTTTTTTTTGTGTTTTGGATTTGGTTTTTTCAAGACAGGGTTTCTCTGTATAGCCCTGGCTGTCCTGGAACTCACTCTGTAGAAGAGGCTGGCCTCAAACTCAGAAATCCGCCTGCCTCTGCCTCCCAAGTGCTGGGATTAAAGGCATGTGCCACCACAGCCCAGCTTGTTGAACTATTTTTAATTCTTACTCCAAAGTATGACTCCTAGTCTTTTCCAACTTAATATAAATTTTACAGATACAATGACATATACTGCAGCCTAACTAAAGGCACTTGAAGGGCATGTACATTACACAGGACACTGAGGTTGTACACATGCTATACACTCAGTGCTGACTACTGTGTTAACTCCACTTTAATAAGGCAATGTTTCACATTATGTTCACTGTGCTATCAGGAGAAAGTAACAAACACAACTGACAGTACCTAACCTCACTGAAATACTGTGGCAGTTGTGCATATCTAACCAGTGCTTCCAAAACTCATGCCACCATAACTAATTAATTTCTCATCCCATTACAAAAGACACAGCAAGAGACAGAAGGAAAGGGAAGAGAAGGGAAGGGGCTACAGCACTTTTAAGGCAGGGTCTCAACTATACCGGCCCTGAGATGACCTAGAACTTCCTATGTAGATCAGGCTGGCCTTGAACATACAAGAGATTCTCCACCTGCCTCTGCCTGCTAGGGATTGAGGGAATGTACCACCATACCTGGCTTCTTCCTATTTCAGAGGATTACTTGCAGTAAATTTAAAATTTACCCCAAAGGAAAAATTACCTTTTTTATATCAAAACAATGTTATATTATTTGTTTTAAATTTTTCCTGTATTCCATTGGTTTCAGATGACTGACAGTTATATTATCTGTTGAATTTCATTGAATTTCTGTTGAACTCAGAAATCTACCTGCCTCAAAATCTCTTAAAAACTGTAAATTAGTTATGTTTTAGCCCTATTAATCTAAAGATATGTACTTTAAAGATGCACACAAATGTAACTTTGAAATTCAAATTCTATGTTACAAAATTACAGGACTCAGTGAAGAACACAAAAACAAATTTAAGCTTTGTGTTCTGAGCAAGGTACTCATTGAATTATTATAATTTTTCCTAAAAATTAGATGACCCCAATTTTTTTTTATAAGTAAATGTATTTAAATTTGCTTTCTGTGGCAAAAGGCTAAGGCTGATTGCTAGGCCCTTATGGTCTCAAAGGAAACATGAATAAAAACATTTATTCAAATGTGCAATATATTTAAATCTTTTTAATGAACTTTGTTCCCACTGTAATTTATTTTTCCCACCTCCTGAAACGGTAGTTCTCAACCAGAGGCCATCTGGGCCTCCTGGGGACATTTAACAAAGTCTGGAGACATATTTATTATGGGGGGAGTGCTCCTAGAAACTAATGAGACTGGGGCTAGGGATGCTGGTAAACATCCCATAGAGACAAGTACTGAACACAAGAAGACCCAGCCCTACATGTCCAAAGCACCATGCTAGGGAAGGATGTTAGTACTCAAAGCGTTCGGTGTAGCAATGCACTGAAGTGTGCAGACCACAACCCACACCCATGTCCTCTATTACAAACAAAAAAACACACTCCAGGCTGTATGACTTCGGGCTGCCACCAAAGCTTAGTTTTATCAACTATGGAATAGGGACATCAATAGCCCTTTATAAAACCACTACAAAAGGAGATAATTACAATGCACTCAATGAAACCTAACAGATAGCATAGCATCACGCATCACATACACACACACACACACACACACACACGTTCTCTGTTGAAATGATCACTGTTATTTTTGCTTACTGAAGCTTATAAACAAACTATTCAAAGATCTTATTTATTTTGTATTTGCAAAATATACAATATAAAAGTATAATAAGCATTTTTCACATGTCTTTATTTACACATCATTTCTTCCTTCTCTCAGGATAAATAAAATTGACATTATCCATAATAATGTATCTTAGCTGAATCTCATTTCAACCTTTAGAAATCCAAAGGGAAACAAAAGACGTGAAGTTTATAGTCAAGATTTATTAAAAGCTGTTTATCTCATATTCAAGAAAAGTAAAAACAGACAAATGAAACTTGAAACTGTTAAGGCTTGGTGGTAGACAGAGAGATAGCTTGGTAGTTAAGAATATTTGTTGCTTTCCAAGAGGACCTGGGTTCAATGCCACCCCCCACTCCAGACACACACACACAGAGCTTTATCAAATGGAGATGTTAACCTCATCTCCAGAAGATCCAATGCCCTCTCTGACACCCCTGAGTACCCACACACATGTGACATCACACAAATACACATAAATGAAAATAAAAATAAATCTTAAAAAAATGAAAACAAAACCTTGTGGTAGGCTGTGGTGGTGCATGTCTTTAATCACAGCACTCACAGGGCAGAGGCAAATACCTTAGTTCTGAAGCTGGTCTGATCTACATAGCAAGTTCTAAGCTAGCCTGAGCTACTTAGTGATATCCTGCAGAAGACTCAGGGAGTTTCTGAGGGAAACCGAGGCACACTTCTGGTCTCTGTGGACACTTGATTTTTTGTTTTGTTTTCCTACCACAAGGTTTTGTGTATTTGTGTGATGCCACTAGCATGGCACAGGCACACGAGCAATCACAGACATTAACATAAATCTTTCCAAAGAATAAAAATAAAACACATACTTCCAGGTTTTTTTTTTAAATTAAAAAGATTTGTTACAGGTTACACAGAAGCATACCAGTGACATACATTCTACACACTCATTCATATTGTCATAAAAATGATGATAAATAGGTATGGTGAAGCACACCTCTAATCTCAGCACTAAGATACACAGACAACTTCAAACCTGACAAAGTTGGTCTGAGAGAGTTCTAGGCAAAACTGGTACAACATTTCAAAATTAAAAATAAATCGGGCAATGGTGGCGCATGCCTTTAAATCCCAGCACTTGGGAGGCAGAGGCAGGAGGATTTCTGAGTTGGAAGTCAAGAGAGGGAGTTCCAGGACAGCCAGGGCTACAAAAAGAAACCCTGTCTTGAAACAAAACAAAACAAAACAAAAATCAAAATTAAAAATAAAAGCAAGCATGGGAACATTTTCAAATCTATGAAATCAACAAATTTTAAATCATTTCAGATATGACTTATCACAAAATCCTAAATTAATCACTTCTGGAAGAAAAAGAGGCTCCAGAAATTCACATTACTTATGTACAATTACTAAGAAAGCAAAAACTAAAAAATGAAGCTTAGCAAAACAGCTTTAAATATGAAGACACCAAAAACAATATAGACATATCCTAGTTTGGTGGTATACATAATATGCAGTGGGGAAAACACAATTGAGAAATAAGTAATCGATGACTAATAAGCTGTTTATATACATTTAACTAAGTAACGTGAGATTGATGCTAAAAATTTCAACACCAAGTAGTTTTCTAGGATTGTAGGATACTTTCTCACTGGAAATGAAAAATCTAGGGTCAGAGAGAGGGCTCAGAAGATGAAGGCGGCTGCCACCTGATTAGCCAAGGCCCACGCAGTATACACGTGTCATAGTCTCCGCCATCTCCTCCCCTAAAAACGCCAGGCATAGAAACACTCAACTGCAACTTCTGGCCCTTGGGAGGCGGATCCAGGAAGATCAAGGCTCTGAGGCCAGCCTTGGTTACAGAATGATCCTGACCGCTTCATAAGCCCTCGTCTTTAAAAACAAATAGTAATAAACTTAAAAAATAAAAATGGACAAACGTCAATGTTAATTAATGTACTACCACGTCACAGCACTCACAACTGTCCACAGTTCTTCGGAGTCCTGAAGGGAAGGGCTGCGGAGTGACCGAGTGACCGCGGGGCAGACGAAGCTCACCTGAACCAACCGGAGATGAGCCAACGCTGAGGCTCTGCAGGCTCCCGTTCCTGAGCAGTGTAGGCGATTTCTGAAGACTGGAGCTTGTTACACTTCCTGCAGCCGATGCTACGGATGACGTGGGTGAAGCAGAAGAAACGGAGAGGTGAGAAACATTCTCCTGGTTTTTGTTTCCTTTGGGTCGGCCAGGGCCATGCTTGCTCTGCTTATTCCCTTTCCTTTTCTTTTCCTTTACGGCTTCTTCTTCTATACCAGAAGTCTGAGCCCGTTTATAGCCTGCTGTAGGGAGGCTGGAACTGCCCAACTCTCCAGGTGAATTGTCAAAGCTTTTAGGCTGTGAAATAACAGCAGAGGTCACAGGGTGACCAACTAGAGAGCTAAAACTACTGACTCCCGCGTCCTGGCTTCCAGGCTCTCCTTTATGTACATCTTTGGCCGATGATGACTGCTGGGTGTGAGTGTAACTGTCATTTCGCAGATCTGAGTCTGTAAAGCTTAAGAAGTCCTGGGGAGACTGCACTGAACTTCCAGAAGATGACTTTACACTGCCTGGAGTTCCGGAAAAACTGCCTGTAGCAAAATACATAAAGACAAAAAAACAAAGGTGGAGGAAGAAGATAAGATGTTCCTCAAAGCCACAAGCAAATTACAATGATCACAAAGGACTTCCTAAGTAAATTACAAAACTGAGGTCATTACTATTTAACAAATATGAGAAAGCTTGCTTACTACTCAAATCAACTTCATCTCTAAAACTATCTTTAACAATTTGTCAAAGGCCGTATCATCAATTGTAGCCTACTCCTGAGACTAACACTTATCAGTGTCTCCTCTCCCCACCAAACCCCGTTAGAGGTACTATACAGGAAAGACTAAGTAAATAGTGTGCCTGACAAAAGCACCATGTGCTCACTCTCCAGGGGACTGTCTTTTTCTAGCATGGAGATACAACTGTAAAGGTTCCAAATTATAGTAAAACTGTAAGACATTTCTCAGGACATAAGTTCTAACAACAGGCCTTATCCATGATTAAATTATTCAGCCAAATCTATCCATCCATCAAGTTGAGTTCCCAGCATCCACACAGTGGCTAAGAACATCTGTAATTCTAGTTCCAGGGATCCTGATTTCCTCTTTGGACCTACCTCTTCAGTGATGCACATGTATAGAGAGAAAGGCTCTCACACAAAGTAAAATCTAAAAGCAAAACTGAGAACTCTGGAAGAGGTAGCTCTTCTGCTCCTTTTCCACCTGCTGCTTCTCACCTCACTCTAGTCAAGACACTTGGCACCCCTAACATGATGGAGTCCTTGTCTGCCTGTAGAAAACAGTTTGAGCCATCACTCTCCTTTCACATTTGCCAAATGAAATAAGCCACTAAACAGATTCAGCTCTAAGGTCTGTTTCATAAACTGAAAGGTAAGGGTAAGTGACAGGGCACCTCCACAGCACACGAAAGACACCGGTCTCAATGCCCACAGACACCAACACATGCACACACAAATAAAAGTAGTATTAAAAAACCAAAGATTTTAAGAACTTGGTATATTTAAATTTTCTAAAAATCACAGGGCACACAGTTAATTAAAAAGCATGGCAATCTGAAACACCCCATCTTCATATTATGATAATCTCAGTTATATAACTATAGCACATTTTCTATTATAATTTAAAAGGTTAAAAAGATTCTTAAGTATTCCAAAAAGTATAGCAGCTTACTTTTCAAAATGAATTAGCACTTTACAAAAATAAAAAATGAAGACTATAAACCAGGCCTAGCAAGCCACACTATAATCCCTGCACTTGGAAGGCTGAGGAAGGAAGATCAGAATCCATACAGGGCATTAAAGGCCACCTTGGACTACATCTCAAATTAAATAAACTGTTTTAACAGTCTTATTGTTGGAATTCTACTAATATAATATTCACTCAAGTTACATATAAGGTTAATTAAGGTTTGACTAATTTTCAAAGTGATATAAAAATAACTAACTTTTATTTAAATATAATAGTGACAGTGGTGCTTTGTTTTACCTATGCTTAGTTAACATTTTGTTATAGGACTATATGCATTCCATATACCAGAGAGTTATAAAGTTGTAGCTCCAATTTACTACTAGTATGAAATATATAAATAAACATTAATGAAAGGTCAACAGATTAGCAATCTACTATTTATATATTATTGCAAAACTCTGGATTTAAGTTTAACAAATGCTTCAGCAAAAGTAAGCAGCAGTCTTTTTTATTCACTTCTAGGGAAACAATGGACACAAGTAAACAAGCTATTTATTTACCTTTTGTCCCCAAACTTTAAAATTTCTGATTTAAGATACATGTTCATATTTAAAATTGCACAAAACAATCACATTAGTGTATACATTCTGAACTTTACCAGTACTCCTATTTTCCATAAAACATGAGCCCACATAATACTTAATTCCAGTCTAACACCCAACAATTTTGGGAAATACACTAAGATACTATACACTGTTTATGTGAAATTCAAATACACAGGCAGCCTGTTGATATTGCAGCCTGAGCGCAGAACATAGAGCAGCTGAGTAAAAGTCTACTTTTAACTTCAAGCTTGTAATAAATGCATTGCTTAAGACGTATCACTATTTAACATCTTAGATCCCATAAAGGTTCCTCAGTTCTTATTCACCTACTAAAAATACACACTTTTATTAGGAAAAGTAAATAAAAATAACATACAGAAAACTATTCTTGAAAACTACATCTGTTTTTCTTCTACAGCTACTTAAACATTAAAATTATGGTTTAAAAACATAAATCATTAAATATAAAGAGATCAAAAGTTCAAGAAACATTTTGAAACATAAAACTGTTTGTGGAAATAATCCTACACTATTGACTAACTTAATCTAAAGTAGTCATTAGTTATTAGTAAAAGAAAAACTCATTTATAAAACATTACTTAAAATATTATAATACCTTGTGGGAAAGGGCTAGATGCTGACACAGTTGTTCCTGGATTTCTTCCACCACCAGGCTTCCTTCCCCTTTGACCTGAGCTGTGAGCTGAAGATTTCTTCCCTTTGCCCTCTGACCCTCTAGTCTCTGAAACATCTTTTCCACTAGAGGGATGGGCAGAGACTTCCTGGAAATTAGCATTTGTAAATCTTGCTGCAGTATCCTCCAACCGCTTCAAAGACCCAGATATGGAATTGTTGCTAGTGCTTGTATAAGTCTAATATTTTGATTTTAAAACAAACAAAACAAAGAAAAAAGAAAAAAAGAACTAATTATATTTGGCTAAAGAAAACAGTACAAATAAGCACTGAATTTACAATCGTGAATATTTCCACTATAAAGAAGTCAGGTAATCTAACAAAGAAAATCATGTAAAAAAACATACAAACCATGACGTCGACTTTAACCCTTTGGGGAGTTGCTTTGCCATCTGCGGGATCAATTCCAGGGCCATCCTGTGCTGGGCAAGCACATTATATCCCTGGCTTCTTACATACGGTACCCTATCGCTTACTTTTTTAAACAATTAACTGATAAGATAACTATGTGAAGATCAGACTGCAGCATATAAAAATTGGCCTTAGTAATATACTTTAAATAATACACAAATAGCAGAGATATTCATTTCTCTGACATTATTTTTACCAAGAATATATTTATTTTTTAATTTCTTTCAACAAGCTGATAGACTTGGGTCTAAAAATATACAACAGTTCACAAGTCTACACACCATCCTTGCACCAGAGACACACAGCCTTTGAAACATAAGTCTCTCTTATGTGATATACATAGGACTAAAAATAAGTAAGATAAAGACTGCTCAAACAACTACTTTCTGGCTATAGTGGCCATCTTAAATATAAGCATGCCCAGACACTGACAAATGAAGTGAGTGTGGATGCACTTTAAACCAGACAATGCTAATTAACATGATTCATAGCATCCCTTGGGATGCAACAATTTTATTTCAAAATTACACTCTAAAGTATCTGAGGAATCTAAATTCACTGACTAGCTTGAACTACAAATAAAATTTTGAATAAATCTTTGTAATGAATCTAATATCAAATTTAATGTGAAAATGAAAAATTTTAAAGATACAAGTATTATCTTTATATGACAATAAATTTGAAACTGAAAAGTAATAAAATCAATTTTCAAAATGATTATATTGATTTTTGAAAATCCAATGTTCAAAAGAAAGCCTAGGAGAAATATTTTAAAAATCTAATAATCTTGGGGCTGGAGATATGGTTCAGTCATCAGAGCTGACTGCTCTTCCCAGTCCACCATCTAATTCCCAGCAACCACAGGGCGGCTCACACCCATCTGTAATGGATCTGATGCCCTCTTCTGGTGAGTCACACCTCTTCTGGGGAGGACAGCAACAGTATACTCACATAAAATCTACTTTTTACGAATTCTGCTACCATCTTATCTCTCTGCCAATAACACATTTCAACAATAAATCCAGCATCATCTCATAGTGCTCTAATCAACTATAATCTACAAACAAGATCAAAAAAGAAAGATTTAAAAGTCTGGCAGGAAAAATATAAACAGTATCTTTTAACAACCCCGTAATATTAGCTGATGAGACTTAATGTTACTTTAGAAACATGAACCTTTTCCAAGCTGGGCAGTCAATTTGGAAACTACCCCACCTTCCTTTTCAGATACTTTCCCCCCCAAAACATAAGGTTCAGCACTCCATGCATCTGATACTTGTATGACCTAGTGCTGTTCTTGACTCCTGGGTTTAGTTCAAGTATCAAATAAAGGATGAAACGAAAGCTGAAATACTGTAAATGGAAATGCAGTACTCACATCTATAAGACAATTTTAAAAAGAGTACTAGTCAATTTTCTCATTTATTTGACATATTATCCTTGTTTTTATTCTAAAGTCTAAGTCTGCCCATGAACGGGGGAGTAACTAATTAAAACCCTGTGACAATAAAAAGAAAAATCAAACTGGACAAAACAAACAAACAAACAAACAAACAAACACACTGGATAAGGCTAAAGTGGAAATTTCCAGTTTCTTTGGAAACTCTGTAATGTCATATGATATTTTGCTGGGATAGAAAGGTGAAAGGATGTTTTGCTGAAGCAGATACAAGAGAGGATCTGTGATGTTTAGAAAGAATATAAATATGAGCGCACAGACAGTGGGGGGGGGGGGGCTTTGGCATGGTTCACAGTGCTCTGGAGGCCTTGCTAGTTTGACAGTTGTTGCTCTGGCATTAGCTCGCCTTGCACTGCATTGCTGATCTTTGCTTGCCATGACTTCATAGAAAGTACCTCGCCAAAGACCTTCCACGGATATTCAGGGAGCTTCTTGCTGCTTCCATGTACACTTCAGCCAATTGGTGGAGCCTTGCAATTTGTTCTAGATCAAACTGCCTTTGCAGATTTGTCAGTGGAGATTGCCAAGTGGACTGGACCACAACTGCTGATTGTGTTAGTGTTTGCTAGAGGACTGGACTGCTGCCAACAAAGATTGGAATGGCTCCAAAGAACTATTTCTAAACAGTTATATTTCTAAATAGTGGAAATTATTTCTTTTCCACTACCTCTGAAGGGAAGTTGAGGCCTTTAAGAACCCTTATTAAAATATATTTTGAAAACTCTAAGTCTACCTAAGGTAACTTTTTCTGTAACTTCTAAGTTTTCCAAAAGTCTCTGACTTATAGAGAAAAAAAATTTAGCTGATGACCTTACTTCTAAAATATTGTATAAAATGAACTGCCCTTACCCCCAAGACTATACAGGTTTCATTCAAAGGGACCTTGACTTAAGCTCCATACTCTAAAGGTATCTCAAAAGTGCTTGATTAATAATGTGCTGGAGAGGCAGTAATCCACTGCAGAATTCTCATGTCAACATTTAAAGTCAAAGAAGAAAAGTTTAAGGGGCAAGGAAAAGTAGGACAGAACTAAGTGGGCCTGAGAATTCCTCTCACCGTAAAGAGCCTCCCTCTGAGGATGATCTTACAATATAAAAATATCTGCTTTTCATGCAATTACAAACACAAAATAAAAGGTATTTATTCTGTACTTGCTGGAGTTTGGATTTAGAGTGTCTCCCCAAGGGCCCATGTGTTAAAGGCTGGCTGAGGCCTGGGCTGAGGTTGCTCAAGGCAGTAGAATGAATCCACAGGACATAGGTGGGCCCAGTGGATGGAGGCTAGGCAGCAGGGACCACAGGCCCTGTTCACCTTGACATGAACATGCAGGCAAAAAGGAGGCCACACAACTACAGATGGAAGCCTCTCAAACTGTGACGTACAACTTTCTCTTCCCTATAAGGGTCCCCTTGGGAACGCCATCATAGTGAAATAGAAAGCTGGCTAGCCTATACCTGACAGAAGGCGATATGGTCTTTTTTTATTTTTAAGTATATATGAGTGTTTGACCTGCACGTATAAAGGTAGTACAACAAGTGCGTGTTTGGTGCCTGCCTGCCGAGTTCAAACAGGGTCAGGTACCTCTGGAACTCTAGTTATGTGTGGTGAGGACCATAATGTGGTGGTTGCTGAGGATTGAACCCAGGTCCTCTACAAGAGCAACAGTGCTCTTACTCACTGAATCATAGTTCCAAAACAACACACCCCCATGTCTTTTTCATATATACTAATGTATTTTTTAAAGCCTCACTTGTTTTTAGTCTGTGTATATGGGTATCTTGTCTATGTACCACAAGTGTGCAGTTCCTATGGAGGACAGAAGAGGGTGCCACATCCTTTGGAACTGGAATTACAAATAGCTGTTAGCCACCATGTGAACACTAGCAACCAAATCTGGGTTCTCTACAAGAACAACCACAAATGCTCTTAACTACTGAGCCATCTCCCCATCCACACAGCTTTTATATCCTTTCCTCTAGAAATAAAACTATTGGGCTATAATGAGAATCCCTTAATGCAAACACTGACCTATTGTGATTTACAAGCAATTTAATAATTAAAAATGTTTTCTGTGCAGGGCAATGGTGGTATATACCTTTAATCCCAGGACTCCAGAGGCAGAGGCAGACGGAACTCTAGAAGTTCAAGACCAGCCTGAGTTCCAGGACAGCCAGAGCTTTAGAGAAACCCTGCCATGGAAAGAGAGAGGAGGAAGATTGGAAGGTCGGGGGAGAGAATTTGTGTTTCACAGCCAGCTATAATTATTGTGCTGCTGATAAGATGCAATACTAATATACCTAATTAAATTGCTGTAACTAGGTGAAAAAACTATTCTCTACTTTACACAAAATTCTTAAATTTATAATGAAGGAGTGACTCTCCATTGAATCAAAGTAATTGCAGTTATAATTTTATTTAAAACCCATGCTGGTGCCATACTGTTGCACAAGGAAGGCTCTGTCATCTACACTGGCAAGGAGACAAAGGAAAGGCAACCATCAAGGGCAAGTATCCCGAGGAGGTGTAAAATATTGGTCAAAAATGTAAAGTAAAATTATTTAATGGTCAAAAGTCTCAGCAGAGTCACAGATATTACTTAGATAACCAGGAGAGCCAGGGACAGAAACTATCCTGAGTCAGAAACAAGAGAGAAAGACTGGGTCTACATGCTGAGTCCCAGGACAGCCAGAGCTATGTAAACAGCCACTTGGCTCAAATTCCTGGCCCAAGAGGGACCTGCCCAGAGCCATTAGGACACAGGAACCAAGAAACATCCAGGGACAGGATCTTTCTGTACCCTGGAGCTGACACTGTGCCACAGCTCTCTATACCCAAATTCCACCAGGAGAGAGCTAGTCACCCAGAAATACTGACAGACAGGCTCGCAAGAGAGGAGAAGCCACAGTCACAGACAGCAAGACGAGCTAACACCAGAGTTAACTAGATGATGAGAGGCAAGGGCAAGAACATTAACATCAGAAACCAAGGCTACCTGGCATCATCAGAAACCAGTTCTCCCACCACAGCAAAACCCGGATACGCCAACACACCAGAAAAGCAAGACTCTGATTTAAAAAATCACATCTCCCTATGATGATGATAAGGGACTTTAAGAAGGACATAAATAATTCCCTTAAACAACTAAAAGCCCTTAAAGAGGAGACACAAAAATCCCTTAAAAGAATTACAGAAAAACACACCCAAACAGGTGAAGGAATTGAACAAAACATTCCACGATCTAAAAATGAAAATAGAAACAATAAGGAAATCACAAAGGAAGACAACCCTGGAGTTAGAAAACCTAGGAAAGATATCAGGAGCCATAGACGCAAGCATCATCAACAGGACACAAGAGATAGAGAATCTCAGGTGCAGAGGATACCATAGAAAACATTGAGACAATAGTCAAAGAAAATGCAAAATGCGCCTAATCCAAAACAAAAAATCCAGGACACAATGAGAAGACAAAAACTAAGGATAATATTTATAGAAGACAGTGAAGATTCCAAACTTAAAGGGTCAGTAAATATCTTCAACAAAATTATAGAAGAAAACTTCCCTAACCTAAAGAAAGAGATGTCCATAAACGTACAAGAAGCCTACAGAACTCCAAATAGATTGGACCAGAAAAGAAATTCCTCCCATCACATAATAGTCAAAGCACCAAATGCATAAAACAAAGAAAGAATATTAAAAGCAATAAGGGAAAGGTCAAGTAACATTGACAGGCAGATCTATCAGATTTACACCAGAGTTCTCACCAGAGACTATGAAAACTAAAAGATCCTGGACAGATGTTATATAGATCCTAAGAGAACAAAAATGCCAGCCCAGGCTACTATACCCAGCAAAACTCTCAATTACCATAGATGGAGAAACCTAGATATTTAATGACAAAACAAATTTTATACAATATCTTTCCACAAATCCAGCACTACAAAGAATAATAGATGGAAAACACCAACAAAAGGAGGGAAGCTACACCTCCTTTTAGGTAGAGGCAGGCGGATTTCTGAGTTCGAGGACAGTCCAGTATACAGAGTGAGTTCCAGGACAGCCAGGGCTACAGAAAAACTCTGTCTCGAAAAACAAAAACAAAAGCAAAAACAAAAAACATAAAAAAATAACAGGAAGCAACAATCACAATTCCTTAATGTCTCTTAACATCAATGGACTCAATTCCTCAATAAAAAGACATAGACTAACAGACTGGATAAGTAAACAGGACCCAACATTTTGCTGCATACAGGAAACCCACCTCAGTGACAAAGACAGTCATTATCTCAGAATAAAGGTCTGGAAAACAATTTTTCAAGCGAATGGTCCCAAGAAACATGCTGGAATAGTCGTTCTAATATCGAATAAAGTCTTTCAACCAGAAGTTATCAAAAAGGATAACGAAGGACACTTCATACTCAAAGGAAAAATCTACCAAGAAGTCGTCTCAATTCTGAGTATCTATGCTCCATATGCAAGGGCACTCACATTCATAAAAAGAAACTTTACTAAAGATCAAAGCACACATTGAGTTTTACACAATAATAGTGGAACACTTCAACACCCCACTCTTACCAATGGACAGATCATGGAAACAGAAACTAAACAGACAAAGTGTATGAACTAATGGATTTAACAGATATCTATAGAACATTTCATCCTAAAACAAAAGAATATACCTTCTTCTCAGCACTTCATGGAATATTCTCCAAATCAGGCCTCAACAGATACTAGAAGACTGAAATAATCCCATGCATCCTATCAACTGAACAACATCCTACTGGACAACTTGGTCAAGGAAGAAATAAAGAAAGAAATTAAAGACTTTTTAGAATTTAATGAAAATGAAGGCACAATATACCCAAATTCATGGGACACAATGAAAGCAGTGCTAACTCATAGCTCTGAGTGCCTCCAAAGAGAAACTGGAGAGAGCATACACTAGCAGCTTGAAAGCTCTACAACAAAAAGAAGCAAATACACCCAAGAGGAGTAGCGCAAACTCAGGTCTGAAATCAACCAAGTAAAAACAAAATAAACTATACAAAGAATCAACCAAACCAGGAGCTGGTTCTTTGAGAAAATCAACAAGATAGATAAACCCTTAAGCTAAACTAACCAGAGGGCACAGAGACAGTATCCAAATTAACAAAATAAGAAATGAAAAAGGAGACATAACAGAAACTTGAGGAAATCAGAAAATCATCAGATCCTACTAAAAAGCCCATACACAACACAACTGGAAAATCTGGATGAAATGGACAATTTTCTAGACAGATAACAAATACCAAAGTTAAATCAGAATTTGATAAACCATTTAAACAGCCGATAACCCCTAAAAGAAATAGAAGCAGTCTTTAAAAGTCTCCAAACCAAAAAAAATCCTAGGACCACATGGGTTTTGTGCAGAATTCTATCAGACCTTCAAAGACCTAACACCAAATACTCTTCAAAATATTCCACAAAATAGAAACTGAAGGAACACTACCCAATTCATTTTATAAAGCTACAAATACGCTGCATATTCTCCCTTGGAGATAGAATGGCTTCTGTTTAGTCAGGAACTTGTTACAATTTCTTTTCATAGAGGATTTCATAAGAGATTTTTTTCCTACTTCTATCATGTTTAATATTCCAAACAGATTTTAAAAACTGGTTGAGTGCATATCACTTTTAGCTTCAGAAGCTATCATGTATATTTAAGAGGCATTTAACTATTATAAAGTATTTGATGACTTAAAAATGTCAATACTGAAGTGTATATTTTAAAATAAATTTTATTACTTTTAATGAAAACTGAACACAGCAGATTTCAGAGCAAAACAAGCAAACAGTCAAGAATAGGACATCATATAATATGATACAGTGGCAACAACACAGCCTCTGCTGTTACAGCTGAGAAGACTGCTGCATCAGAAACAGAGGTCAGGTGGGGCCATCCCTGGACTGATGGTCCTGGGGGTTCAGTAACAGAGCAGACTAGGCAATCCATGATGAGCAGGCCAAGAAGGGTCCTATGCCTCCATGGCCTGCAGTTTTCCTGCCCTGCTTGAGTTACCACCCTCAGTTCCTTTAAGTAAGCCAAATAAACCCATATTCTTCCTCAGCTTTTTAGTCATTGTGTTTCATAGCAGCAACAGGAATCCTAAATAAGAGATCAGAGTGGGGGAAAAAAGGAAATAGTGGACTGAGAACCACCGTTAATCAACTCGCTATAATTGATATTCATAGATTGCTTGACTCAACAGCAAGTTACACATTATTCCAAACTCACACTTAACATTACAAAGATAGTCTATATTCTGGGGTCATAAGATACACTTTGACCACTAGGAATTATATGAATTTTTTTCTTTTTCTTTTTTTTTCCAAGACAATGTTTCTCTGTGTGGTCCTAGCTATCCTGGAACTTGCCCTGTAGACCAAACTGGCCTTGAATGAGACAGATCCACCAGCCTCTGACCCCCAGGTGCTGGGATTAATGGTGTGCACCACCACCTCCTGGCTGGCAAGAGGAATTATATAAACCTTCATCTAGTCATAATAGATTTAATCTACAAATCAACAGAGTTAGCTAAAAACAGAATTAAACAGGACTGTCATAGTTTCTTTTTCTGTTGCTGTCATAAAACAAGATTTAGTTTAGTTTAAAGTTCAAAGTCCCACATCACCTCTACTATCAGAAAGCAGTTTTCACCTGCATTCAGCCCCATATCCCATTCTATTCATTCAATCTAGAGCCAAGCAAAAAAGGTGATTCTACCCACTCTAATGGTTTGGTGGACTTCTTCCCTTCCAGCCAATGCAGTCAACATACTCCCCAGAGCTCCCTTTCCTGGGTGATACGACACTTCATCATGTTGACTATTAACAGTCCCCATTTTAGACAGTATAGTTGCTTATTAAAAGGGTAGTAAAAAAAAAAAAAAGTATGCACAAGATTATAGCAAAGAACCTGATACCCTGAATGCATGCACATTCACTGAGTAACCACAGGCCGCCTTTATTCTTCCCACATCCAAGCTGACTCCTCTACACTTTTGTTAGCTCTGCAATTAAAAAACAAAAACAAAAACAAAAAATAACCACACGGGCTGGAGAGAGGGCTCAGCACTTAAGAGTACTGACTATTCTTCCAGAGGTCCTTGAGTTCAATTCCCAGCAACCATGTGGTAGCTCACAACCATCTGTAATGGGGATCCAATGCCTCTTCTGGTGTGTCTGAAGACAGTGTACTCACATACATACATACATACATACATACATACATACATACATACATGAATAATCTAAAAAGCACCCAAAAAGCCCCACACAATCTGTAAAACATCATGCATGAAATAGATATTTTTTTTTTTTAAAACTGCCTCAATCATTATTTTCTAAATCAAAAAAACATCAGGCCAAAATGAGTTCACTGGTAAATTCTATCAACTTATTAGAAATTATGCCAGTTCTCTACTATCTATTCTAGAAGATAGAATTCGAGGAAATAGTAATTTTATTAGTCTAACACAACCCTAATACAACAAATCTTGGTAGGTACAGCCAATTTCTCATGAATTCTGATGGTAAATCCTAATCAAAATAGTAGCAATGAGGGAGGCTGAAGAAATGACAAGGGTTAAGACCAGTGGCTAATCTTGCAAAGGACCTGGTTTCAATTCCCAAAATTCACCTGGCAATTCACATCCTTCTGTATCCATTTCCAAGGTATCTGACGCCCTCTTCTGGCCTCAAGTAGGTGATATACAGCCATGCAAACAGACAAGACTATATACATAAGATAAAATAATACCATGTGTATTGTTCTAAATACTTTACAGTAACCAATTTCAATTTTTATTTCCCCTCTTTACAGGTAATGACATATAAATGCAGAATTACTAAGTGGTGAAGACAGATTTTAACGGTAGCTGAAGTCTGAGTTGAGGCCCACTTCTTAAATCACGAGTTAGCCGTACGTTGTCCTTGGAGACAAAATACTGACTCCACAGAAAACAGTGTAAAGGAGCAAGAAAGCAATCGTCCCAAGTGCATGGCATGTGGCTTAGAAGGTGGATGAGACTGTCACCACAGTACTGGGAAGGAGAAGTCTCCTTAGAAAACTTTCATTAATTTATTTATATGTATATATATTTATGAAGTCAATGCTTCAATCTTACTTTTTCTGTAGTAACAGTCAAAGAAGGAACCAAGGCAGGTGACGGTTCTGGTTGCTTCTTGTGTTTTTGTTTGTGCTTGTCTTTTTCCTTATATTTCTAAAAATAAACAGAAATAAATGTTTTAAATTAAATAATTCATACACATGTATTTTCTTTGACAGCCTCTGTAAAAAGTCACCCCTTTCATCAGTTGTCATGAATGAAAAAAAAAACTTAAATGACCCTTTGTTCACCCTAAGTAATAACAATAAATAACTGAAGCCTGTAATTATTTGGTATATTTATAAATAGCAAAATGCAGCTTTTTTTTCTTGTTAAAAGCTTGCTTTTATAGATTGCATTTAGGATTTACAGGGCACTTTACATATATTCTCACACTCTATCATTACACACAATGTTTTTAGAAAGGCTGCCCCTGACTAAGCCCTGCAAAAGGCAGCTGGCCCTGCCTCATGCCCCTCAGGGCCATGACTGTAGGCATGCATACCATACCCAGCTACATGAAGACATAGAAACTGCAGCAAAAAGTCAGTTCTCTGATTTACATTAAAAA
Organism: Apodemus sylvaticus; assembly: GCF_947179515.1. Classification (NCBI taxonomy): domain Eukaryota; kingdom Metazoa; phylum Chordata; class Mammalia; order Rodentia; family Muridae; genus Apodemus; species Apodemus sylvaticus. Next base: position 63,398,355 of record NC_067485.1, read on the forward strand.
AAAACAATTGATTCTAGTTTCTAGTTACAACAACCAGCTAAAAGCAAAACAAAAACAGAAACTGAAATAAAAAAAAGAAGCAGCAGCAAGCAAGGTTCTTGGAATCGTACTCTGAATCACAGAACCTACATCTAAATGGGAAACAAGGAATTTGGTTAAACAACATATTACATATTAAGAGCCCAACTTTATTTAAAGTCAAAGATTTTTCGATGAAAATGTTCTCCGTATTGGGTATAAATTTTCAGTTAGCTGTGATGTTATTTCTCCTTCAGCGAAAAGAACTAATTGAAACTAGATTGGAGTATGTGTCAATGTGGATTTATTAGAAAACTGCTCTCAGGTGAATGACTTCACTGGTCCCCAGGAAGGAGCAGGGAAGTCACCACTGGGAGAGAGACATAGGAAAGTGGCAAAAGAGAGATAAGAGGAAGGAGGTTGAGAGAAAAAGATGGGGTCCCCCAAAATGTCAGGACTATATGGGGAAGAGCCTTTAGGAGAAGGCAGCCCAGTCCTGTGCTGGAAAGTTGAAGTGAGAGGGCATGGTGTGCCAGCTAGGAACTGAGGGATGCTGGGAGGACCTGCAGCCAGGTCTGCGTTGGTGTGGAAAATCTGTACCTGAGCCCCTTGTCCCAGGATCTGAAACCTAACAAGCTGAATATATAAATTTAACCTTTTAGACCACTTTACATGTCTAAGGCATGAAATTTCCTTTTCCCTGTCCTAAAGGGCATTATATTGCAGCAGAATAAAACACACACAAAAGGATACAGCTGTTGCTACATTATTCTAAAAACACCTACTGTTTCTGACTTTGCAACAAAAACATATAAACATGGTAAAACTTAAAATTGGTTGAGTTTCTGGTAACAGTTTCAGAAGAAATTTGTTTTTAGTTCTTTTAATTGATGACTCCAAAGTAATTAATCATACTTTCATTTTGTGCAACACAATACCATTGTTCCATCAACCCCCTGAACCTGACTTGCTGTAATCACAGCTTGAGGTATTTAAGTCTAAAACATGTAACTTTAAGAAGTTTTGGATAGCTTTCACCTCTGCTGTCCAGATGATCCTACACATCCTGGTAAAAGCACAACAAACAACAGAAGACAGCTTGGGTTAATGATGTTTGATGGAAGAGGCCCTCCAACATGGCTGTAGGCAAGTAGGGAAGACACCCAAAGGCCCACCCAGTGGGTGGGAGGGTGGACTGGCCTACTGTGAGATGCCTGAGCAGCCACCTAAGCCCATGGTGATGTCCCACCTGTGCTGCCACTGAGGGTTCTGACTCTGCCCACCCCAACATCTACCCTATCTGTGAACTGCTAAAACAAGGGAGGAGACAGTCCCGCAGATCCAAAGCACAGGGCAATAGCAGGGTGTGCAAGGGAAGGCCCTGTGGGAGTCCAGGATTGACGGTGCAACAGAAGAAAGGCCATGAACTAGACCAAAGACTCGTTGCTTGGGTTAACAATGTTTGATGGGAGAGGTCCTCCAACATGCCTGTAGGCAAGTGGGGAAGGCATCTGCAAGTAAAGCTATTGGGGCAAAAGAATATACTGTGTGATACACTGAAGCTTCTATGGAAAGATGTTTGGTTTTTATTCTTCTTGTTTTACTTTTAATTTTTGTTTCTTTTTGAGGGGTAGGTTTCAAGAGGGCAGATATGTATTGGGATGTATAATGTGAAATTCACAAAGAATCAATGAAAAGTTTAAAAAAAAAAAAGAAATGCTTGATGGTCTTGCAGAGAACACACAAAATCAAATGAACAGTAAGGCCATATGTGAAGGAACTGAGGGACCTCTCTGACCATGTGTAGCCATTCCTAGTCCCAACCTTATGAATAAGACCAGTAACCACCACCAAACAGTCAGGAGTTCCTATGGCCTCAAGAATAACTCAGCTGACACGGCATAAATAATGAACTGTCCTGCTGAGCCTCACTTATTGTAAGACAATGAAAGTTTGAACTATTTTATCAAAAACAGTATACAACAAAGACACAAGCCAAAGAAAGCACAAATCAAAAGTATCAGTAATAGGGAATTTTTATGTGTAAATAGTAAAATATCTTTGATTATATTATCTAACATGATGTACAAATGATTTTGGCACAAATCTACACTACTATAATTTTCTACATAAAGAGATGTGGTTTACTTTGTTTTGATTTTTTGGGGGGTACAGAAGGAGCATAGTAAATAAATAAGACATTTCTATATTTATTTAGTATATTCGTCCCATACTTGATATCATTTATGCCAGATACGAGAGCTGACATAACAGTAAATGAGCTGATTATGATGAAGCAAACATTAATACTTCAGAAAGCCTGACAGAAAATATACCGTGTGTGTGTGTGTGTGTGTGAGAGAGAGAGAGAGAGAGAGAGAGAGAGAGAGAGAGAGAGAGAAAGAGAGAGAGAGAGAGAGAGAGAGAGAAGGGGGGAAAAGGAGGAAGAGAGAAGGTATTGTGAAGAGAGATACAGACAATACAAAGTAAAATCAAGAAGTAAATCAAAACTGGGGCGCTGTGAAACAGATCAAGAAATGTATCCTGAAGTAAAACTTTCACTGATTACTGTGCATGGATTATACTGAATATCAATGGCATATGCAACACCCATCAAAACAGTCATTAAAAAGACAAACTGGAAAAAAATATTTAAATAGACAAACTGACTTTAATGGGTTAATGAGTAGGAATAGACTCAATTAGATAATAATATTTAATAAATGATAAGTAAAGGTATCAAATGGTCTAAGTCTAAACTTATTTAATAAGGCTATTAAAACTGGTTAATGATATCAGAAAAATTCTAGATAAGATAAAATAAAATACAGAGGTAACAGTACAATAAAAGATTAATGTAACTGAGCAAAGTGAGTTTGTTTTATATCTTTATTTAATTTTAATAACAGAAAAAACATTAACCATAAAAGCATAGCAGGAGCTGATGGATCTAGCTCAGTGGTAGAAAACAATACTAGAATGGGGAAAACAGGAGGAGACCAGAAAGGTCAAATGTCAGATTTAGACTACAGATCAAAGACCTGGGGGGTGTGGGCGATAAAAGTCAAAAATCAAGAAAACAGTACGGTTCAGTATCTTTTTTGTTTCCTTTTTTTGGAGGGGGAGAGGGGATGCGGGGACTGAGACATAGTGTCTCTGTGTAGCCTTGGCTAACCTGGAACTCACTCTGTAGACCACACTGCCCTTAAACTCACAGATCTGCCTGCCTCTGCCTCCCAAGTACTGGGATTACAGGCGTGCACCACCACCGCCCGACCTCACAACCACCTTTTAACTCTGGTGTGCAGGGATCCAATACCCTCTACTGGAGTTTGCAATCATCAGGCAAGCATATGGTAGGTGCATGGACAGACTAGCAGACAAAACACTCATATACAGAACTTCTTTAGCTTTTGTTTTTTCCTTTAAATGTGCAACAGACCAAACTGACTAACCAGACTAGCTCTATCAGCTGGTAAGCTCTACGTTTTGATTGAAAAGACCTTGCCTCAGAAGATGTAAAAACAATCAAGAAAGACTTGCAGTATACATCCACCTTTGCATACACAAATGCATACATAAAAAAATTATGGACACACAAAAATAAGAAAAAGGCATTCCCAATTCTTTCAGCCACTCTGACTTCAGTGTCCCCATTATTTTTAAAGAGAATCTGAGTTCAATTACTAGCACTTACATGTAGTTCACAACAGTCTACAGACTCTAGTTCTAGGGAATCTAATCTGTCATCTAACCCTGTCAGGTTCCCACATGGTCGTAGCGGACATACATAAAGTCAGACACACATAGACACACATACATTCTTTAAAGAATCCAAACTAGAAAGAAAAATTTACCTTTACAATATTTTTTATTTTTCTAATTTCTATCATTAGCCTTGAAAGTATATTTCTTGAATAAAAAATTAAGTTAAAAAGAAAATATCTATTCACATCTATTTAATTCATCTCAATAAAATATTCTTGTCTAACCATTCTTTTTAATATGTGTATACACAGAAAAAAATTCTACAACATTTACTAGTAATAATAGTTATTTTGGACTGATAACTCAATTTTTTAACATGTTCTTTGCTTTTTAAATTTTTCTGTAATTATTCAAGGCTTCAAGAATAAGTGTAGCGTAAGCCTAAAATCTCCCACTTGGGACATAGACTCAGAAAGATCAAGAGTTTAGGTCTTCCTTGACCACACAAGTAAGTCTGAAACCAGCTTGAACTATTATATAAAAGCCTGCCTCAAAATCCCAAAACCGGCTACAGAGATAACCACTATTCACCATATTCAGGTCTGATATGTAGCATAGAAATTAGGCAACTTTCCTTGGGGTTAAATAAAGCCAGTTTTACTAGGTCCACACCATGACTGAAGGGAAATGTATGGAATCTCAAGGTGCAACCCATAAGACACCAAACAAGGTAGTGTGCCCAACACTCCCACCAGGAGAGCAATACAATGAGCACGGCAGCAGTACTTTAAAGAAGCGGGGTTTGGAGGCTCTTTCCACACTTAACTAGCCCACTCCCATTCTTTCCACACTTAACTAGCCCACTCCCATTCTTTCCACACTTAACTAGCCCACTCCCATTCTTTCCACACTTAACTAGCCCACTCCCATTCTTTCCACAATTAACTAGCCCACTCCCATTCTTGGGTGTGATGTAGTTTTTTTTTTCCCTTTTTCAATGTCTCTTCAGCTCTAATCCACAGTTAATTTAAAAGGCATGACTTTTTATCTTTTCTAGATACTGCTAGGATTTTTCACCTAACCTATTCTACATCTTTTTCTTGAACTATACTATCCTTTCTAGTTTTTATCAATTTGGCATAAACTAGAGTCACCAAAGATGAGGTGAACATCAGAGGAGGAAATGCCATCATTAGATTGGCCTTTAGGCCAATTTTCTTGTGTAAGTTTATTGATTGTTGACTGACATGAAAGTATTCAGCACATTATAGGTGGTGATATTCCTAGAGAGATATTCTTCCAGGTAAAGAAGAGGACTAAACGTAGGCTTAGGAAGGAGCCAGTGAGCAGAGTTCTTCTATAGTCTGCGACACAGTTCCATCCTCCAGGTGGCTACTCTGGCTTTACAACAATGATGAACTATAAACCAAAGAAACCCTACACCACTCCCCACCCCCACTGTGGCTTGGTCAATATTTATCACAGCAATAGAAAGTCAATTAGTATATCCACTAAAATCGTCCTGGAAAGAAACGAAGGAGGGAGGGTGGAGCAGATCAATTATTTGGAAAAAAGTTGTCAATCAAAAAGTCCACTCTTGGATTGGGCAATGAACAGAAAATAAACACTGTATGAAGCCACTTGAATTTGCTCATTATAACATTTAGAAACAACGCTCACTAATCTCTTATTTCTGAGCAGCTAGTTATTAAATAACCAATGTTCTGGGTTCCAAGTCAGATGTGGTCATTTCTCTATGCTTACTCTTTCAAGTAAAGCAATGGTTTCAATCTTTTCACAGTTACATATAAATGCAACAGTCTCAAAACCCAGAATAGCATATAAGAGGAAATGGCATCCAAGTTTTTATTTCAGATGCCTTAAGCCCAGGGTGCTTTGCTTTAATGCAACAGGTTCCAGAAATAGATGGCATCTGATTTTCTGCACTGTTTCATGGGAACTAAAACTTGAACAATGATACAGAAAATACCAATTTGCTAGCTACTGCTTTGTTAAAATAAAACTGATCCAAAAAGGAAACTTCTGCCCTTTTCTGACTTTGGAAAGTCATTTCTGTCAAAGGATGTTTTTGCTGTGGAGGCACACGTGATGTTTAGAAGGACTCTATTGATGACCGCACAGACAGTGCGAGTTCAAGCATCCACTAGCCTTGTCCTGCCTCGCTGCTGGTGACACACATGTACTAGTCTACCTCACATCTCTTTGCTGGGCTTCACTGACAGCCTTATAGAGGGAAACTGCCAAAGAATTTCTCATCAGTTTCCTGCAGCTTCTTATTGCTTCCGCTGACCAAGGCCAGTTGGTGAGTCTCACTGTAACGCTTAATTTTTTCAACTTCAACTTTTAATGGTGATTTTTTAAACACTTTAACATCCCTGCAGCCAATGACCCATCAAGGAGGTAGTGGAAAAGAAAGGATTGGGGGTGGAGGGGGGACCTATTTAGAAAGGTTCTTGGGAGCAACTCCCATCTGTGTTGTCTGGAAATCAGCAGTTCAGTTCACAGTCAGCAGTGGCAGCTCAGAACCACTCACAAACACCTCATGGATATACCAGCAGTCCAGTCAGTAGAGTCGGGAGAGCAAACATGAATCAACAGTGCTGGCACTACCTAGAGGGAACAGTAAGGCCTCAGCCTCAGCTCAAGTCAGCAGGAAGGACCAGAGCCAACAGGAAAACGCTCAGCTGTCTCAGCTGACGTCACTCTGCCAATCAGTCAGACTCTTGAAAGCAGCAAGAAACTGTAACACACCACCAGAAGGTTTTTTTGGTACATTTCTCTCTAAGGAGTCCCAACAAATGCAGCTCAACTATACAAGGTACGGCAAACAATTCATGTGTGTTTCTCGCAAAGAATGTGCCACCACATGTCCTTTCACGTGCTTGCTTTAGCAGAACATCCTCTCCCTGTTTGCTTCAGTGAATCATTCCTTCACGAGTCTCCCTTAGACTTTCACTTATGTCCACTTCAGGAAAGCACTCTTTCATACAATTGACTCAGAAAAACACCATCCGACACAACCGACTTTCCAAAGAACCCTTAAATTTCCACTCAGCTTGCAGTTTCTTCTGGATTAAACAGTCCATGTGTGGTGCCTGCCAAGCGCACTTGTCTGTAGTGGCTGACTCATGTTTTGGTGTTTGCTAGTAGACTGGACTGAGAACAACAAACTTTGTTTGGAATCACCCCAAAAACTTATTTCTCAACAGGTTTACTCCCCCATGTACTAATAACTTTTCTTTCCCACTACTACCTCTGGTGGGTGGTAAACTGGAGGAGAGGTTGAACACTTATTAAAGAAGATTGAGAAAAATTTATGCCTACACTGACCAGCTCTAATTCATAAGGTTGAAACAGTTGTAAAAGTGAAAGCCCTAACACCGTGTCTCTTCTGATGGTCATGACATTAGAAAAAAAGAACATACAATAACACCAGGAACGATAAAGGTCATAAATATTCTAGGACCTTAGCTCCAATACTTTCAACTTTCTAACTATGAACAGTCTTAAAGATTCTGCTTCCTTATCCTTACAGCCACTCTACATAGCATCACCTTCCAGAAGGTAACTAACTTACCCTCATGCCTCTTTGTCTCTACGCCACATGCGCCCTGCCCATGGAGGCTGGAGGAGCAGTGAGCCGGAGCTAACATGGAGGTGCTAGAGAGTGAACTTGGGTCGTCTGGAGAAGGAGCCAGTATTCTTAACTGATGAGCTAAATAACTCTAGAGCCCCTTACCTAAAAACCTTAAAAGAATTAAGTTACTCAAATTATATCCTGGTCTTTATTAGTCTATAAACTTCAAAGAGCTTCCACTCTAACCACTATTTTGAAACTTCCTAACAGCTTCTTTAGCACTAAATCCAAAAGACATTTAATTTCCCTTTGCATTTCCTAATCCACTCCCTCATCACCCCTGTAGATTCCTACCTTCACTACTGAAGACTACAGCAAAATGCCAAGAAAAAGATATGGAAAGAATAAACCTTAAAAACTTCCTTTATCCACCATAATTTCAGAGACAGCAGTTTGAGAGACAGCCATATTACATGCACAGTCAGAATAAACAGCAGTAAATGCACACATGACAGAAAGCACTAATTCACTTTCTCCACTCTTATAAATGCAGGACCCAATACCTATGTAACGAGGTCATTGCAATGGACAGTTATCTTCCTACTCAATTAATGCAATCAAGACAATTCCCTACACAAACACACTATCTGATCTACACAATCCTTCATTAAGACTCCCCACTTGTTGAGTGATTCAAGATTGTGTCAAGCTGGCTATTAAAATTAGCCATCACAACCTCCAAAGACCTTTGCCGTAGGTAATACCTCTGATTCACTGACCAATACTAAGCTGTGGTACCAACAGATATATACTGCAAACATAAGACTACTGACAGTGTGAATAGCATGACAAATGAAAGAGGAGAGGAAGGATCAAATGAATAATAATATATCACAGATTTTATCACAACCACCCAACAATAATGCAGTAGTACTCAGAAAGGAAAAAATTGGCAACAGTTGCTTTTCTCTTCATTTGTGCTAGAAAAGGCTAGGTGTCACTGTCATATACTCAGGGAATCCTAAGAGAATGATCGATTTATTATGCAGAAATTCCTGCTAATACTAGCTTTAAAAAACACACTAAGGCCCTTTAAAGATGGCCTACCTTTACTCAAGCCTTCACACAATTGTGTCACCCTACTACGCCCTAACTTCATCTTCACTCCTTCAAACTCCATAGGTAAGCCAACATTTTAAAAGAAATTGAATGAAAGATGCTGTGTTAAAAACAGCTGCTAAATTCCAACTGCTGACCTATAGGCAAGTACAAGACCATATTTTCATTGCAGTTTTAAGTCAATAAATTTTAATATGTCAAGCTATAAAGAGCAATGGGGGATGAAGGAATCTTCACTATGGACACACATGCATCTGGCCAGTTTACGTTGCATAGCTGAGCTGCATATTGTTGGACTCCGCAGAGAGAAATGCGCCAAATGCGCTCTAAGTTTACTGAAAGAGCCTGTGGAAGGAAGGAAGGAAGGAAGGAAGGAAGGAAGGAAGGAAGGAAGGAAGGAAGGAAGGAAAGCATGAAACCAGGAGATTTGACATAAACTTAGTCTCTATAGACAGGCACACACACACACACACAAAACATAGTAGGGCAGAAATTAATGAAACACAAACAAAATTTCAATACAAAGACTCAATTACAATGTTGATCTTTGAAAAGATAACAGAACTGATAAATCTTTAGCCAAACTCACCAAAAGACAGAAATTAATGATCCAAATTTACAAAAGACATCAATGAAATTCATAAAACCCATTAGGATATACCTTAAAAGAACATATTCTGGGGCTGGGGAGATGGTCAGTGGGTCAGGTGCCTGCTGCACAAGCCTGAGGCCTGAGTTTAGACCCCAGAACCCACAGACAAGCCAGGCCTGGAGCATGCATCTGCAAACACAGCCCTGGTGAAGCAGAGAGACAGACGTCTCCTGGAGCTGGATGGCAGGCCACACTAGTCACATGGAAGGGCTCCAGGTTCAGGGAAAGACCCTGTCTCATGAAATAAGTCGGAGAGCTATCAAGGAGGGCACCTCTACACACATGAGCACACATGTGCACGGGAACCCATGTGCACAGGTACGCACACATGCAAACCTGTTCATACACATACAACACTCTCCACTAAATTGCCAAGACAAAATGAAGTGGATGTATTTTTTTTAGATATGACCTACCATAAACGGAGCTAAAATAAGCAGTGAGATTAGTACAGTAATTCAAGTATCTCCTAAATAAAAAAGACCAGACCTGGGAGGACTCACTGTTAAAAGTCCAAACTTTTATTAAGAACATCACTACTTCTCAAATTAGTCCATAAAATAGAACAGAAAGATATACTACAAAATTTTTCTTACAAAGCCAGTACCACCCTGATATCAAACTAGATAGAAGCATAACAACAAAGAGAGGCAGGAGGAGGGAAGGAGTAGGAGAGCTTGCACAGTACAGTGCAGTATACAGCAATGTCTCTCTTGCTATTCATACAAAATATCTCAACAAAGTATCTGCAAACTGAAACATACCCGCCCCAAAAAAGACCTATCATATACAAATCAATAAATGTAGCAGATCACCTAAATGGCCACAAGGACAGAAACATGCTCTTCCCACTATATGAAGAAAAGGCTTCTGACAAAATCCAACACACCTTCATGATAAAAGCCTAAAACGAGGACATCATCTCAATGTAAAAGGTAACATATGACAAACATATAGCCAAAGTTACATCAAATGGGGAAAACCTCAAAGCATTTCCACTAAAATCAGGGACAAGACAAAGTGTTCATGGCTTTCTCTGATCGTATTCAATATAGTACTTAAAGCCTTAGCTTGAGCAATAAGAGGAGGAGGGAGAGAAGGATAAAGAAGAAGAAGGAAGATAGGAGAGAATATAAATCCATAGGAAAAGTTGAAGTATATTTTTTATTTCAACTGGTATGATTCTATATATAAACCCAAAGACACCAACTGAAAAACTCTTAGATTTGATAAATTGTCAGCAATGTGGAAAGCAACAAAAGAAAATTAACATAATGCCCTAACTGTTAAAACATGAAATAAATCAGGTAATTTTGGTAAAATGCTTGCCATACCGCATGAAAACCTGAGTCCCATTTCACACAGCTGCCACACGAGTAAAGCAGAGATGTTTCAGAAGCAACACTCAAGGCTGGTCTCTGCCTGCACATGTATATGTGCGCTCTCTCTCTCTCTCACACACACACACACACACACTCACACACACACACACACACACACACACGGAGAAGGGGTAGGAAACAAAAGAACTCATCAAAATGAGAACGGTGGTGGGGAGACACTCAAGAGATGAGGAAGGGACAGCTGGGGATGAAAAGTGCACACACGTCAGAAGCAGGAGAACCCATATACAAACCCAGCTAATTTTTACCAAGATGGCATAAATATACAATGGATGATAGAATGTCATCTTCAGCAAATGGTGCCAGAAAAATTGGATATCCACATGCAGACAAAACTAGATCTTTACCTCTTCTTTCCCTATATAAAACTGATATACAAATGTATGGAACACCTTAAGCTATGATCTAAAACTCTGAAACTGTTAGAAAGCGAAACCGGCCTAGCATGGTGAATTCCAACACTTGGTAGGCTGAGTCAGGAACAAATCTAGACAGGCATCCTTGTCTCCATGGAGCTCCAGGACAGCCAAAGCTACATGGAGAAACCCTGTCCAGAAGAAGGGGAGCAAGAGCACATTTCAAGAGATAGAAATGGGGAAGAACTGTCCGCATAAAACACTAAAAACTCAAGAAATTAGACCAACAACTGACAAGTGGGAACTCACAAAAGCTTCTGCACAGTTATTCAAGTGAAGAGCCAGTCTACGCAATGAAAGATGATCATTACTAGGCAAACATCTGACAGGCTTACTACACAACAAACTTAAAAAGTAAATAATGTGCTGGAAAGAAGGCTCTGAATTGGGCTCCCAGTACCCACTTGGCAATTCTAATCTATAATGTGAAAATTGAAACAAGAGGATTTGGCAGGAGCGAGTGGAAAGCAAATATGGAGATGATATAGGTTCAAAGTGGATATAGTATAACTCACTAGCACACACAACAAATACTAATCAAAACATTTTTTAATGTTATCAGCTAAACTACTCACATAGCCAAATAAAAGTAAATGGCTTAGTATTCTCTGTAGTATTGCTGCCATTTTATATCTATCATTATAGAAAAACCATTAGTTATGCATGTTAGTGCAAATATGTGCAGCCACTATGTAAATATGGCAGTTCATCAGACGTGAGAAACCCATCTACCTCAAGATCCAGGTATCTCTTAGGCATATACCCAAGACACTCTACCAAGACAGACATACCCAAGACATCTTACCTCAAGGACATTTGCTTAACCAAGTTCATTGTGGCTTTATTCATAGAAGCCAGAAACAGGAAATGAAGAACACAGATAACCCTCAAACAAAGAATGGATGTAGAAAACCTGGTACATTTACACAATGGAGTATTACTCAGTTGTTTAAAAAAAAAAAAAAGAGACATGAAATTTGCAAGCAAATGGAAATAGAATATATATATATATATATATATATATATATATATATATATATATATATATATATATTCACTTACAAGCTAATGTGTGCAATATTTATCTTTCTGGGTCTGGGTTACCTCACTTAGGATGATATATATATAACCCAGCCCCAGGAAGATAAATATAGCAAGCACACATTAGCTTATAAGTGAATATTACCGGTTAAGCTACAAACCACAGACCCAGAAAGATATTTAAGTTAGGCCCAGTTCTTCCTCCCAGCACCATGCTCCCAGAAATAAAACTCAGTTTCATAATCCCTTGGCCATATAGCTAAGCTCTTCTCGTATTAAATCATCATTTTCTAACCTGTGGTCATGCACCATGCTTTCGGCTCCTCTTATCTTCCCAGCCGGCTCTCCCACCTCGGCTCTATCCCACAAGCATTTCTCTTTATATAAATTTAAGTCCTTTTTCTGTATTCAACTTTATTTCAATTCCTTTCCATTTATTGAGACAGGGTTTCTCTGTGTAGCCAGGGCTGACCTGGATTTGCTCTGTAGATTAGGCTGGACTTGAAACTCCCCAGGAACCTACCTACTGCTTTTGTCTCCCAAGTATTGACATCAAAGGCCCTGGACTAACTGATTGATTATCTATGTGCCCTTGAAAACATTTATATCAATTCCCATTTCTTTTTCCCTTCTTTGGACAGTAATACTTACGTGAATAAACACACCTATAGAAAGGTGAGAAAGGGTCTATGAGGAGGTGCATGGGAGAAAGAAACAGATCAATTAATATGGGCGGACTAGAGGTGGGTGGGGCAGGACTGGGGGGGTTCAGATGGGGAAGGGGAAATGAGATGGAGGAATAGAATGCAGAAAGATGGCTGGGCCTGGGGGGTTCACTTGTGGAAACTTCCTGGAATGAATGAAGGCAGTCGATCCTAAAGAGAATGCCTAGGTAAGGAATCTCAACTGGCCATCTCCAGTCGACAGGCAAGGCTTCCAATGAATGAACTGAGTTGAACTCAATTGAGATGTTGGCCAAAGGGGTCTCATGGAAATCCACAAACAACCACACTACTGCTAAGGCAAAGTGTTGTTCTCCAAAGTGACAGTGGGGACTCTTCTGCTAAGGACAACACCCACACTCATTCAGCATGGGTGAGTCTAGCTGGTGCCTACATGTAACCTTGGCCTTATGTTCTAGTCCCTGGTGTACAAAGGTACTCTGAAAGCTACTGACACCAACCCAGCCTTGTAAAACCTTTGACCTGTCTGCAAAACATGCTAGAGCAATGGTAGTACAGAACTTGAAGGACCAAGCAATCTCTGATTTAACTTACGACCCACTCCACAAGAAAGAACTCAATCCCAACAATGCTTGGATAACCAAGAACCAAAAACTAGATCAGTGCCTTATCCAGTCATCAGTGAAGCTTCCTCTGGCAGCAAGCAGATGGGACCAGATGCAGAGACTCACAAATTATATGGAGAAAGAGTCTATATATTGGAGGTCTTCTCTGATCCGTTCCTTGATAAAAATGGACTGAACCTCTGAAACTGGAAGCCAGCCCAAATAAAATGTTGTCCTTTATAAAAGTTGCATTGGTCGTGGTGTCTGTTCAGACATAAAAACCTAAGACAACTGCCAGAGGCCCATTCTCCAACTAGCTCCTAACTTACTTAACCCATTCAAACTACTTTATGGCTTCCACATGGTTAGTTACCGCTCCTTAGCTCCATGCCTCCTAAACAGCATGAATCTCCCTTTAATTTAACCTCAGTTCATCTCCTGCTGGATATTCACCTCTCCTTCAGTCCTGGCTTGCTCCTTCCTCAGCATCTTGCTGCTATCTCCTCTGCCTCTCAGGACATCCCAGAATACTGTCTCTTCCTACCCAAGATCCATCTCCTATTTCCTGCCTCAATTCATAGGCTTTTTTATTGACAGGTGATGCTTATAAGAGACGTTTCAGCCAAACTAGATGGCCGATGATCCCCCAAAGATACACCTGTCTGTCCCTCCTCCCCTCACATTTACAGGCAAGCACCACTACACCTGGCTTTCACCTAGGTGCTGGGGACTGAACTAAACCTAGGCTCACGCTTGCACTGCCCTGTATCCTACAGAGCAATCACTAGTCAACTGTCTTACTACGTATTTCTGACTGACCTGAAACTTACTATATAGACCAGCCTGATCTATTTGTTTCTGCCTCCCTAGTACTATGGTTAAAGGCATGCGCCACAACACCTGTTCTTAAACCATTATAATAAAGCTTTGGTCACACAGAAGTTCCTTGAAAAGCAAAACCTATTTTTAAATGTTTCTTATAGAGAGAATCTCTTATAAGTAGTATCTGACATTTAAAAAACAAACTTATGGGCAATGAGCTGAGGCAGGAAATAGATGAGATATCTAGCCGGGATAGAGAGAATTCTGGGAAAGAGAAGCCTGGGAGATTCCAGCTGGAATGCTAAGAAGCCCAAGGTAAACTACCAGGTAGCTAAACTCAGAAGAAAATAAGGGGGAACTCATCCAAGAAACTATGAGGAGATGGAAGAAAGAAGACAAGGACAAGAAAGCAGCCATGTAGCTGAACACAGGGATAAGGACAGAGCAAGTCAGAGCCAAGCCAAAGCTTATGGCCTAGGCGATTCCAACACCCAGTCTCAGGAACAGGGTCTGGGAGGAAAAAAATGCATTTATTTTTTACAGCTTCTGGTTTTTTAATTTAATTTATTTTCATGTGAATGGGTATTTTGCCTCTGTGTGTGTGTGTGTGTGCGCGCACACACAACATGTGTGCCTGATGTCCTCCAAGGCAAGAAGAGGGCATCCCTTGAAACTATAGTTATGACAGTTGCTAGGCCACCCCTTGCAAAGCATGAAACCTGAGGCACCTTAACCACCACATACAGTCTTTTTTTTTTTCTTTTTAATAAAGTAGGCCCAGCTGTCCCAGAGTATCTATAGGCCGTTATCTATAGCTGCTGGAGGAGAAAGACGTTTTGTTCTCTATTAGTATATATTTGTGATCCCCTAAGTGACCATTCATCTATAGTCCTATAATCAATTTTAAACTCACTGGGTCATCCACCCCACACAAAACAAAGCAGACACAATTAGAAGAGAGACTAGTTGGTAAAGGAAGAGGATGAGAGGGGCTGGGACAAGAAAGAATACGTAAGAGTCAATATCATTAAAATCCATTATAGACATGCTAAAAAAAAAAAAGTAATATATGCTAACCAAAATATAGCTAGGCAGAATGTAGCAGGCCTACAGTTCCAGTTTGTGACAGGTTAAGGCAGGAGAATGACAATTTTGAAGCCAGCTGAACTAAGCAAGACATCATCTAAATAAATAAATAAATAAGATCATATAGTTATAAGCTTTGTTTTTTGGTTTTGTTCCATCTTTTGTTTATGGAGAATCAAACATATACCTAGTTGTTGCAGGATATGATCGCACTGTGAACCACAATGTGAACAGGGAACCTTTCTTTTGCGGCTCAGCCATAGCAAACGCCTGTAGCCCAAGAGCATACTGTGAACAAGAGTGAAGCAAAGTCAACAATCAGAACCAGCCAACAGGCAGTGAACACACAAAGTCCAGGAGACAGGAGGCCTCTGGGCTGACGGGTATTTAAGCCTTCATGGACAAGAGCTTTCTCCATCTGGACATGGGTGGTCAGCAGGGCACTTTCTCTGCCGCTCTGAGCTTGCATGCTATCACTACAGCGTCTGTCTGCACTGGTAAAGCAAACAGTTGGGATTTTGTTTTAAAACCAACACCTAGCACTGTCTTATTGCCAGTCCTGTTTAAGATTTAAGAAATTTAAATGCAATGTATGAGCAACATGCTTATACTTTACTAAAAAACATTCTACAACATATGTTGTATGTTCCATGGTGGAGATAAATGAAAGTGGTTCATTTAATAACATTTAAAACACTATTGCTACTGTCAGTCAGGTGTGGTGCATACCTTTAGCCTCCCAGGACTTGGGAGGCAGAGACAGGTGGATCTTTGAGTTTGAGGCCAAACTGGTCTACAGAGTAAATTACAGGACAGCCAGATCTACCCAGAAACATTCATCTCAAGAAACAAAAATAAAATAAAAAGAATAATAGTATTACCAAAATTTACAAATGTCTGCTGGGCAGAGTGTCACATGCCTACATTTTCAGAATTTGGGAGGTAGAAGATCAGAATCGAAGGCTAGCCTGGTCTACAAGAGATGTCTCTTTAAAAAAAAAAAAAAAAGCCGGGCGGTGGTGGCTCACGCCTGTAATCCCAGTACTCTGGGAGGCAGAGGCAGACGGATTTCTGAGTTCGAGGCCAGCCTGGTCTACAGAGTGAGTTCCAGGATAGCCAGGGCTACACAGAGAAACCCTGTCTCGAAAAAACCAAATCCAAAAAACCAAAAAAAAAAAAAAAAAAAAAAAAAAAGACAATAAATAAAATACCAAAGTATGCACAGATTATGAATGTTACATGTCAATGAAATACATCCTCTGATTACCACTCCTGGGGGTGGTCATGAGCTGTTTCCACTACACATACTTGTGGTGTCTGACACACAAATACACTTATAACCACATCTCTTACACAGAAATGCTGTAGTACTTGCCCATAATCTACAGCTATCCTCCCACATACTGATTCAACATTACCTACAAACAACACTTAATACAAGAAGGTCTGTAAATGTTCGACACACGTGGCCATTTTTCTCTCTCTAATAGTTATCTGTGGTTGCTGTTAGTAGCCCAGGCTGGCCTGGAACTACCGAACCTCCTAATTTATTCCCTGGGTACTGTAATTACACATGTATAATCACCATGCCAAGCCTAAAAATTAAAATCCAAAGGAATATAGCCATGTAAAGTGTGATGCAGGCCTGTAATTACAACTAGTAAGGAGCATGAGGCAAGATGACAATTTAAACACAAGGGTTTAGGTCTTACATGATGAGCAACACAGAAAGAACCACTCTGTCTAATGAATGATGGGGGGAGACAATTTACAATTCTCCTTACAACAGGGAGAACAGCTCTTAAAAGTGTAAAGATGGAGGAAAAGTTCTGTCTGCAACATTTCTATCAATTCAACTATGGTATTGCTTATCATCACAACATACTTTAAAAGTCCTACTCTACAGCAAGCTAATTAGTCTAATGATAAAACTTACAGTAGGTTTAACTCACAAATGTGTATAATAAACCTCAAATATTAATAAAATATACAAATAATATAGCTCAGTGGCAGAGTGCTTGTCTTACATGCCTGAAGCCTTGGGCTCCACTACTAGCACCAGAGGGTGGGGGGGGTGGGGGGGGAGAGTAGCAGATTTTAGGCTTGATAACAAAAATTGTTCGACCTTTAATATATGCTAAAAATAAAATTCAATTATTGTTTTCAAATCTAAAATCTGAAGCAAACCAAATTGAATTAAACACAATCCTTTAAGTCTAGAATTGGACAACAAGCAGGGCCACGAACGAGCTGATTCAGCAGTGTGCGTTACTCCCTCAACAGCGTGGGGGCGCATATCCAAATCAGGAGGACCGTGCGGTGCTCATTTCTAAAACAAAATGATGCTCACAAAATCCCACAACTAAAGACCAACTGCTAACAATTTACACTGTAATAAAAGTACCTATAGAGATGTGTCAGTTTGTGCTTTCACGTGGAATCACTTGTTAAAACCCTTAATATTAAATCAATTCCTATCATTCTAACCAAAAATCCAAGCCATGAACATAACCCTGTTACTTTATCACAAAACTACTTCGTAAGATAAACATGTGTAATTGCTGGCTACCAGGGACCTCCAATGTTTACATATATAACTCAATTATGCTAAACCTAAACATAAAATTGAACTTATTTTGGTCACAGTAAGAAACATTCTCAAAACTAAATATTTGAAAATTTAATATTATACTTGAAAAAGGTACAAACATAAACTGAAACCAAAGTGTGCTAAAATAACTATACATTAGCATTTCACAAATCCTAAGCACTTTACAGATATAATGACCTTATTCTCACACATTAAATGCAATCTGCAAACACAGTTTCAAAACAAGCCAATATCAACTGTAAATAATATTCTTTCTCCATTTAAGATGCCTTTTTACCTTATTTCTATTAAGATAATTCACAGAATTTATCCTTTTGCTGTACCTCCAATATATTCTTAATCTCAAACAATATGAATAATTCCATGATATTCACTTTTAATTAATAAAAAAATAATCACAGCTAAAAGTAAGTAAAAATGTAAGCAGAGAACAGGTAAATCAGAAGATTAGTATTTAGGCAAGATTTAGTATTTTAATTAAAAAGGCAATACATTCACAAATAAATGATATATTTGGCTACTAGAAAAAAATTAGCATCGCTGAAAATAAAAACCAGGCAAGAATATTTAGAATTCAAAGTTATTCTATTAAAAAGAAGAAAAGATGAGAAAACTATTACATGTGAAATCAGTTAGTGACACATAGCAACAAACTGTCATTGCTCAGGTCATCACAAGATTTTGTACTATGACCTGTTACACATGCAAGAAATCACTGTCATGCTCTTAAATCAACTTGTATTTAAATCTTCAATTCCAATGGCAAAAACCATATTTACAAATATGGCATTATTTTAAACCTCATCTTTGATTTAATATTCTATTAAGCCAAAATTTTTCTGAATTTCAGTGTTTACATTTAACTGTATAAAAGCAATATTACCTAAGAAAATTTTTAAAGTTTATTAAGTGATGTGCTACATAATTAGCAACAACAAATCCACTTACTTTTTTCTCTTTCTCATGATGTTTATCCTGAGAGTGAGAGGAAGAATCACTTAAACTTTGATCATATGACCTATTAGATCCCCGTTTGCTCTTTTTCTAAAAAAGAAAATATATACATATGTGTATATGTATATAAAAAAATCCACTTTTTATTAGGCTTAAACTACTTTAACTATAAAATATTTTTAAATGTCTAAAGATTCTTTAAAAAAAAAATCAGTATTTCAATTTACATAATAGAGTTTAAACACAATCCACAGCATTACAAAGGAAAAAAGGTAATCCTAAATTTAACATCAATGCCATATTTTTGCATTTTTATTAAGATGTGTGAAAATAAGCCAGGCATAGTAGCATACACGTTTAATTCCAGCACCAGGGAAGCAGAGGCAGGCAAATCTCTGGATTTAAGGTTAGCATGGACTATACAGAGAGAAGACATCCAAGGCTACGTAGACACTCTGTCCTCCTCCCCCAAATTATCAAAAAATACTGATTTTTAAATAAACGTCAACATTCTGAAAGTTCACTTTTAAAAATATAAAGAAAAGGAAATCTTTGAAGGAAAGATGCCACGTTGAAGAAGCATGCCTCTGGGGACAGTGGCACACCCTGAGATCCCAGTGCTGGGACACAGGAGAAAAGCCATGACAAGCCTGCAAGAACAGGCCATCAGCACTGACGGCTGCCTATGCCAGTAGTGCAGCAACAAACACCTACTGTCAATGCTGAGGAAAAGCGTTCTCTGCAAGCTCATCTCTACACACCATTTATTAACAAGTTAAGACACATATCAGTGTTAGACCCATGCACTAAGAGTATTACTAAAACCATTATACAGATCTTTTTTGAAAATATAAAACTGTATGATACCATATGAAGATAGCATCATAACTAAATCATTTTAAGCTGGTTTTTAAAGTGACTGTAAAACAAATGCATGTTTTTTTTTAAAGATTTGTCTATTTATTTATCTATTATATATAAGTACAGTGTAGCTGTCTTCAGACACTCCAGAAGGCATCAGATCTTGTTACAGATGGTTGTGAGCCACCATGTGGTTGCTGGGATTTGAACTCAGGACCTTCGGAAGAGCAGTCAGAGCTCTTAACCACTGAGCCATCTCTCCAGCCCAACAAATGCATGTTTGAAGCAAGTTATATTTACTGACTAGATTGGCTTTTACAACTAGAAAAGATGATTACATCAATAATTAGTAATGAGAAAAATATAGCTGTACAAATGTCAAAATCATTTGTTTAAGGTCTCATGCAGCCAGGCCTGCCTTCACAATACACAGCAGGAAGATGACTCTCACCTCCTATGCCATTGTTCTCTCTCCTCCCAAGTGCTGGCTGGGTAGGTGGGGTTACAAACATGCCACCAGACCCAGCTTCAAAGTTTTCAATTTTATAAAATCTAAACTTCTTGAAAACATTCTATCCCCCATTAAGATAAATCTGCATTAGCGAACACTGATAAAGACACACACTTTTAGGCATAGCCATTCATCATTTAATAATGAAAAACACCATAACAATGAGCTACAATCACCAGGCATATGAATCTACACATTGAGAAAATTAAAAAAAAAAAAAAAAACATTCTTGGAACATTAAAAAAATATGTATTTCCAAAAGAAAATAGACATAAGTACTTAAAATCCAAAATTTCTAACTCTGAGGTAGACGGTCAGCAGTTAAGAGCACTGTGGCTCTCTCGGGGTCTACGCTCAGTGCCCACTACCCGCGGGGCTGGGCTCATAACCCTCCACCCTAGAGAACTGACCCCTCTGTCTGACCTTATGGCACACAGGTGCCAAAACACTAATACACATAAAATTTCAAAAAAATTTTAAAAACAAAAGGCTACAAAGGTTTCAAAATGCTTCAACCATTCATGCAAATCTGACTTTTGTAACCATAAAGTCTGACTAAATCTCAAAATCTTTCAAACATAGGTCTAAATATCTCTTATCAAAGTCTCTAACCAAATTACAGCCTTATTTCTACTTTACTATATCCTAGTAAATGACAAGAGAAAAATTAAGTCTTTAACAAATAAAATGGGTGAGAACCAAGTAACAGGAAGATGGGGACAATGAAGAAATACGAACAGTTTAAGTCAAAGCAAACAATACATTAAAATAAACACTTCTCTAAAATTAATGCTTTCAGTAAATGGTATTTGCTATCAATTACTAGTACATACTCTGATCTATAATACTGTATTAAAGCAGACTATAAAATGACTAGTTCTTTCCACAGTCAATAAAGAACAAGCTAAATATCCCCCTTCCCTAAGCCAGGATTATTAATTACTCTGTGTAGCTTTGGCTGACCTGGAGCTCTGTCCATAAACCACAATGGCCTCAAACTCACACCAATCAGTCTGCCTTTACCTCCCAAGCACTGGGATTAAAAGCGTGCGCCGCCACCACCCAACCCAACAAACTAACTGAATTCAATCTTCACTGAAAATCAAGCAAAACCTGTGACTATGTTCTTCTTATTTTATGCCTTTTTTGTGATGGCGTAACTATCTTTCAAAAATCAAGTGCTACTGAATACTAAATTGCAAAGTACACTTACCAGCTTACTAAAGTGGTATTTACAGTAGCCACAGTACTGGACATTGTCTGCACCATTCCCTTCTTCTTCACAAAGCAGCCCGGCAAACTGAGCACTACAAAATGAACACCAAGATTGTCAATACACCTCAAGCCCATGACATATTTAAGCATAGAAAACTAACTTTTTGGTACCATAAGACAACACAAAGGAAAAAGAGTTAAGACGGGCCAGAGAGAAAGGACCTAAACACTGCGTTAGTATGTCAAGGTCCTTCTTATGCCCCTGCTCCCTCAGAAACGGAAGGGCACAGGAAAGCTCTGTGAGTGGTGGCCGGGGTCTGTCACCTCCACTTACAATTAACTTAACATTCTTTAACATTATGGTTATATTTACAATAAAGACTTCATCTCTATCATGAATAAAGATGTATCCAGGTTTTGTATCATCAAATAGCACTTAAGTTGCTGTAAACGCTGCATATAATGAATGACACACGCCTGTGATCCCAAGCGTTCAGGAGTTTGAAGCAGGCCTGGATAACAATGTGAGCCCATGAAAACAAAACAAATGTTTTTCTAAGATAATTATAACTTTAAAAAATATTAGAAAAAACAAATAGCAATATTAAAACAGCAAAAGGAGCACAGTTAAATCCCTTTTCTCTGCACAATTAGTAATTTTCACTCTTAAAATTAATATTGGTGCAAATAAAGATCATACCTCACTAAAGGTCTGAAACAGCAATGTGGTGGCGATTACACAGATGCAAACAATGTTCTTTGCTTCTGTGGGATGGTTCTAGGGTTTCTCACATGCCTTGACAAGCATGTTACTACTAAGTTACATTACTGCCCCCTTTTATTTGTTACTGTCTTTATTATTACATTCAGTGTGTAGTTTTGAGGGGTACACCCTGAACTGCATTAGTCATGTCAGAGAACAACTTAGAAGAGTGGGCTTCTTGTGGGCTCCTTCTGTCCACCATGTGGAATCCAGAGATTCAACTCTGGCCATTTGAGCTCAGCAAGCAGGTACATGTCCCTGCTGAGCCATCTCGCCAGCCTTTACCTGTGTATTTTCAAAACACAGGTCCCCTCTCATGAGCTTGTCCAAAGTGGCTTTGAACTCACTCTATAGCCCATACAAGCCTTGAACTGGCAATCTCCCTGCCTCGCCTCTAAGTCCTGAGTAGCAGGTAAAACATGATTCTGTCACCAGGCCTGAGTAAAACTTTGTCAATTTAAAGGGAAATATTCCTTGCAATTCTTACAGCTTCAAAATCGCAGTACAGTAAGCATGATAACATATGCTTTTATTGATCAAAAACAATGAAAGGGTGGTGGGGTGTAGCTGGGTCACTTTTTCCAATGTCTACAAGGAACCAAGTTGGTCCTGAGCACTGAACAGAAAACCTGTTCCAAAAAATGCACTGTAGTGACTCATCAGTAGGGAGATATTTAATTTCCTGTTATGCAATGGTTCTGCCAACTGCATTCCTTACGATGATGGAAACATACCATGTTACATGGAAAGCCTGTCGACACCCATGTTTATTACACGTCATGCAAGCACCAGTGGCGGCTTTGCTCTCTCTTCCTTGTTCATCACATATATAGCAAGTCTTGGAATAAAGAGAATAGAACAAAAATTAGACAAAAATCACAGACATAATGATGAATCTGCATTTTACAGGGATCTTCAGAAACTGACACCAACGCTGTTATCTGATCTTCTTTACTAAGAGCACCAGTGAGAGTTCACAAAGACACTGCTGTCATTAGCCTTTCACTGGACTCACGGACCCTGCCAGACAAGAGCCCTCTTCACTGGCACTGGGGTAGGATGTATTCCATATTCTATAGGACAAAACATGAGGGAACTCAAGGTTAATTCACCTGTCCACATTAACAATTAAGGCCCAATAACATGATAAACTGAAGTAGGACACAAGTTAGCTTAACAAATCATAAATTCTTCTTTAAACTGCAGCAATTTTAACTGACATTTTGTTTATTTCCTATGTAAAAAACAGGCTTTCCCAGCTCAAAATCATGGTGGCCATGTGATAGAAATGTAATTGCAGATATGCTACTTTATTATCAGCAGCATATAGGTGAATAAAATAAACAGCCAACCAGAACCTGATTACACAAAGACCTGTGTCCAACTAGTGTAATATCCATAAGGGAGTTTTAGGAACCTGAGTCCAGAAGTAATGACACCCACAGTCCCAGCACTCAAGAGGCCGGAGATGAAAAGAAACACAACTTCAAAGCCAGCCTAAATTACATAGCAAGCTCCCAGGCTAGCCTGAGTTAGATAATAAGACGCTGTCTCAAAATAATAAATAGGTTATCAGTTCTTCTTGAAAAAGCACATTATAATAATTTATAATAACTATGTAATTTATAATGATAACAATGAGTCATGCACATATGATCCCAGTTCTAGGCAAGCAGGGACAAGAAGATCCCTGGGGCTTGCTGAGCAGGTAGTTCGCCTGCCTAGCCTAGCCTACTCAGCAAGCTCCAGGTCAGTGAGGGACCCTGTCTGAACCAACAGATGGCACCTGAGAAATGGCCGATATGTACAGAGTAACTTCTTAAAAGGTGTAATCACAACTGCATAACAGAACAGGCATTTAAACGTTATACTAGTAAGAGGATGAAGGGATGGGTTAGCAGATAACAATACTAGCTCTTTCAGAGGACCCAGGATCAATTCCCAGAAGCCACATGTTGAGTCAAAACTGTTCATTAATCCCCATGTTAGGAGATCCAGAACCCTCTGCTGGCCTCAGTAGACACTAGGCACACATATGATGCACATGTATACACCGTTATATATAAAATAATAAGCTTAAAAAATACAGTAGCAAACCAGTTGTGGTGGCCCACACCTAAAGACGAGAAGTTCAAGACCAGGCTGAACTACATTAGACTTTGCTTCACAAAATCAACAGTTAGGCATGATGGAACACAGATGAAGCTAGAAGCAGGAAAATCAAGAGCTCAAGGCCATCCTTGAGTCTACACCCATACCATCCCAAACAGGACCATTTTCAGTTACAATCTGAGCTCAAACAATAACAACAAAAAACCTGTCTCAATAATATTAAAGAGAAAACTTGGGGACGGCAGATGGGTCAGTGGTACGGAGCGCCAGCTGTTCTTATGGAGACCCTGGCTTCCAACCCCAGCACCCACCCACACAGCAGCTCATAGGTCCTGTAACTCCAGGTCCAAGGACACCAGTGCTCCCCTATAGCTTCCTTCCACAGGAACTGCATGCATTAGGGCATTTAACATGCAGGCAACACCAACACATCAAAATAAATAAATAAAACGTTTTTGTTTGTTTACAAAACAAGGTTTTTTGTGTATGTAGCCTTGGCTGCCCCAGAACTAATTCTGTAGATCAGGCTGGCCTCAAACTGAGAGAGATCTGTCTGCCTCTGCCTCTGCCTCCTGAGTGCTAGGGGGTTAAAGGCATGCACCAGCACCACTTAGCTTAAATAAATGGGTCTTTTTTTAAAGATTTATTTATTTTATATATATATATGAGTACACTATAGATGCTTACAGACACTACAAGAAGGCATCAGATCCCATTACAGATGGTTGTGAGCCACCATGTGGTTGCTGGGAACTGAACTCAGGACCTCTGGAAGAGCAGTCGGTGCTCTTAACCACTGAGCCATCTTTACAGCCCTTAAATAAGTGTTTTTAAAAAGTCAAAACTGGGGTTTAAAATTGCCAAAGATTAATTACATATCAGCAGGAGGCTATACAGACTGGAAATACAGAGCAATCACATCCACTCACAAACTCTTGTCTACAGCACTTCCCAAGGAAGGCTGGAACAAGGGAGACACACAACAATTTCCTCTGGTAATGCAGGCCTGAAGGAGGAAGCTTGGGCATCACTGAAGGAAAGGTGTGGAATCCCAGAATTTGATCAGACATGATTTTTAAATGCTCTATTGGTCCTATTTAGATAAACAGGAGAGAGAGAGAGAGAGAGAGAGAGAGAGAGAGAGAGAGAGAGAGAGAGAGAGAGAGAGAGAGATGCTTTATGGTTTTTGTTTTTTAAAGTGGAGGGGGAGCGTGGTGCTACCTACCTATCTACGGTAGACGGGGGCAGAAGCAGATGGAGTGGTCTGGGATAGCTAGAGCTTTACAGCTGATGAGGAGGCAGATAAGGAAGAAAGAAAAAAAAGTACCCCCAGGGAAGGGACCCCCTAAAATAATTAAAGAAAGGAGGAAAAAAAAGAAAGAAAAAATTCCTGAGCCAAAGATCCATAATAATAAAGCTCTCCTTATGATAGAAATAATACGAAGCTCAAGGGAGAAAAGAACAGGGAACTCTTCAGGCTCAGACTACCAAACAGCAACTAAGGCTACGGTGAAAATTGTAAAACAAATAAAGTCATAGTGGAAACACAGTGAGCACTCACTTCCCCAATACAGTCTTAAAAGTCATAGTATAAGGCTGAGCATGATAATGCAAGCCTTGGATCCCAGCACTTACTTGGGAGGCAGAGGCAGGTGGATTCTATCAATTTAAAGCTAGCTTGGTCTACAAAGTAAAACTTTTTCCGAAAACAAAACAAAACCCTATTTAAAAGCCTATGATGCTGAATACATGACTAACAGCATGTGGACTTTTGTTGAAGATAGATTTCTCCTTAAAAGAGGCAGACAGCCTGGTCTACATATTGAGTTCCAGGACAGCTAACACTACATCTGAGAGAGCCAAAAACAAACAACAAAAAGACACAATATAGTGCTCACCTGAGCACGAGGAATCACTTGAGGACACACAACCCTGCCAGACAATGAGGGTAATCAAAGGCCTGCCTCACTCTTTAACTAAACACACTATGTGCATGCATCTGTAAGAGCAAGGACACACATGTGAAACCCGCCAACACTGGGTAGCCTCTGCTATTGCTCTCTCTTGTTTTTGAGATCACCAATTTGGCTGGCCTGGCTGGCCAGCAAGGTCCAGATGTAGGGGGTTGGTCTGCTGCTGTTATGTATTCAAATGCTAAATAATGGCCCCCAAGATCTGGTTGTCCTCCCCTATGAGGGGACACTCACATACATCAAATGATGTATTAACTTGCTCCCCAAGTTAAATGATCAATAAAAGGCTAAAGCCTGTGACTGGGCAGTAGATAGAGTAGGCAGGTTTTTAGTTACCTGGCTGTGGGTCCCAGGAAGAGACAAGGAGAAATGAAAGGGCAGAGAGAGGAGAAAGCCGCCATGGGGTGAGATGGACCGTGAGCACATGTCCAGAAGAAACAGCAAGTAACAAGGGACATAGGGCTGGAATGTGTAAGTTCAACAGATTGAAAACCTGCCCAATCTAGGCTTACAGATTGTAAATAGAATATCTAAATTAGGGCTGGAGAGATGGCTCAGTGGTTAAGAGCACCGACTGCTCTTCCAAAGGTCCTGAGTTCAATTCCCAGCAACCACAAGGTGGCTCACAATTATCTGTAATGGGATCTGGTGCCCTCTTCCGGTGTGTCTGAAGAGAGCAATGGTGGTGTACTCATATGCATAAATAAATAAATCTTTAAAGAAAAAATACATGGCCTGAATTCTCATTTCCTGTCTCAAAAGACAGGAGGCCAACCTAAGTTATATAAATTATAGAGTATACTAGGATACATAGTAAGACTGTGCCAACACACACACACACACAGTTTATATGAAGAAAATCCTAGTAAAAAAAGTGAAAGAGATTAGGAAGTTCTAGCAATTAGAATCAAAATCCAATTTGAAAGAAACTATTACACACACACACACACACTATTTTATAAATAGCATGCAAGCCTAGAGTCACCATCAACACTAGAGCAAACCCCATCCCGTGAGCTGATGAACCTCAAAGGTCGTTTCTTGCTTCCTCAATTCTACGGAACTAGATGTACAAGGTTCTTTGCATATCCCTGTGATACTCTACCTACCATTTCTAATAATGAGTGGTTAAAGGCTTTAAAATTTAAAATTAAGTCTGACACATAATTGGGGGGAGGGGGTAGCTCTCTTATAAACTTGACAGCTGGAAAATTGTCAAAAGTAGTTGCAACCTGATCAAAATTAGAACTGCTGCCAGCTTCGAGTGGTGGCGCACACCTTTATCCCAGACTTGGGTGGCAGAGGCAAACAGGTCTATATGAGTTGGGGAGGAAAAAGACAAACAAAACACCGAGAGAGAGCAAAGCCATGACCTGGCACTAGCAGCATCCCACCAAACACCCCACGCTCATACAGGGCAGGACAAGATAGGAGCTGTGTGGGTTTGAGTCCAAGGAGCAGCTTGCCACAGGGCGCGCGCTCGTGTGTGTGTGTGTGTGTGTGTGTGTGTGTGTGTGTGTGTGTGTACAGACGTCTATCTATCCAAACACTGTATCACATTTAAATCACTAATCATTTTCAACATATATAAATGATACAGATGTTAGTATGTAAGCTTGCGGCACTGCGGTGTTCACAAGCAGACATTTGTTTTCTAGCTATACCAGCTGAGAGACCCCGAGAGAAATAATGTCATAAGAACAATATGTACATTTGGTGCATATATTATTTTCTAAATATCATTATTGTATAAAAGAAAACCTAGCTCCTTGGAGAAAATCATTCTACTGCTAGACCACCAATGAGTGACAAACACATGCTGTGTGAAGAGTAAAAAAAAGGCTCGGAGAATGATAGAAACAAGAGACTATAAACAGGCAGATTAATGAGGTGCCATCAGCCACACAGCAACATAGTATGAACATCAAAATAAATGAAGATTCTACTAAAATAAAATAGACACAAATGGGACTGTAGCTCATATGCCAGAGTGTTTGCTTAGCGTCACAAGAATATCCCCAGAGCCAAAACACGGCATGGTGGTTGATGCCTGTAATTCCAGCATTGAGGAAAGAAGCAGAAGGATCAGAAGTTCAAGGCCATGGGGCAGAAGAGGTGGTTAATAGTTAAGATACATGCTGCTCTTGGAGATGACCCAGGTTCAGTTCCCAGCACCCACATCAACCAGCTCACAATCACCTATAACTGCAGTTCCAGAAAATCTAAGACACTGTTCTGGTCTCCATGAGCACAAAACATACATGGTGCAGAAACAAGCAGGCATATACACACATAAATAAGAGTAAAGAAATCAAAATAAGTATTTTTTTCAATGAAGTTTGAGTTCATACTTAGCTAGTTAGCATACGAAACTAGCCTGGTATACATGTGACTCTGTTTAGTTAAACAAAATATGATAGTATGACATTAAGCCCACACTATAATTGGGTGTTTTATTATAATAGAATATAAATTGAAAAATATAAAAGAAATTTTAAAATTAGTCATGAGTCACAGCAATAAATTAAGAAAGTTATGGAGGCCAAGATGAGTAAAGGGCAGCCCAGAGAACAGAGTGCTCACACACCTCACAGCCCAGAGAACAGAGTGCTCACACACCTCACAGCCCAGAGAACAGAGTGCTCACACACCTCACAGCCCAGAGAACAGAGTGCTCACACACCTCACAGCCCAGAGAACAGAGTGCTCACACACCTCACAGCCCAGAGAACAGAGTGCTCACACACCTCACAGCCCGGAGAACAGAGTGCTCACACACCTCACAGCCCAGAGAACAGAGTGCTCACACACCTCACAGCCCAGAGAACAGAGTGCTCACACACCTCACAGCCCAGAGAACAGAGTGCTCACACACCTCACAGCCCAGAGAACAGAGTGCTCACACACCTCACAGCCCAGAGAACAGAGTGCTCACACACCTCACAGCCCAGAGAACACAGTGCTCACACACCTCACAGCCCAGAGAACAGAGTGCTCACACACCTCACAGCCCAGAGAACACAGTGCTCACACACCTCACAGCCCAGAGAACAGAGTGCTCACACACCTCACAGCCCAGAGAACAGAGTGCTCACACATATTACTGCCCCACAACATGGTATTGGATACAACAGGATAAAACCATCCAAGTAGAAAAGAAACTTTACAGACATTATTTTAACTAAGGATAAAAGTAAGACTGCAAGGAATCAGAAAAATTGGAATCAGTGTGCCACCTGATAAGATGAAATGAGAAAAATACAGAATCACTTCTGTGACATTCCTTACAAAACTGTCATACACTAAACTGGAGCAAACATCAAATCCAAACAGAATGATATTCTATAAAATAATCAAAGACTACAATACTCTAAGTAACAAACTAACAACAGTAAAGGAAAGATTAAGCTACTATTTGAGATAAACAGATAAAAGAGACAAAATCAAACTTCAAATATTTTTGCATGAAACACATTTCTGGGAAAAATGAGAAGAAAAGAATAATAAGTAGTAATAATATACCACTAACTTTCTGATTTTAATAGTTACAAACGCATACATAAAATACATAAAATAAACAAAATACATAAAATAAATATATTTATTTTATTTTGTAGTGCTGGAGGCACTGAACTGAGGACCAGGCATATACTAGGAGACTTTACACCAGAGCTATTTATGCTAGAAATGAATGAATGAATGAATGAATGAATGAATGAATGAATGAATGAATGAGCAAGCAAGCAAGCAAGCAAATATGCCCATCTTATAGGGATATACAGTTTGGCTTAAGAGGAAAAACTCTGTACTTCTTCCAGAGCCTGTAAATAAACTTGATTCTATTTCAAGATTTGTAAGTAAAACTCGTTTTTAAATGAATTTTAGAAGCACTACAAAATAAATTAAATAAATAAATGTGTATACATTTGAGTTCAGATCCTAGCACCCATATAACAAGTAAGGCATGATACTGCGCAGACCTGTAACCCCAGCACTGCTGATAGTGGAAGAGACAGGAGGATTGCTGGGCCTTGCCTAGGTACCAGCCTAGCTAAACAAGTAAAAGAAATCAAACAAACAAAAAAAAAACCCTAAGCTTCCTGTTCATTGAGAGACCCTGTCTCAAAGAACAATGTGGAAACCAATAGAGAACAGCCAATGCCTTCTTCTGGCTTCCTTGACACACACCTGCACATATATGAACATAAACACACACACATACAGAAACACAAAATTTAAAATTATTTAAGAATATATAAACTTCCATAAAGAAAGCTATTCTGTGATTATCATCTGGCACACACCTGTAACCCCAACCCTCTGGAGATTGAAGCAAGATTACAAACTCAACTGCTGGGATACTAGAGACCTGTCTCCACAAAATAAAACAAGCCAAAACAGAACCCCCAGAAGAAAAAAAAAAGAAAAAAAAAAGAAAGAAAAACACTTTCAAGAAATAATGTTATAATAAAAACAAGGTCAATTAATCCACCCTTGGGGGGGGGGGGGACTGAGAAAAGAACTTACAAACAACAGCACTGGGACTGGAGAGAGAGCCCAGTGGTTATGACGACTCAGGTTCAATTCCCAGCACCCATATGGCAGCTCACAACTGTCTGTAACACCAAGGTCTGATACCCTCACCCAGAAATAATTGCATGCCAAACATCAATGCAGTTAAAAACAAAACCAAACAAAACCAGCACTCTTAATGATAATAAAGTCACACTTAACATAATTACTTAAGAACTGCTCACATTCTAAAAGAAAAACTTTATGCAATAATCAAAGTTCCAAAATACGCATACCCTTTTGCATGAATCCTAACAATATGAGATGAGCCCCTTCCATAAGAGGCTGCTCCACAGGAAACTGAACCTAGCAATACTCTACTATACACTAAGGATCCAGGAAATGGTACAAATATTTATTGACACAAAAATTCAGGATTATTCAGGTTCAAATGCACAGAAAACAATAAGTAATATGATCTAAATGTTTTATAAGCAAGTATGTGAGATATAAAAAATAAACAAAAGTCAAGAGATTTAAACAGGAAAATTTCTCCACATTTTCAATGTTTTAAATAAATTATAACTTAATCAAAAGATTACTGTTAACTGTATGAAATCTGAAAGTTAACTGTAGTAGGGTTTTTCCACAGAAGCAGCATGCACTTCCTCTGACACGGTGACAGTGCCTGAAGACTCTGGTTAACAGGAAAGCCAGACAACGCAGTGGCAGCGACAAACAACAATGCAAATGAGCAAATAGCAAGGTGCTTCTATTTTAACACACAGGGGAAAGGAAGGAGGGAAGGAAACGTGCGTATGTGTGGGCGTGTGTTGGCATGGGGGAGGGGGGGGAACGCAAGTGCACATAGGGTCTCAGTATGTTATCTAGGTAGGTCCTGAACTCCTGTATTCAACTCAACCTCCTGCCTTGGGAATGCTGACAGGAAATATGACTAACTCAAATCTAATAAAATCTTGGTACTTTACAAGGCACGAGGTCAGTAAATATTCAAAGACAAATGTGTATTGAATAATTAAGATGTTCTGAAAACATCAATACATACCTAAATACAAATAAAAGAGACAGGTTTGTTTATGGTCTTTACAATCTTATGAGCTTATGTTAATACTGTAGCTCAAGATGGTAACTATTTTTCTCAAAATGTCTATGAAGTTAGAGAAAGGTCTTAATGTTTTTAAGAAATAAAAACAAAAATAAAACCCAAAACAAACAAACAAAACCCACCTCCTTTCTATCTCCTAGTTTCAGAATGAAAAATGCAAACATTAAAATGACATCCACTGTACCTTATTATAACGATCATGTGGGACAGACTGTAAAACGATTGGCTCCATTGTAGATACATTGGCAAATTGTACCTCTGGAATATAGAGGGCACAAACCACATGAGCCCAACCTAAAAATAAATAAATACACAATGTCATTCTTCAAGTTTTACCAAAAATAAAATTACTGCCTGTCTTAAGATCTCTTAAAATGACTATTTAAGCAAATGCATAACAAAACTGTAATAAAAATCTGGCTACTGCATTATTTATGTAATAACTGTCTTCCACTCACTACTGGTGCAAAGGATTCCTAATCCTGGCTGCATCTATTATGCACTCAACATAAACAAACAGAGCACTTCAGAATTCAGGTGCTGATGCTGACACATGAGGGCAGACTGAATTCACACTAATACTACTTCTGAAACCCACGGTAACTTGAAGAAAACAGGATGATAATTCCAAGCACTCTAAATACTCCAAGACTAAACTAAAAGGAGGGTCTCCATTTCCAGGTCAGCCAACACTACACAGTGAATTGAAGATCAGACCACACTATAAAGTTAAGACTTTAAAAGAGGCAAAACTAAATAAATACTTAAGTGTGAAAGATAGATAGATAGATAGATAGATAGATAGATAGATAGATAGATAGATAGATTTGTATCTCTCTGTGTACAGATAGATATATGGATATAATTCATTAGATAGTAGTGCCCCTGATTACTATGTGAAGCTCTAGGTTCCATTCTCACTTCTGCAATAATTTATTGCTTAAAACTTCAAGTTTCAAAGACTGGAAAAGCAGTTTAACTGCAGGCCTCGTAGACACAAGGGTAGGGTCGATCACCATCAAGAACAAAAAGGAGGGAAAAGGATGCTTAATCTTACTAATCTTAAATGTGATGTATTAGTTGATAAGATATTTTCAACATTTTGAATGTTCATATAATGGCTGCCATTTTTCTATATTAAATCTTCATCTGAACTATTACCAGCTGATGTTAAAGTTTCTTTTAATTATAAAACGTGTGACTGAGGGCTGGAGAGAAGGCTCAGTGGTTTAGAGCACTGGCTGCTCTTCCAGAGGTCGAGTTCAATTCCCAGCATCCACATAGTGGCTCACAACCATCTGTAATGGGATCCAATGCCCTCTTCTGGTATGTCTAAAGACAGCGCCAAGACAGTGTACTCACATACAATGAGTGAGTGACTGACTGACTGACTGACTGACTGACTGACTGACAAACAACAAAAAGTGTGGCTGAGGCGGCTAAAAGGCCCATGCAGCACTAAAGAGTTGCTGGTAAACTGGAAAAAGATGAAATTCCAGGAAGGTGGGGTACAACACAGAGAAAGGCAAGCAGAATCATTATCAGACTAGAAGCTACGACTAAAAACTAACATGCCCTCCGGCAAGAGCACTCTTAGACCTTAACCATCTTCCCCTCAGTGAACAAAGCAATCCTAAACAAGAAGAACAATGTGCATCAAATACATCTTACACACTATCTCTGAAGGAAAGGAAGCTTTCACAACTTAGTCACAAATAATGTCCATAATTTGCTAATTACAATTTTCAGGATAAAAAGCACAAATGAAATCCCACAAAATTAAGAAAATCAAAACAAACCTAAAATTGAGCTATCACAAAATGTTTATTATAATCAAATAGATGTATATAAAGCAAAATGACTCAGTGCAAAAGGTGTTGCAAATCACCATAAACCAACAAACAAAGGTACTTTCAAACACCAAAGCATCATGTCCCTCAAAATAAAGCTTGAATTGGGGACAGGGGAGGGAGAGGTATATATAGATACTTTCAATGGATACTGACCATAAACATAAGCACTTATATTGAAAAACACAGCCTGGGTGTGCTGGTGCATGCCTTTAATCCTAACACATGGGAGAAAGAGGCAGGCAAATCTCGGGTCTGTGATCTAAAGACCAGCATGGTCTACAAATTGACTTCCAAGCCAGACAGCCTGGATCTATGAGACAGCTCCAAAGATAAACATAAAGCACGAAGCCTGGAACAATGGTTCAGTGGTAAGAGCACTTGCTGCTCTTGCAGACAACCCTGGTTTAGTGCCTAGTACCCACCTGACAGCTCACAACTGTTCTTAACTCCAGGACTTGAACACCTTTGTCTGTTCTCTGCAGTATCAGGTGTGTATGTGGTTATGTGCATGTACATACTTGCAGGAAAAACATACTCACTGCAAATAAGAAAGATTATAAAACATGGCCAGGTGAGCTAGCCCACGATTGAGAGATGAAGATGAGAGCAAGTCTACAGGAAGCAGGGGAGGGAGGGAGGAAAGGGGGAAGAAAGGAAAACTAAGAGTTATTTCCTCAATGGTAAGGATTAAGTACACTGATACAAATTATCCTAACAAAATAAGATCTGTTTCCAAAAACCTTAACCATATCCCAGACAAAGCTTAAAAATATTTAGAAGGGTAAGGCATGGGAAGCATCACAGTGGTAATCCATCCCTATAGAGCAAAGGTAGAGAGAGAGCCCAGGCCTTGAGAACATGAGTGTAAATGTAAGCATATGAACACAGACGCATAGGGTGCAAAATATCCAGATTTATACCCCCCAAAAATGGTAAAGGAAGCAGGTGCAAGGGTAGGTACCACACCAGAAACAACAAAACGTACATAGAAATTATTAAATTCACTTATTAAACTTTGGAAAACAGTGAAAGGTTTGCCAAAACCAAGCACCTACCAAACTAACAAAGGGGCAAAAAAGACGGGAGCTCTTTGGGATCGTCCTTTCAATATATGAATGCTTAAGTCAGGAGGTCCTAAAGACAACGTAATATGTGAATGCTTTAGTCAGGAGGTCCTAAAGACAACTTAATATGTGAATGCTTTAGTCAGGAGGTCCTAAAGACAACTGAGTTTCCAGTGTGGAGAGATTCTAGTCTCTGATGGCAGAATAACCAGAACCAAGTTTTATGAGCAAAGAACTATGTCTGTCAATTCTTCAAAGGTCTGAAAGCTAACCAAGGACTGAAATGTGTCTGTCTTGCACTCTCTGAGTTCATTCAAGAAAAAAAGCAGCCCATAAATTCAACCCACAGATGCCTGGAGGAAAAGAATATAGGTGAAACACATGACTAAGTACCAAAAGCCTACAAGGAAAAACTAGAGGTCTCTGGCCAGCTGGCTTACGTAGAAACACTTGGATGTGCTGGAGGATGTGGAGAGTCACACACCTGCCTGAGGCAGGACTCATCTTCTAAGTGTAAGGCCTAAAAAGTCCCTCAATGGACCTCTGCTAGAATCTAAGTATGGTACAAACGAAAGTGAGAAGGAAGGAAGAGTGGGATAGACTGGAAACAAACACAGAAAATACAAACACAAAGAGATGGTGTTTCTTTTTTAATTGCCCCTCCCCTCACTATTTTCTCACTTAGATGCTCAAGGAAATAAATCATCAAAACATTCACTGAAGAGTTTTCATCAAGTATAACAAAAATATACGATTACAAGTCAATAAAAACAAAAAATACAGCACGCAACAAAACCTAAACTTTAAAAGGCCCATTATAACATTCAATTATATACAGTTATTGGTTTTAGAATACTTAAAATAGATCACAAAGCATAGCACCCTACTACTGAACTACAGCCCCAAAACATACATTTTAAAATAAGTTTAAAAGTTTATAAGGAAAGCATGCAGGCCCAGGGAGATAGTTCAGTAGCTAAAGTGCTTGCTGTGTAAGCTTAAAGACTTGAATTGCGGTCCCCAGTGCCCACATAGTCATAAGGTGTAGCAACACATGGCTGTCTTCTGCTGGAAAGCAGACAGGAGTGAGAGTTGCTAACCAGTCAGTTAGCAAATCAATGAATCCCAGGTTCCATGCAATACACTGTGCAGAAGTAAGGTAGGCAGAGGAGGACAAGTACTCAACATCAACCTCTAGGCTTCACACTCATACATTCACAGGTATGTGCATACACAAGCTTGCTCACGTGCAGGAGCGCACACACACAAAAAACATGACTCATTTACAGGAGATATTAACAGAAACTCTTCATACAAAAGTATAACAGTGTATTTTTTAAGTAAAGACTTCAACTGAACTGTCTTACACATTTACAAAGAATTACATACTGATAAAGAAATAGAAGTTAAAAAGAATCAAACAAAAATCTTGCCTGGCAGTAGTGGTGCATGCCTTTAATCCCAGCACTTGCGAGGCAGAAGCAGGAAAATATGAGTTGCAGGCCAGCCTACTCTACAGAGACAGTTATAGGACAGCCAAGACTATAAAAACACCCTGTCTCAAAAATTAAAAAAAAAATAAAAAATAAAAATAAAATGTAAGAAGAAACTACTAACCGTATTTTCAGTTGACAGTACAGTCAGACATAACATTTTGATAAATGACAGACACTCCATATATACAATGAATCCCAGGTTCCATGTTCCCGTAAGATTATTTGAAAGGCAAATTTTTCTAGCCATTACAAGACCCTGCCCACTACATTATTAACATGTTTATAGTAATGCTTGTCTGAACAAACTTACTATACTAGCATTCAATATGCTGCCCACATGCAACTGTGTATGTATATAACAATATTTACTAGTAATAAAAAATAATGCTGCTGGCTAATGTGTATACTATATTTTTAGCTATTTTAATTTGTTTGCCTTCTATTTGCTTTTAAAAACAAAATGTTAACTATATATTCAACCAGGTCCTTAAGAAGGTATTCTAAACACCCAGACACTATTATGGATACCCACAAGTGCTTGCTGACCAGTGCAGGAAATTACTGTCACCTGGGAGGCTCTGCCAGTGCATGACAGAGGGGACATTCTCAGCTAGCCGTGGAACTGAGCACAGGGTCCCCAATGGAGGAGCTAGAGAAAGGACCCAAGGAGTTGGAGGGGTTTGCAGCGCTATAGGAGGAACAATATGAGCCACCCCCAGAGCTCCCAGGGACTAAACCACCAACCAAAGAGTACACTTGGAGGGACCCATGACTCCATGGCTCCAGATGCATACGCAGCAGAGCCTTGTTGGACATCAAAGGGAAGAGAGGCACCTGATCCTGGAAAGACTTGATGCCA
Organism: Apodemus sylvaticus; assembly: GCF_947179515.1. Classification (NCBI taxonomy): domain Eukaryota; kingdom Metazoa; phylum Chordata; class Mammalia; order Rodentia; family Muridae; genus Apodemus; species Apodemus sylvaticus. Next base: position 63,435,416 of record NC_067485.1, read on the forward strand.
CAGTGAAGGGGAATGCCAGAACAGGGAAGAGGGAGGAGGTTGATTGGGAAACAAGGGGAAGGGTGATGGCTTATGGAATTTTTTTTTTGGGGGGGGGGACCAGGAAAGGGGACAACATTTGAAATGTAAATAAAGAATATATTATCTAGCAAAAGGAAAAAGAAAAAAGAAGAGAAGAGAAGAGAAGAGAAGAGAAGAGAAGAGAAGAGAAGAGAAGAGAAGAGAAGAGAAGAGAAAAGAAAAGAAAAGAAAAGAAAAGAAAAGAAAAGAAAAGAAAAGAAAAGAAAGGAAAAGATATACTAAAAGGCGCTGCTACTCCGAATCCTAACAGCTCCATGTCTCTTTGGCAGCAATGGTTTCTAGTGTTTTGGGGTCTGTTTTTTTTGTTTGTTTGTTTGTTTTGTTGTTGTTGTTGTTCTCTGCAGTACTAACAACTGGATTCAGCTCCTCACTCATGCTAGGCGAGCACTCATCAATAAGCTATAGTCCATGAATATGTCTGCCCTAAAGACCTTTCAGGGAGATGGCATGTGAAGGGAGGATATACTGATATGGATACCCCTGAACTCATTATGGAGAACAAGACTAAGGTTGTGTTGTTTTTAAGTTTCTCTCTAAATAAATAAATAAATAAATAAATAAATAAATGGATAAATAAATAAATAAATAAATAAATAAATGGTTTAACAAAGAGAAAGAGAGAGAAGATAGAGGATGGGTAAGGTGTTGCACAACTTCAACGCTAGCACTTAAAAAGACAAGCAAGCCTGGTATATACACAAGTCCAGGTCAGTCAGAAACACATAGTAAAACACAACCTTTCTTTAAATAAAAAAGACCTTTTACCCTGGCGATGGTGGTGGAGCACGCCACCATCACTGGCGGCATCACTCAGGGTAGAAGTACACACATCTCTGAGCTCAGGGGCAGCTGGTCTACAGAATGAGTTCCAGGACAGCCAGGGTTGCAGAGATTGAATTTACTCACCAAACACAACTTCAGGTCTCCCATCCTCACTAAGTACCCTGTACAAATTGTTAGTGTATATTTTCTTTCTTTAGATTTTTAACAACTTACCACTGTGCTGTATTTATATTATTCAGTAGAATAATAATATATGTGTTTGTAACCTAGAGGCAATAAGCTACATCATATAACTTATGTATGTAGTAGACTATATGTCTAGGTTTGTACAAATACACTCATTCTTTTATGACCACATGTAAACAGTTAAATAATCAACTTTTACCAATAGTTTTAAAACTAGAGAAATCAGTGAATTGCCAAAGTTTACAAATGAAAGAAACCAATAAACAATAGAAAAATTTAAATTATTTAATCACTAAAATTAATTATTCAAATTGGAAACCTTAAGAAAATGAATTTGTTACTCCTACCAAATATTTAAAGATTATAAAATTTCAGTTTTACAGAAATGCCTCCAGAAAAAGAATATTTCCCAATTTGTTATAATGCCACTTTAACACTAATGCCAAAAGCTAAAAACAATGTAGGAAAGTCACTCTTTTAATCCCTTATGAACAGGTGCCAACTTCTTTATTCATTTACCCTCCAGAAATCAGTATCTTTAACAAAATGTTAACTAAATGAATCTCATTATTTTAGAAAAATAAGCTTATTTTACTTTCAAAAATAAACCAGTGTAATTCCTAACAAAATAAGGGAGAAATACTTTATGTCTATCTTAACAAGAGAGAGGGGAGGAGGGAGGGAGGAGGGGAGAGAGCACACCTATCTTTGTAGATACTTAATTTCTATAGTCTAACAAGCTCATGCTATATGTTAAGAATGATACTGATATACAAAGGGTAAGTACTTTAATCCAGCCAAGTATTAACAGTTCTGTAATCCTAGAACTCATGAGGCAAAGGTAGGGAACTGCCACACATTTAGGCCAGGCTGGGCTATGCAGAAAATACACAAGGGAAGGAGGGAGGGAGGGAGGGGGGGAGGGAGGGAGGGAGGGAGGAAGGGAGGGAAGGGAGGAGGGAGGGAGGGAGGAAGGGAGGGAAGGGAGGAGGGAGGAAGAGAGGGAGGGAGGGAGGGAGGGAGGGAGGAAAGAAGGGAGGAAAGAAGGGAGTAAGGAAGGGAGGAAAGAAGGGAGGAAAGAAGGGAGGAAAGAAGGGAGGGAGAGAGGGAGGGGGAAGGAAGGAAGGAAGGAAGGAAGGAAGGAAGGAAGGAAGGAAGGAAGGAAGGAAGGAAGGAAGGAAGGAAGGAAGGAAGGAAGGAAGGGAGGGAGGAAGGGAGGGAGGAAGGAAGGGAGGGAGAAAGGAGAGGGGAGGGGAGGAGAGAGGAGAGGGGAGGGGAGGAGAGAGGAGAGAGGAAAGAGAAGAACAGAACAAAACACAACAGAACAGGACAAGACAAGACCGGAAAGCACCAAAACAAAAACAGACAGAAAAAAGGTAGAGAGAAGCAGACACACTACTCAAGGAAACAGAACTCAAAAGTGGAAAAGAAAACTAAAAATGGGGTAAACCTCATCTAAAATGATGGAAACCGAAAAATATTTTTCTGAACATTTACAGTTACTTTACCATCTAAGCATCATTAATCCAAAAATCCAAAATCTAATCTAGTCCTGTAGCCCCAGTCCCTAGGAAACAGTACTCAGTCCCTAGTAACCACAAATGAAGCAGGTGTGGTGATACACACCTTCATCCCAGCACTCAGTAGCAGAGACAGACCTCTGGGAGTTTGAAGGCTAACCTGGTCTATATAGTGAGTTCCAGGACAGCCAGGAATATATAGTGAGACCCTGTCTCAAAACATAAACTAAATCAAGGTTTTAAGTAAAAGAATCTGGATCATTCTACATAAAACAGCCAATGCTTAAGTTTGCCCACAATGATGACAACGTGAATTCAGAAGATGATTTAACTACACATACATGTGTCCATCTACAATCCCAGAAGACAGAGCAACGAAGCAAGAAGATGGTGAGTTCAGGTTAGCCTGGGTCACACAGTGAAACCTTGTCTCCAGTTAATTAATTATATCACTACTAACATTTTAGTAAATAATATTTAATAAAGTAATATGAACTACCCAATAGTTTGAAATGCTATACCATTCCAGTTTTCAGTATTTTTTCAAAGACTGTACTTACCCCCATTATCTGTTCTTTTTAAAGCTCCATCTTTATGGGGACACAGCTCACATCTCTATTTAAAGAAAATTAAAAGTAAAAAAAAAAAAAAAAAAAAAAGGAAAAGGAAAAGGCAATGAAGTTTTTTTCAGATCACCAAAACCACATCTATATATAGGAATATAACTTCGAAACTAACAAAAATAGAATACCATTTCTATTCATTGCCACTAGAAGAATTCCAGAACACTTTAACAAATTCACAAACTGCAAATTACTTGTTTTTAAAAGATTATTTTTGAATGTTTTACATGTATGGCTAGGCATGCATGCATACCACATGTTTGAAGGTATCCATGGAAGCCAGAAGAGAGCAGCTGATCCCCTCCCTGGTACTAGAACTATGGGTGGCTGGGACCTATCATGTGATTGCTGAAAACCTAACCCAGGTCCTCTGCAAAAACAGCAAGTGCTCTTAAGAACTACTAAGCCATCTCCCCATTGTTTAAAATATCTTAATGAATTTTCTTTTAATACTAGATAACAATTTATGTATGCATTAAAACTCTGCAGCCCTCTCTTTATTTTTTACATTACATTAAAATCAGATATATTGGTTCAAACCTGTCATCCCAATACTTGGGAAGTTTAGTCAGTAGTACTTACATGAATTGAAGCCATTTGGTCTACACAAACAAGCAAAGTCCCAAATTTCCTATTAGTAAAACCAAAGTCAAGTATGGTGGCAGAGTAACAAACTTCTTGGGATGTTGTAGCAGGAATATCAACAGTCTAAGAGTTTTGAGACCATCCCAGAAAACATGCAAGACCTACTTGGAGAGGGGGAAATGGGTATGGCAGCAAGCAACAGGACCTTGCCACTCAGGAGGCTGAAAGCATTACCATGCTCAAGGCCAGCAAGAAGTACTAGGAGACCATCTAAAAGCCCTTTAAACACAGGCCAGGTTACAAGATCTGGACATCTGACCACAGGCTAACAGAGGCTCGAATTACTGTAGTCAAGTAGGCCTTGGTTTCTACTACCATCAAGAAGCAGCCTGAAGGGTGGGAAAGATGGCTCAGCAGGACATAACACTGCTCTTCCAGAAGAGTCCAAGCACCTATATCAGGTGGCCCACCAATGTCTCTTAACTCCTGGCTCTAGGGGATATGACATTTTCTCCTGATCTCTGCAGGCATGTACTCGCATAGACACACACATATACATGCACACTCATACACACACAAAAATGGCAAACAAATGGCTGTATGGAAATAAAAATAAATCTTAAAATACATTTTTTTCTTTTTAATGAAGAATCGGCTTGCTAAGCATGGTGATGCACACTTGGGAGGCAGAGACAAAGGAATGTCTTGAGTTCAACCCCAACTTGGTCAACATAGCAAGTTCCAGGCCAGCCAGTGCTACATAGTGAGACACAAAGGGAAAGTTCTTTAAAGTAAAAGGTACTGGGCCAGTTTTGGTAGGCCTCAACTGTAACACCAGCACTTAAAAGGTAGAGGGGTCAAGAGGAATTCAAGATTACCCTCAGCTACATAAATCTGAGGCCAGCCTGGGCTACGTTACATAAAGGCCTATCTCAAAATTTAACAAGAAATGTAATTACAATCAGCTGAACATTTTCTTTTTAAAAAAATCAATAGTGAATGAATTTAGACTTCTGAAAGTAGAAGCCTGTGAGAGGAGCAACCTGCAACGATACTGACAAAACTACAACCTCTGGAGAACACAAGTGCGAACTGAATGAGATGTGTGGCACATAGAAATAAAAACATCGAGAATCTATACTAAGTGAAAACTTGAGAAGAACCAGCATGAGAGTTTGGATTTTTTTTTTTTAATGTTACCCCGAAGGCAGGACAGGGCCAGCCCTGAGAAGCCCCTATATCATAACACCTAAGAACCATAGCAAGGGGCTCAAAAGATCTTCAGTGTAACATACATCTGAATCCCAACTGGGGCAAACAGGAGACTATACTTAAATATGTAATCAACCCAAATCTTTCGTTGACCTTACAACACACATACACAGGGCAATCCACTAACCCAGCTCAAACTGAGAAGTTTAAAACAGCTATTCAAAATACGTACAAGATGGTTTGAATCCAAAGAATCAACCAAGTCTGATTTTTAAAAAAGTCAATTTCAGGGGTAGAAGACATCCCAGTGGACAAAGCGCATGTAAAGGTGAATACTGAGGGCCCACACAACATTCAAGGTTACCTATCCTCTACCTCCACACACGCATCCTGGTATGCATATGCCTGAACTTACACAACACACACACAAATAAAAACAATTTTATTTTTTTTTATTTTTTGAGACAGGGTCTTATGCAAATGCTTATCTGGCATCTCTTGACAGTCTGATCCTCCTGTCTACTTTCAGGTGCTAGTTCCATCCATCATGCTTAGTTTCTGAGGTGCTAGGATAATGAGTAAAAAATGACTACTAAATTACATTACCACCCCGCAAAAAATCCACTCCTTCAGAGGAATACAATAGAACATGGCCTTGTCAACAAATAAGATGTTTGTGAGATGATCTACATTACTTGACCTGTAAAGAACTAGGGGGGAAAAGGCTAAAAAAGGCTAAGCATTGTCAAAACAAAAGGATATCAATGCCAACTCCAGATTTACCCAGACTTTGGAGGTAGCAGATTTGAGGCCAACCTAGTCTACATGTTGAGTTCCAGGATAGAGGGCTACACAGTGAAACTAAACAAATTGAATAAGTAAAATGCACATGAAATAGAATGAAAATGTACCTGTAATAAACAGAATGAGAAATATCAACAAAGGAAAAGTTAATAACAGAATGGAGCTAAAGATGTACAGATATAACTTAGAAGCATGTACAAGGCTCGGAGAAAGAAAGAAAAAAAAAAAAAAAAACAAATACAAATCAAACCTGGCCCGGTAGCACAGAGGACACAAAATCAGGAAGACTGTACCAAGTTTGGGCTAACCTGTACTATATGGAGATCCTGTCTCAAAAATAAAGCAAAGCTAGAAATGATGTAACTGGATGTGGAGAGCCGCCTAACACGTGGAAGGTTCTGCCTAGGTTTGGCATTGTAAAAACCAGCACTGCAGAATAACAAGAGGAGACGGAAGAAGGGGAGAGGTAGAACTACAATATGGAGAAAAAGAAATGTTCAGAGAACTCAAACCCAAACAGAACAGAGGTTAGAGAACACACAACAGTGCAAACCTGTACTCTCCACACTGGAAACAAGGACAGAGGACTGCACAGAGCTCAAGCCCAGCCTGCTCTACAAAGCACTTTCCAGAGCAGCAAGGGCTACAGAGGAAAACCCTCAAAAACAGAGAGAGGAGAGGAGAGGAGAGAGAGAGAGAGAGAGAGAAAGAGAGAGAGAGAGAGAGAGAGAGAGAGAGAGAACGCACAGACAGACCAAGACCCAAACGAAAAATGTGATAAAGTATTGAAATAAAAAGCACTCACTGTCAACACAAAATTATATATTCATATATCCATTCTATATCCGCAAATAACCAACTGTAATGGCCAATCACCCAGAAGCCTCTAGCACAGGTGTGGTAGTAATTGTGAGGTGAGAATTCTCAAACAGGTGTCCCCTATACTAGTAACTGCAGGGGGGGCAGGATTATATATGTTGAGTTAGCCAATACTCCTGGATCTTCCTTCATTTTGTTCAACATTTATTTCACAAATAAATAGTTAACATTAAAATAGTAAGCAGAATTCATCAGCAGCAAACATACTTTGTAAAAATAAAGGGGAAAGACTGGCAAGATGGTTTAGCAAGCCTAGTCAGCTGAGGTCTTACCTCTGGAAACCATGTAAATATGAAAAGATAGAACTCCAAAAATTGGGGCTGGAGAACTCCAAAATGGCTCAGCGGTTAAGAGCACTGACAACCATCTGTAATGAGATCTGACGCTCTCTTCTTGTGTGTCTGAAGACAGCTACAGTGTACTCATATACATAAAATAAATAAATCTTTAAAAAAAAAAAACTGCAAAAATTGTCCTGTGGCTTCCACATGCTCGCTGTGGCACCCGCATGTGCCCAGCACACTCAACAACAAACAAAGTGAGCCACACAAGATAGTTCCAGAATTAAGGTGTCTCTCCAAACCTCACAACCTGAAAATAAAGCAAACCATGGGACCCGCATTCCTAAGAGAACTGACTCCCACAACAGTTGTCCTCTGGCCTCCACAAGCACACTGCGGTATGTGTGCACCCAGACAATACATATAGAATTAATTTGGGTAAGTAAATAAATGTGATTAGAATTTTTTAAAAAATGGGTCTAGAAGATGTGTCAGTAAAATGTTTGTACTGCACGTAGAAGAATCTGAGTTCAGATCCCCAGTATCCCTATGAAACATGTTGGGTATGACAGCACCAGTCTAGATCCCTGCACTGGGGAAAGGGATCCTGGGAAAGAAAGACAGTGTTTTCAGACTCAGAGGATAAAATTTCCTGTACATGGTGATTAATAACCATCTGTAACTCTACAGGCACCCTGCATACAAGTGGTGCACAGACATACAAGCAGATAAAACATACATACACATAAATTAAAACAATTTTTTTTTTATTTTTGGTTTTTTCGAGACAGGGTTTCTCTGTATAGCTCTGGCTGTCCTGGAACTCACTCTGTAGACCAGGCTGGCCTCAAACTCAGAAATCTGCCTGCCTCTGCCTCCCAAATGGCTGGGATTAAAAGCGTGCGCCACCACCACCCGGCTAAAGCAAAACTTAATAACAACAACAACAAAAATATTTCCAGGTCAGCTTGAGCTAAACAACACCCTGTCCCAAAAGGACAAAAAAATTCAAACACTAATAAAACAAAACACAGTAATATCAATAGCTACAGAAAAATTATAAAATTCCTGTTGTACCTAAATTCAAAAAGATTTGAAATAATCTGAATCCAACAATATATTAGAGATTAATACATCACAAACATGTATCCTATAAATACAAGATTAATGTAACATTTGAAAACAAAACATACAACTTATGAAATATTTTAAATGTATCATCTCAACACGAAAACAACACTGAAGGAAACAACGCTACTGACCACCCCCAAGCGACTCGAGCACTGACCAGGCTCCTCCAGTCAGCCTCCCAAGCGCTGGCTCTACAAACAGAAACCACCACACTAGAGGTCTTCCTGCTGGTTTTGCCCTAGAGGTCAAATCCAAAGCACATGCTAAGCACCAGAACCTGCTACACTTTTTTTAAAGATTTATTTATTGTATGTAAGTTCACTGTAGCTGTCTTCAGACACCGTAGAAGAGGACATCAGATCTCCTTATGGATGGCTGTGAGCCAACATGTGATTGCTGGGATTTGAACTCAGGACCTTTGGAAGAGCAGTCAGTGCTCTTAACCACTTAGCTATCTCTCCAGCCCAACCTACTACATTTTTTTTTAATCTTCTGACTCTGAAAATACTGTCTTTCCCAGAGCTAGCTAAATCTTAAGAGACAATAAACAGCTTTCATGTACAAACCAAAAGCCCATGCACACCCTTAACTTTCTCAGCCTACCGAACCCTAGGACATTGTATTCCCCTACCTGAGGTATCCTAGAAACAAGTACAGACCAACTAAAGAGCCCTAGAAAGAAGCACAACTAAGCAATCCTAAGCTGTTCACCTTTATTCTCCCGTTTATTCCCGCTGCGACATGGCCAACCCCAGCCAGCACCACTAAAGGTAATGTTTTGTGGCATGGCCTACCTCTCCCTTCTAGTGACTAGTGAATTGTAAAAATCTTCTCAATGGCAATATGTCCTGGCCTGTTGAGACATTTCAAATAATAAAATCTATACTTGAAAACAAGATGATTAATAAAAAGCCAACACCATGCTGGGCTTGGGGTCATATGCCTTTAATCCTTGTACTCTGAGACAGAAAACTCCAAGTTTGAGGAGTTCTACACAAATGAGTCCTGCAAGGGATAAAAATGAAGATTATGGACTGAAGAGATGGCTCGGTGGTTAAAGAGCACCGACTGCTTTTCCAAAGGTCCTGAGTTCAATTCCCAGCAACCACATGGTGGCTCACAACCATCTGTAATGGGATACGATGCCCTCTTCTGGTGTGTCTGAAGAGAGAAACTGTGTACTCACATATAATAAATAAATCTGGGGCTAGAGAGATGGTTCAGCAGTTAAGAGCACTGTCTGCTCTTCCAAAAGTCCTGAGTTCAAATCCCAACAACCACATGGTGGCTCACAACCATGCATAATGAGATCTGATGCCCTCTTCTGGGGTGTCTGAAGACAACTACAGTGTACTTACTTACATATAATAAATAAATAAATCTTAAAAAAAAAAAAAAAAGGAAGATTATGTCTCAAAAAAATCAATTCTGGGCTGGAGAGATGGCTCAGCGGGTAAGAACACTAACTGCTCTTCCGAAGGTCCTGATTTCAAATCCCAGCAGATGCCCTCTTCTGGTGTGTCTGAAGACAACTACAGTGTACTTACATATAACAATAAATAAATAAATCTTTGAAAAAAATCAATTCTAAGAATAATTAAAATTTCATTTTTCATTTTTTATGTGTATATATTAGTGTATATATCAACACACTAGAGAACTGCAAAAACTAGCCAGTAATCCTTGCACTGAAGAGAAGTATAAGATCAAGGCCAGCTTGGGTTATATTTTAAAAAATAAAAGGAGAGGAGGGAGCTGGAGAGATGGTTCAGCGGTTAAGAGCTCTGGTCCTGAGTTCAATTCCCTGCAACTACACGGTAGTTCACAACCATCTGCAAATCCGATGCCCTTGTCTGGTATGTCTAAAGACAGCTACATATGATCATATTAAAGTAAAATAAAATAAAATAAAATAAACACATAAAAATATTTTTAAACACAGGGCCAAGGCTGGTCAAATGACTCAGCAGGTAAAGGTGCCTGCTGACAAACCTAATGGCCTGAGTTTGATCCCTAAGACCAGAGTGAAGGGAAACAAAACAGACTCCCACAAATTGTCCTGACCACATACACACACACACACACACACACACACACACACACACACACACAGATACAAAAGTTCAAACTGTTAATGTCAATTCTAACACTGATCTACAGACCAAAGCAAATATCATCTCATTGATGTTTTGGAGGAAATAGAAAAGGTAGTATGTATACAGAATGTGAATTTAGACTATATATACTTTTAAAGAGAAAAATATTAAAAGACTTGCAATTTTAACTTTAAGATTTATATATACTAAAGTCACAAAATTTGGAACAGCATGATAAAACTAAGGTGAACAGACCAACTGAAGGTGAAGTTCTGCAAGAGGGCCGCAATTATACAACATGTCGTACAAAAGCAATGCAGTGAAGAAAGGGTTCATTCAAAAGTAACTGCATAGCCATATACAAAAACTGAAACCTAAAAAATATAATGTGAAATGTGTCACAGACCTAAATATAAATTAGCAAAAATAAAAAATGTAAAGGAAATTACCTTCATGACTTCGGGGTTAGGCAAAGTGTCTTAGCTCACAGTAAGCAACAACTATAAAAGAAAACACTGACAAATTAGACTTCATCAGAGTTAAATATTTCTGCTTAAGGGTACATTATGAAAATAAATAGGTGAAACTATACAGATTTGAGGATGTATTAAAACATTTCTCTAGCAAAGACCACTATCTCCAACACATAAAAATCTTATACAAATTAAACTCGATAGAGAAATTAAAGAAGCTAAAGCTCTGAGTGGACTCTTAGAGCTGAGGTCAACACACAAACCACAACATGCTCAAAATGCTCAGCTGTGCACGATGACACCCCAGTATCACAAGGACATGACTTGCAATCAAGATGCGGTGAATAAAAGGAGCTTGATTCAGCTTTCGTATATGAAATAATAAAAACCTAACAAAATGAATAAAACAACAGCACTGAAGGTACTAGACAAGAAACAACACAATGATACCTGAGAGACAAGAAACATGACACAGCCACAAAAGTGCCCAGCTTACTGCCTTGGGAGAGTTTTCAGGCCGAGGAACAAGGAGGAGGAACTCAGACAGGGCCTGTGGTCTCCCCAAGTTGAGGAAATGGAGCTGGGAGTCCAAGGAAGCCAAGGTGGCTAGAGCTCACAAGGGAGACCAGCACTGAGTAGAGAGCTGGAGAGAGAGAGAGAAATGAAGACATCTACAAAGGCTCATTCCAGAACTTTTAGTTGAACACCAATCAGCACTTACATATGAGGGCCTATCAACAGTGACAAGAATCAGAGGGAACCAGGGTCAACATTACACAAAGTGACTAATACATACTCCCAAAAGCCAAGGCATCACATCAGTGGGGAAGAAAAGAAAAGGAGTGGGCTGGAAAGACGGCTCAGTGGGCAACACGAATAACCCGGTTTCAATACCTGGAACCCATGTGGAAGGACAGAACTGACCCAAAAGTTAAAAAGTTGTCCTCTTTCCTCCAAATACTCACTGTGGTATATACATCCTCATACACAGAGCCAAACATACACATACACCCACCACCACTACACCCACTATACCCACCACCACTATACCCACTATACCCACTATACCCACTACCACTACACCCACCACTATACCCAGTACACCCACTATACCCACCACCACTACACCCACTACACCCACCACACCTACCACCACTATACCCACTACACCCACCACCACTACTACTCCCACTACACCCACTATACCCACCACCACTATACCCACTACACCCACCAGCACTACACCCACTACACCCACCACCACTACACCCACTACACCCACCACCACTACACCCACCACTACACCCACCACCACCACTACTATACCCACTATACCCACTATACCCACCACCACCACAACCACAGGAAATTTTTATAAGACTAATACAAAGGCAAGAAATTCTATCCTGTAATGAAATAAAAATTAATCAAACCAGTATTAAAATGCAGGTAACTATTAGATAAGTTCATTAAAACAGTTATCGTAACTAAATTTCATATAAGCAGAAAATATGAGGAAGCAAACAAGTAATTAAAGTTTTAAAAATTTCAAACACAGTACTACATGCCTGTCATGTTTAAATATGCTTGGCCAAGGAAGTGGCACTATTTAGAGGAATGGCTTTGTTGGAGTAGGTGTGTCAATGTGGGTGGGCTTTAAGATCCTATCCTAACTGGAAGGTCAGTCTTCCACTAGCAGCCCTCAGATAAAGATGTAGCACTGTCAGCCGGGCGGTGGTGGCGCACGCCTGTAATCCCAGCACTCTGGGAGGCAGAGGAAGGCGAATTTCTGAGTTCGAGGCCAGCCTGGTCTACAGAGTGAGTTCCAGGATAGCCAGGGCTATACAGAGAAACCCTGTCTTGAAAAAACCAAATCCAAAAAACCAAAAAAAAAAAAAAAAAAAAAAAAAAAAAGATGTAGCACTCTCAGCTACTCCTGCACCATGCCTGCCTGGATGTTGCCATGCTCCTGCCTTTATGCTAATGGACTGAACCTCTGAACCTGTAAGCCAGCCCATTAAATGTTGTCCTTATAAGAGCTGTCTTGGTCACAGTGTCTCTTCATAGCAGTAAAACCCTAAGATAATGCCTATAATCCTAGCACTTGAGATGAAGAGACAGGAATATCTGGAATTCAAGGCCAGCCTAGACTACCTGAGACTTTGTTTTAAAATAAGTAAACAAGGGGCTAGAAAGAAGCCTCAGGAGGTTAACAGCACCAACTACTCTTCCAAAGGCTCTGAATTCAATTCCCAACAACCACATGGTAGCTCACAACTACCTGTAACAAGACCCGATGCCCTCTTCTGGTGTGTCTGAAGAGAGTAATAGTACACGTGAAATAAATTTTTTAAAAATTGACAAAAATTTGAAGTTATAAACATGAATATTGCAAGGCTTAACAGAAAAAAATGATTCGCAGCATGTAAAGCCTAGTTATGTTTGTTTATTGGATGTGGTGTGGTGCATGCGTTGAGCGCCCCATCCAGGTCAGCACGGAAGCCAGAGCATACCAGGTGTTTCCTCGATGGACCTCCATCTTAGTTTTCTAAATAGGGTCTCTTGCTGAACCTTGAGCTCACCAACTAGCTAGACTATCTGACTAAAAACGGAAGATTCCATTCAGTGCTGGGACCAGCATTCCTGGCTTTTTCCCAGAGTTCTGTGAATCCAAAACTCAGACCCTTATGCTAACACAAGCACTTAGCCGCTGACCCATCTCCCCCATCCTCATGGAACAATGTGAAACAAAGTAGAAGGAACTTTTAAAAGTGAACTTCAGTTAGCTTTACAATGTCAAAAGGCTGAATGTGTAGTTAGAGCCATAAAGAAGTAATTACAGAAAAACTGGTTTAAAAAAAAAAATCACATGTGGACATATGGAGACCCTGTCTGAAAAAACAAAAACAAAACAAAAAACAAAACAAACAAAAACAAAACCACCTCAGGTCCACCCCAGGCATGTTGGCTCCCACCTATAATGCCAGCAGCAAGGAGGCAGAATCAGAAAAGCAGTGCCAATTTGAGGGCAGTGTGGTTTCTGTAGAAGGCTGCAGCCCAACAGGACTGCAAGAAGAGATCCCTTTCTCTTCCAAAGTACCTGAACTCCAGTCCTATCATCAGAAGAGCACACGCAGCAGCCACCTGTAACTCTAGCTTCAGGGCATCCAATGTCCTGTAGCCTCCAAATACCTGCATGCACATGGTAAACATCCATACATACGCATAATAAAAAATAAAAATAAATCAAGAAAAATATTATAAATATACATAAAAATGTACCCTAATAAACATCAACTTCCAGAATCAAAAAAGGTAAAACTAGGCAGTGGTGACACATGCTTTTAATTTCAGAACTCAGGAAGCAGAGGCAGGATCATTTGAGTTCAAGAGAGGATCAAGTTTCCAGAGTTCCAGAACAGCCAGGGCTACCAGAGAAACCTGTCTTTAAAAAAAGAAAAAAAAGCCCCTTATTCTGGAAAGACTCAGTGAAGCAGTATAGGGCAAAACCAGAACAGGGAAGTGGGAAGGGTTGGGTGGGAAAACAGGGGGAGGGAAGGGGGCTGATGGGACTTTCGGGGAGTGGGGGTACAGAAAAGGGGAAATAATTTGAAATGTAAATAAAAAATATATCAATAAAAAATAAATAAATAAGTAAATAATTAAAAAAGGAAAAAAGAAACAAAAGATAAAAACAAAATGACAAGAATATAAAGCATGATTAAAAAACATAATAAATCATAATCAAATTAAGATCAGTAACAAAAGTCTTTAAAGAAAAGGTCATATTATAAAATTCAAAATAAAACTCAAATGAGAAAATATTCACTACTTTCAAGGCACTTATATGTAGCTGATCTTTGCTACTTTGTGGGTTCTTCTTTTTCCCACCTTTCATGTCCCCCCCCACCCACCATTTCACCCCCTAAGAGAGAAACAAGGATAGAGGGAGAGAAGAATTCTGAAAATCCCTGAATCTAATTTCTTTCCGTTTCTTAATGACCATGGCTACTAACATCCTAATATCATAACCAACCTCTGAACAACACACACACATATATCCAGTCACACAACTGCAGAAACTACCTGCAGCTGGCCAAACCACGCCTCTGCTAGAGCAGCAGGCTGCGGTCAGTGTGAAGCAGCCCCATAGCTCCACACCTAGGATTAAAACAAAAGTACTTCCTTCTAAGATTTCTGAGTATTTAAAAGAAAACAAAGCTCCAGAATTCTTGCTACAGTTATGCCATAGTTGAATGGGAAATTTCTAACATTTGATATATGTATTTGAAAGGCTTTTTCTTGACTAGGCATGCTGGAGCATACCTATAATTCCAGATCGCTGGAGGCAGAAGAAGCAGAAGTGACCTACGCTGAGAGTTCTAGGACAGCCAGGGCCATAAACAGACACATACTCTCAAAAATGAAAGAAAACAAGAGCCCAGCAATGGTATTCATCCTAGCACAGTAGAGGTAGAGACTCAGAAAGTAAGGGCTGGAGATGGATAGTTCAGTGTTAGGGCATTTGCCTAGAATGTATAAGGCTTTTCAGATTGAGCTCTAAATATACAAAGAGGATGCAGTTAGAAGAAACAAAGTCAGATGTTTCAAATATAAGGTACCAGAAGAGTGAAGACACCCAAGGGTTATAAAAATTAACTTAAAATAGCCAGGTATTGTGGAACATACCTTTTATCCCACCACTAAGACAGACAGATCTCTGAGTTCAAGGCCACCCTAGTCTAGAGATTCAGGACTTCCAGAACTATATATATAGAGAGAAACCCTGCTTTGAAAAACAAACAAACTAATTCAGGGCTGGGCAGTGGGAGGTACATGACTTTAATCCCAGTGCTCGGGAGGCAGAGACAGATGGATTTCTGAGTTTGAGGTCAGCCTCAAAGTGAATTCCAGGACAGTCAAGGGTGCACAAAGAAACCCTGTCTTGAAAAACAAAACCATAAAATACAAATTTTAAAAAAAGCAAAACAAAAGCAAAGTAATTATTATTTTTTTAATGGATCTTGAATGTAAAGATTCAAATTTCTAAAGAAAACAGGGAAACTTACTAGAGCCTGGCTTTACATAAAAAGCTATGAAGCGATTTAAAGAGCTGGCTACTCTAGCAGAGGTCTCCAATTTGGCTTCCAGCACGCACACACAGCTCACAAACACCTGTAACTCCAGTTCAGCACCATCTCCTAGTCTCACAGGCACTACATGCATGTATATACAGTGGTCAAAAATCACACACATAAGAATAAATAACAGGATGTTTGCAACAGAAACAGATCATTACATTAAAAAAAAGCAACAACCAGAGAGTAAAAGACTGTTTTCCACAGAAGAGCACACCATTTGGTTGTCCAATACCGGACAGTAAGCTCTGAGGACATTCATGCAGTGCCATTGTTCAGAACGAACAGGTAATGCTTGGGAAGGTATGCGTGCTCAATAGTTTTATGTTAACACCGGCTATAGTTAGACAATAGGAGTCTCAATTAGAACAACGCCTTCATAAAACCGGGCTTAGGAGCCTATAGAATATTTTCTTAATTAGGAATTAGAGGGGAAGGCGAGGACCACTGTGGTTAGTACCAGCCCAGCCAGTGAGCTCTCTAAGAAAGTTCCATGAGGAACAACAAGCAGCACTCCTCCTTGCCCCGTCAGTGGTGCACAGCTATAATCCCAGCACTTGGGAAGCAGAGGCCAACAAACCTTTAAGTCCAAGGCTAGTCTGATATACAGAATTTCAGGATTGTAAAGGCTTCACAAAGAAACCGTGTCTTGAAAACCAAAAAAGTACAAACAAGTATTAAACCAGGGAGGCACTGCATCACTCAGGGTGGCACTCAGAAAAGAACACTGCCATAAACCCAGGGTCAAACCTCATGAGGTCAACAGAAAGACATTCTAAACAATGGAGTCTTCAGAATAAGACCCTGTCTCAAAAAATAGCTAACAATAATGATTATGATGAATATTGAAGCAGGGCTAGGCAGCAGTAGTGCATGCCTTTAATCCCACCACTCAGGAGACAGAGGCAGGCAAACCCTCATGCAACAGAGTGAATTCCAGCACGGTCAGAGCTACACAGAAAAACCTTATCTTGGGGTCAAAATGTTTTTTGAAACAAGGATTTAACTCATTGGCAGAACACTTGCCTGAGGCCTTGGGGTTCAATACCTAGGCACTACCGAATAAATGTATGAATGAATGAACTTCTTTATAATAAAAAAAAAAAACCCTCCAGCATTCAAAAAATTTAAAAATATTTATCCAAATATTAAAAAAAAATAGACAGTCAAAATAAGGGCCTCAGCTTCATAATCCCAATATTCTAAATGCTAAAAATAAAAGGCTCATGACTTCAGAGCCAGTGACTACCTGTCAAGAGCCAGCTCAAAACAAAAGACAGGGCTGTAGAGACAGCACAGCGGTTAAGAGCAGTGGCTGCTCTTTCAGAGGACCTGAATTTAATTCCAGAAATCACATGGTGGCTCACAACCATCTGTAATGGAATCTGATGCCCTCTTCTGGTATGTATGAAGACAGAACACTCATGCATATAAAATAAATAAATCTTTAAAAAAAAAAGGGGGGGGGGGGCCGAGAGCGGGAGAGATGGCTCAGTGGTTAAAAGCACCTACCGCTCTTCCAAAGGTCCTATGTTCAATTCCCAACAACCACATGGTGGGTCTGTAAAGGGATCTGACACCCTCTTCTGGTGTGTCTGAAGACAGCTACAGTGTACTCATATAAATAAACAAATCTTTATAAATGGAGGAGGAGAAAAGACAGAGCAAGAATAGAGTATATTTGAAAGAAGTGGCGGGAAGGGAGAGGGGGAGCAGCATACACAGCCCCAAAAAAGTTACCAGGAGAGAGACATTCATGTTCATAAATTTTCCCATCCTAGCTTTCAAATTAAATGAGCAAAATATGGATTATGGAACTTAAACAATGACAAAAATTAGACAGTCCAGCATGAAAGAGCATTGTTCTAACAAATGACAAACCTGCAACCTTCCTACACAGATGCTATTCCACTCTACTCTTCTAAAACACTGTCAAGTTGAAGGCAGATGATATATATGCATGTATATCATTAACTTTCCTGGGCATGGGCTAGAAAGAGCTAGGTGATAGAGCATGTGTTTATATGTGAGGCTATCAGTTCAAATCTCAGCGCACATACACACACACACACACACACACACACACACACACAAAGACATAGGATGGGGGAGAGAGAAAGAATCTGAAGAATAAAACAGCATATTTAAGATCACCAAATTTTTAAAATACCCGACTTTGAAATTTTTCACGTAACCCTGAACAAATTATTATTTATTTCTCTCACATTTCCCCTTTAATGTTTTTTTTTATTTAAAAAAAAAGGTACTACAGGAAAAGTCAGAGTGATAGCACACATCTATACCCCAGTATTTGAGAAATCCATGAGCAGAAATCAGCCTAATCACACTAATTATCAGAGTGAGTAAGAGGAGGAGGAGGAGAGGGGAAGGGAGGAGAGGGGAAGGGAGGGAAGGGGAGGGGGGAGGAAAAAACAAGGTTTAAGATGCTCACTAGAAGAGCAGGCTTGGGAGGTGAGGAGCACTTCTCTTGTTACTCTGTTTTTGTACAGGACATGAGCTCCATTCCTAACACCCAAAATCCAACAGTCTCCTCTGACTTCTATGGGTACCAAGCTCATATACATAATGCAGACAAAACACTTATAAACACAAAGCAATAATATAACTATTTTAGAAGAAGCCCAATGTGTATGCCTAAGTAAATAAATGCCAGTGTATCTCATGGTCAGCATAGTCCTGTTGAACTATGTGAGTGCAGAGCTGGCTAAGAGACTCAGAACGCTTGGTATTCTTGCTAAGGACTAGGATTGGAGTCCCAGCAACCACATGCACGCTCAACACTTCTTCAGACACCAGGAATTATTATAGGTGATGCAAAGACATACATGCAAATGTATGGCAGGCAAAACATTCACACACAAAATAAATTTTAAAAACTGGACTGGAGAGATGGCTCAGTGGCTAAGAGCATTGACTGTTCTTCCAGAGGTCAATTAAACTCTTAAGAGTTCAATTCCAAGCAATCACATGGTGGCTCACAACCATCTGTAACGGGATCCAACATCCTCTTTGGTGTGTCTCAAGACAGCTATAGTGCATATGCATAAAATAAATCTTAAAAAAAAATTATGTTAAGCTAAAATAAAATGTAAAAGGCTGAAACACAACACTCACTATCTAAGCACCTAGCGTATGTATGGGGCAGAAGAGGGCTTCACTATTTTGCAGGTGAGGAAACGAGGCTTAGGCAACAATAAAAAACCTGACAATAATATATCTATTTCACTGGCTCCAATAGGTTGAAATACAGATTATCTTCCCATAATAGCGCAGAACCAACAAAAATCCTACACTATTAATAAGAGCTCTTTTAAAGTTTTAATATAAGAACTAGGTAGAGCAGCTCAGTACACACTGCTTCCTGAGCACAGGGACTTGGGTTCAATATGGAAAAACAAACTCTAACCTGAGGCTTTAGAACATAACTAAAATAAAACAAACTTTTTTTTTTTTTTTGATTTTTGGTTTTTTCAAGACAGGGTTTCTCTGTATAGCCCTAGCTGTCCTGGAGCTCACTCTGTAGACCAGACTGGCCTCGAACTCAGAAATCCACCTGCCTCTGCCTCCCAGAGTGCTGGGATTATAGGCGTGCACCACCACCGCCCAGCTGAAAACAAACTTTTAAAAAAATTTTCAGGTATTTTACCTACATGCTCATATGTGTACCACTTGTGTAGTGAGAACTCTAGAACTTTGGTTTCTTTAAACACACACACAAACATGCACTCATGCACCCATGCACACACAGAAATATTATATCCCAGATGTGAAGATATGAGGCAGCTTCACAGCTTCACTGTGATTTAACCTAGCGCTCTAGCAGAGGCATGGTTTTGCCAACTGCAGATAGTTTCTGCAACTGTGGTATTTTGAAATTTGGAAAATTTTCAGATGCTAAGGCCCAGAGAGGCAGGTTTGGTGGTTGGTGGTCATTTCAGGAGGGTAGGTTGCAGCTTGTTAGTCATGCTCAAAGAAACAAGAAAGATGTTTCTCTCTTTCTCTCTCTCTCTCTCTCTTTCTCTCTCTCTCTCTCTCTCATCTAGTCATAAAGGGTGAAACCAGGGGAATAAAGGGTAGAGAGAAGAAGAACTCACACTTGTGTATCAAAGTCCAGCTACACTTGTATCCCTGGTACTCACAGAGGTCAGAAAAAGGTATCAGGGAATTAAAAGCAGGTTCTGTGCAGGAACAAGTGCTCTTAACTGCTAAGCGATCTCCAGTCCCTAGACACCATTTTTGTGAGTACATTCTAAAAAGTAATTTTTCCTGAGATGGATAGCATCGTACACTAATCCCAGCACTCAGGAGACAGGCAGGAGGATGTGCACAGCAACGTTCAGGCTGCGGACAGGGGTACCTAGAGAGGCCCCGACTCAGAGAAAAGTAATGTTAGTCTGTCAGCTTCCTGTTTGCTTTTCTTTGGGGAGGAAGGAGCGCTGGACTCAAAACCATGGCCTCATACAACCTACACAAGCCTATGGCTGAGCTATATCTCTAGTTCTCCTTTCTTTTAGTGAAAATGCACAAAGGTAGAAAAAATATTTTTGCCCTAAACTAATATTTAATAATGGAAAACAACTGGTATTTCAGGGAAAAGAATAGCAATCCTATTTCTTCCTAGGAGATAATTGAGGGACAAAGACACTACTAGGAATGAGAGCAATAAAGACAAGAGTGGCAAAGTATATGCATGTACACACAAGGTGTATGCATGTACACACAAGGTGTATGCGTGTACACACAAAGTGTATGCGTGTACACACAAAGTGTATGCGTGCACACACAAAGTGTATGAATGCACACACAAAGTGTATGCATGAACACACAAAGTGTATGCATGAACACACAAAGTGTATGCATGAACACACAAAGTGTATGCATGTACACACAAAGAAAATAATGAGCAGCACAGGCAGAGCTGGGCACTCACACAAGTTTGAGGCTCACTTAGGCTACAAGTACCAGGAAAGGAATCATCAACCAAAAGTGTGCTTTCCTCAGGGCCAGAACACTGAGACATAAACATTATCTATCTTATCTTGGATAGATAAGAAGTTTGCCACAATTGTAAGGTTTGGGGTACTAAGAATTGAGTCCACAAAACCTCCCATCCTCACGGATCGGCAGGATAAACATAGTTAAAATGGCCATTTTGCCAAAAGCAATATACAGATTCAACACAAAACCCATCAAAATCACAACTGAATTCTTCATAGAGTTAGAAAGAGCAATTCTCAAATTCATCAAATTCATCTAGAATAACAAAAAACCCAGGATAGCTAAAACTATTCTCAACAACAAAAGAAATTCTGGGGGAATCAGTATCCCTCACTTCTGAAAGATCCTGCTATATCACTCCTGGGCATATACCCAGAGGATTCCCCAGCATCTAATAAGGATATATGCTCCACTATGTTCATAGCAGCCCTATTTATAATAGTCAGAAACTGGAAAGAACCCAGGTATCCCTCAACAGAAGAATGGATGCAAAAAATGGGATATATATACACAATGGAGTACTATTCAGCCATTAGAAACAATGAATTCATGAAATTCTTAGGCAAATGGATGGAGCTGGAGAACATCATACTAAGTGAGGTAACCCAGTCTCAAAAGATCAATCATGGTATGCACTCACTAATAAGTGGATATTAGCCTGGAAAAGTAGAATACCCAAAACATAATCCACACATCAAATGATGTACAAGAACAGAGGAGTGGCCCCTTGTTCTGGAAAGACTCAGTGTAGCAGTATAAGGCAAAACCAGAACAGGGAAATGGGAAGGGGTGGGTGGGAGAACAGGGGGAGGGAAGGGGGCTTATGTGACTTTCAGGGAGTGGGGGGCCAGAAAAGGGGAAATCATTTGAAATGTAAATAAAAAATATATCGAATAAAAAAAAGAAAAAAAAAAAGAACTGAGTTCACATGCAATGATAAGGAAACTAACTCTACCACTGAACCATATCCCTAGACCTTAGGGGGTGAAAAACACTTTTTGTCTGTTTTATTTTTTAGACAATGCTACAGTACAAAGATATAAAACTTTAGGCAGGGGTAACTCAGTGAGACGCCTCTTCCATTTCTGGCACACATTGCTCCTGTAGATCCATATTCTGTTCCCAGCACCCATATAAAATAGATCATACTGCCAGTTCCAGAAGCTGAAATCCATGGACACCTGCATTTGCAGTCACATACGCATCCCAACATACAAAAAGTAAAATATGTAACTAAATAAAGCTAGTGCAATAATCTAGACCGAGAAAAAAAAATCAGGGCTTAGATTCTCACAATGGTGACACAGCAGACGGAGAAAAACGAATGATCTCCCAGTGAATAAGATAGCAAACAATGAGAACAGCAATCTCACAGCTTAACCTTTGTAGTAAGAAAATAACCCCAAAAGGAATCCAAAGGGACAGTTGAAACTCCTGAGGTAGAAACAAAAGAGCAACGTGAGGAAATCATGAAGAAACCTGAATGATCTTTTTTGACTCTACAGTTTTGTTGTGTGGGGTTTTGTTAGTTGGTTGGTTGGCTGGTTGATTTGTTTTTGGGGTTGTTTTTGTTTTTGTTTTTGTTTTCTTTGACATCAGGTCTCATGTAGCGTGGAGGGCTGGGCTCATCTTCCAAGCTTCCTGTGTCCCCCTCTTGAGTGCTAGGGTTACTAATGGACAGCACCACCCCTAGCTTGGCACAAAGCTTTAAATGTCAAAAACAGAATCAAAAGAGAGAGAAAAAAATTTAGATCTGGTCACTGAAATAACAGCAAAATTACCTGTGGAAGATTCAGGCCAAACCTAATAGTCTGAAGGATAATGAGCATGTCTCATACTCTATGGACTTAGGCTTAACGTTTTCAGATAAGTACTTAAGCCAGTACACAGTGAAAGATCTCTATATAATAAAAAAGTATTAAAAGCTAGAATGATAGACGTCTAATTTTTCATCTGTTCAATTTTCACTTTCTTCAAACAGGGCCCACCCACCTGCATCAGGTAACTGCTCTTACCCCTGACTCCAACTATGTAGTTCTAGTGAGGGTTGAAATTCATAGAACCCTCCCCACTCCAGCCAGAGGGGTGGTGGGTACATGATCCAAGACAGGTCAATCAGAGTCCTTCTCAAATTCTTCAAAATGCCCCTTTTCCTGGTAGAAGGGGCTGGGAAGATGAAAGCCAAGAGCTGCCAGCAGTCATGGTTCCAGCCTCATGTAGCAGAGAGTCTGTAGTATAAGAGAATGAAATCAACATGCACAGAAGTAGAGATAAAAGGTGAAGTCCTAACCCTAATGGAAGGAGGAAGAGAAAACAAATATACTAACAATAAGATTACATCAGCTGATGTAACTAAAGGCCAGATTTTCTTCTGGCCTACATAATAGCTAAGACAAAAGAAAAACAAAGTGTTTCATGTATCTAACAAAAAGGGAGGAAATTTTCCCAATTTCCCATGAGTGATCGTTTTTTTCTGATGCTAAGTAACCAAAGGATTTATTATTCAGGGAATTTTATGTAATAGTCACCAAAGGACAATAGGGTTTGTGGAAAGTGCCCAAGATGAAAGTGTAAACAGCAAAAGCAGATCTCATATGCTATCACTTGTAAGGACAAGTAGTTATTTCTCAACCACTATGCTAAGAGAATATGGCGAAGTATTTCTATCTACTACTGCTTATTCTTCCGTGAAGCGTGCCAATGAGGGGAAGATCAATGGTGAACATGTGAAAGAAAGTAAAACCAAAGGGAAGATTCCAAATCATCTGTGAATGAAGCAGAAAAAATCAAGTAGAAATGGACAGATAGAAGATAGACACCATCAATTACTAAATTCTAAAGGTAAAGCTTAAAAGAAAAGCCTGATATAGCATCATATGCCTGTAACATCAACACTCAGAGGGTGAGGCAGCAGAATTTCAAGTATCTACTGAATAATAGTGAGACTAAAAAGGGCATGAAGCCATAAGTGTAAAACATTAAAATGGACATGTCAAAGGGCAGACAGACTCCAGGGAGACTACTGTGGTCTGCAGCACACACCGCACACACTTCAGCATGCAGCAGGCATTTGGCTGGACCATCACCAAAGCAAGGAAACCCACATAAGTAAGGCAGTCCCAAACTAATTTACCACGCACTGCATATTTTGGAAAATAGGAGATAATCTAGATGCCAGCCAGCACAAAATGAAAGGACTCACGTATACACCATGAATATAAGATAGTGTTTTCTAAAAGCAACCAAATCAATTAATCTCTTCACAACAAATACCAGGTAACTATCTCTCTCCTGCCCTGAGAAATTGCAATGATGAACTGGTTGGAGATAGTAAACCAAAAGAAATCTAGGCAGGTACCAGACATGGTAGCACACACCTGTAATACCAACACTAGTAAAACAGGCACAATTCAAGACTAGCCTTATCTATGTAACAACTTAGAGCCAGCAAGTGCTATACTGCAAGAATCTGTCTTTTAAAAAAATAAAAGGAAGATAAATCTAGAACACTAAAGACAGCTGAGACAGGATAGTGAGAGCACATTAAAAATGAAGAACTAAATGAAATGCCTAATAACTGCACAGCCCAATTTCAGCAGCCACCTGGCTTCAACCAACTCACTGAGAATAACTCTTGAATTTGAAACGATGGCTTTCAGTCAAAGTTATAATTTCTGTAACACTACAAAACAGACACTAGAAAAGGAAAGATTCCAAGAAAGAAAACAATTATTTCAGAAAACAAAAACAAACTGAAACTTCAACAGAATGCCAACTATTAATGGAAGAATTAAAGTAAAGTACCACTTGGGAATAAAAAAGAAAGCTAAATACAAAACACTGGATGAAATACAGGAGGGGTCCAAGGCCCAAACTCAAAAGCATACAAAAACAACAACAACAACAACAACAAAAAAAAAAAACCAGTGACTACAGAAATGAGCAAATTATCAAAGAAATAACCCAAAAACATTTTTTCCAACCTCAATTCAGACTTCCTAATGAGTCATCAACTGGGGTGTGTACCAGGAGGGCACTGGTCAACTCCTAGCCAGGATGGCAGTGGTCCACTTGACAGCATTTGGGAGGCAGAGGCAGGTGGATGGAGACCAGCCTAGTATACAGTAAGTCCATGACAGCCAGGGCTACCTATATAAAGACACCCTGCCTCAATCACTAAAAAAAAAAAAAGTAAAGTATCAAAAGTAGCCTGGGTAAGAAAAAAATATTGAAATCCTATCTGGATAATAAGTAATAGAAAACATTCCTAAAATGGGGGAGACCCTGAGCGCAATCTCTCTCTAGCACTGGGGGAGAGGGATACTAAACCCTGAACAATGTTCACAAATAACTAGAAATCAATGGTGCATGGCTATAATCTCAGCACTTGAGAGGGAATCTGGAGGCAAGATGGCCTCCAAATTCAAGGCCAGTCTAGGTCATATGGCAAGACAAAATGGGGCAGGGACAGAGGGAAGGAAGAAGGTGAGAGGAAGAGAAGGGAGAAAGAGAAAAGAAAAGGAAGAAAGGGAGAAAAGAGGAAGGAGAAGGGAGCGAGAGGGGAGGAAAATAAATGAGAAGGAACACATTCAGTGGCAAAGCATGGGTTTAGCATGCACGAGGCCCTGGGTCCGCTCCCCAGTGACTCCCAAAGCATGGGCTTAGCATGCACGAGGCCCTGGGTCCGCTCCCCAGTGACCCCCAAAAGCATGGGCTTAGCATGCAAGAGGCCCTGGGTCTGCTCCCCAGTGACTCCCAAAGCATGGGCTTAGCATTCACGAGGCCCTGGGTCCGCTCCCCAGTGACTCCCACAAGTTCAAGCAGAGCAGAGCAAGAGAAGGAGAAAAACAGAGAATCCCGGCTACAGACCACCGTATGGATTAATCCTGCAGGGCTTTTGTCTCGTTTTGTCTTGTCTTTTGAGACATGGTCTCTGTATGTAGTCCTGGCTGTCCTACATATCATTACATAGATCAGGCTCCTCTGTCTCTATCTCCTCTGCCAGCATTAAAAATGTGGGCCACCACACCCAGCCTAACTATATAGAATTATAAGAGGAAGCAATGAAAAGATAAAAAAAAAATTTAGCCTTGGGTTTTAAAGGGAATGTATTGTTTTTTAAACTTAGGGTTATAGAAATGGCTCCAAGAACAAAGGCACTAGCCAGCAACCCTGCCGACCTGAGTCTGAGCACAGGGACCAGCACAGAACCTCCTCAGCTGTCCTCCATACAGCAGGCACAAGCAGCACCCACACAGAGAACAAAAAGCGGGGAGGGGAGCTGAGAAAATGTTTTATTAAATTGTAAAAAAGCCGGCCTAAAAGGAGCTGGGGAGATGGCTAAGCAGTTAAGAGCACTTGCTGCTCTTGCAGAGGACCTGGGTTCACTTCCCAGCACCCACATGGCAGCTCACAACAGCCTCAATGCAAGCACACACATACAAACAATAAAATTCTAAAAAATAAAAAAAAATAAATAAAATAGAAATAAAATAGAAATAAAAAATAAAACACTGACCAAGAGCAATGAATCCCTTCAGGCAAAATATGACAGCCTACTGCAACCCCAAATCCATCTCCTCCTTTCTATTAACAGAACCCTGGTTTCATTCAACCCATCAAATGGGCTCAACTGTAGAGCAGTCTGCAGTCTTACTCTTAGGAAGCGTATTAAAGGACAACAAAGCACTTAAAAGGACATGCCTTCCTCGGACGCAGCCCACACCAGCACCTTACCATAGGTGGGTCCTTTTTCCTTAAAACTTTGTTATTTTCAGTTGGATTCAGACAGGATTACTTTAGCAACTTGGGGTGTCCTGAACACATTCCTGACATGAGTCACCACTATTCCTCCACAAGCCACCTGTGTGCCTACCAGTGCCGCTGGAGGCTCTGAGAAGGTCAGATACCCTGAAACTAGAATTATAGGTCATTGTGGATGTTGGGGACCAAGCCCAAGACCTCTACAAAAACAAAATACACGCTTAAGCCACCTCTCCACCCCTCCACCCCCAAACAACTTTTGTTTTCTGACACAGGGTTTTCCTGTAGCTGCGGTTTCCAAGGAAACCTGGAGGGGATGAGTGGGAGGGGACCCAGCACCCACATGGCAGCTCACAACAGTCTGAAACTGCAGTCCCAGAGGATACAATGACATCATCTGGCCTCCATGGGCACTTCACATACATGGTACACAGAAATAAATGCACTCAAGGACTTTTTACACACAATAGTCTTTTTAAAGAAAAAACAGGGCTGGAGCAAAGACTCAGCAGTTAAGAGCACTGACTGTTCTTCCAGAGGTCCTGAGTTCAAATCCCAGCAACCACATGGTGGCTAACAACCATCTGTAATGTGGTCTGGTGCCCTCTTCTGGTGTGTCTGAAGAGAATGATGGTGGTGTACTCATATGGATGGATGAATGGATGGATGGATGGATGGATGGATGGATGGATGGATGGACAGATGGATGGACGGACGGAGAGACTGACAGACAGATCTTTTGTAAAAAAAGAGACAAAATCAGATGTGGTGATGCATGCTTTAATCACAGCACTCAGGAGGTCAAGGCTGTAAGTTCACAGTTAATACAAGTGCTAGACCGGCCAAGGATACAATGAGACCCTGTCTCACAAAACAAAACAAAAAATAAAAATTAAAAATAACCTGAGAAACTTTACTATTCCTAAGACAATGGTAAGATACTATAAAAGAAATTACAAACTGAAAACTAGAAATAAATCCATCTTCTCAAAAGTATAAATGAAAAAAGTAGTGTTCTGCAGATGGTTAAGGTAGAAAACTAATTCATTAAGAAACAATAAATATAAAGAGAGCCAGATTCCATAATATAAGCACAAAAAATAAATAAAAGACATGAAAAATAAGAGTCTCATAAACCTAAGTCAGTTACAGAAAAAAATGTCATGAGGTAACAGTATATGAAAACATATGATAGAACACTTTTCCTTTCTGAATTCAGGGCCTTACTCTGTAGTAACTCCCTATGCAGTCCCACCATACCTCAACCCACTCAGCCTCCAGAGTGCTGAGATTACAGGTATCAGCCACGGTAAGTATCTTAAAAAATGCTCCCCCTCAAATGAAAATAGAAGGCCAAGCTTTGAAGAAAGCAGGCTGCCAACTGTCCATTGAAAGATACCAGAAGACAAACTCAAATGATATCTTACCTCCAGCTAAATAGCCATTATCCTAGAATTCAAACTAACACACAAAAGCAAAATAATGCAATGCTTAAATACAAAAACCCTAACAGAGCTTTCTTATTACAATAATCCTACACACACACACACACACACACACACACTTAAATTCACTTCAAGTGAGTGTAGCTGAAGGGTCAGACTGTGAGGACCTGGGTTCAATCCCAGCACTACAAGAGGAATAAACAAAGCACAGCATCAGTGTGCCTGTCATAGCTACTCGGGGTCAAGGGCCCAGGCGGTCAAGTCTCACATGGCACGGTTGCAGTTAGAGCTCATTCAAAGGGTTTGCTTAGTATGTCAGTGGCCTTGGGTTTAATCACCAGCATTTTCTTTTTTTAAATCTAATACACAGGCATACACCATTCCTGTAAAATAATATGAAATGTACATATATACCCATCGATGTGTATATATGATGATGCAAATACTGAACATAGGTGACCTAAAAGAGAGTAAGTTGTCAGGCGTGGTGACGCACGCCTATAATCCCAGCACTTGGGAGGCAGAGGCCAGCCTGGTCTACAAAGTGAGTTCCAGGACAGCCAGGACTACACAGAGAAACCCTGAC
Organism: Apodemus sylvaticus; assembly: GCF_947179515.1. Lineage (NCBI taxonomy): Eukaryota > Metazoa > Chordata > Mammalia > Rodentia > Muridae > Apodemus > Apodemus sylvaticus. Next base: position 63,464,021 of record NC_067485.1, read on the forward strand.
TCAAAAAAAAAGAGAGTAAGTTAATACAACTTAAGCCAGGCAGTGGTGGTGCACGCCTTTAATCCCAGCTCTTGGGAAGCAAAAGCAGGAGGATCTCTGTGAGCCTGGTCTACAGAGCTAGTTCTAGGACAGCCAGAGCTACACAAAGTAAGCCTTGTCTCAAGGAAGAAAAAAGAAAGAAAATTCTTATACTTTTGATTCCCACCCCCCTTTAGGAGGATGCTTGAAACAGGGTCTCAATAACTGAGTGTAGAATAAACTTGCCTATTAATAATCTATGTTAAGGGTTTAAGAGCCGGCTTAGTGCTGCCCTGCTCCCATGGGAGACCAGGGTCGGTTCTCATCATCTGCACAGGCTTATTAGCTGCTGGAACCTAGCTCCAGAGAATCCAGCACCACTAGCTTCTGTAGCACCAGTACTCAGTGTTCAAATCCACAGAGGCCATAAATATATAAAATTAAAATATACAAGAAATCTATTAATCTATGTTAACAGGAACAGGCCTGTCATAGGAACGCTTTGGAGGTAGAATGAGGAGGTCACCCTCAGCTGTACAATGAGTTCAGTCAAACGAAGCTATGTGAGACCTTGTTTCAATTATGAAAATTATTTTTTACTTTAGGAGGCTGGGGACGTTTTAGTCACCAATGGGAACAGTACTGGTTAAGAATACACACTTGCTCTTATATGTTCAGTTCCCAGCACCCACATCCTGCAGCTCAAATACTTGTAACTCTAGCCCCAGGCCTCTGCAGGGATGACACATACTTTTCAAAAAAAACTCTTCTTTAATTTTTATTTTAGATATTAAAGAAACTTAAGGTCATTCCCAGTTATATGGAGAGGGAGTTTTGTTTGGATTCTGTTACTTTCTAATTTGGGTCTTTTGGGGGTTTTTTGTTGGGGTTTTTGTTGTTGTTGCTTGGTGGGTGTTGGTTGATTGTTGGTGTTGAGATGGAGTCTCGCTGTTCTACAGACACCCGGCTGCCTCAGACTCATGCACTCCTCCACCCCAGGGTTGGGATTACAGGCCGAAGCCACCAAGTCTGATTATTTTTCCTTTTTTTTTTTTTTTTGAAACAGCTGCCCAAGTCACCTTCCAACTCGAAATCCTCCCCCTACCTCTAGAATGCTGAAACATTCTACAAAAATCAAACAAGCCTGTTTCACCATAATAAAAATACCAGGTCTTTTTTTCCTTTCTATTTTACATTTTTTTGTTTCTTACTGTTTTGTGTGTGTGTATGTGTGTGTGCGTGTGTGTGTGCGCACCCGTGTAGGCAAAACTCAGTGTGAGTAGGGAGGTCACAGAGCATTCTGTGCCGTCCGTTCCCTCCTCCCAACATGTGTCTTCCCAAGCTGTATCCAGACACTTAGGTTACCAGACTTAGGAGCAAGCCCGCTTACCCACTGCACCATCTGACAGGCCCTGTATTTAGTTTTCATTTGCTCTCTTCTACTTACTCTACTTCTATTGCTATTACTTTAGGTAAGTTGTGGGGTTTCTGGGGATTAAACATAGGCCTTATGCTTGTAAAGCACATTCTACAGCACAGAGCTACAGTCCCTGCCTTATTATTGATGGTAAAACCATTCCAGAGTAATTGATCTTAATATCACTGAGTCACCTATTATTCTTTCTTTTAAGATGCTCTCTGTGGATTCCTATACCCTTTTTTAAGGTCCTACATCTGATACTATCATCATTTATCTTTTCATTTCTAATGTCATCTTTTAAATGCATTATACATACTAACAAAAACAATTTTCTGAACATGTTGCTTTCTTTCTGGAGTATTATTATTCAGTATCTATCAATACACTTACAACTAACTCAACTCTTCCTTTTCTGACTGACTGAGCCATCTCTAAGCCAGAATGCCCTAATCATATCTGAGCAACTCGACCTTAAAGGGCACCTCATCTAAGTTAATCGAGTTGGAGGCAATTTTAGCCACAAGATTATAAAATTCAGAATGAGATCTCGGGCTCTTAGGACAGAAGGTACCGGCTGGAGAGACAACTCAAGTATATAAAAGAATGTGCCAGCAGTACCACACATCAGCTCTGAGCCCCTGAGTTCGGATGCCCAGAACCCACAGACAGACAGAGTAGAGCGAGCACCTGTGTGCCCAGTAGCCCTCTGCAGAGCCAGAGCCACAGTGGGTCAGCTTACAGGCCAGCTAGCTTGCTTATGCACAATTCAGACACTCCAAGTCTCCTTCCCTTTTGACTTTGACTTTTAGGTTTTTGAGACAGGGTCTATGCAGTTCTGGCTATCCCAGAACTGTTATATCACCAGGCTGGCCTCAAAGAGATCCATCCAGCTGCTTCTGCCTCCTGAGTGCTGAGATTAAAGCCATGTGCCAGCATGCTCTGCCAAGAACCTGCCTTAAAGAAGTCTAAAGGTGGGACTGACATCCAATGGCTGGCCTCAAAACCACACTCTTTTACACACACATATTCACCCTCCCTCCCCATCCGCTGTTACACTTACACACACAGACACACACGCCTATTTTATAAAATAATCCAAAGTTTTAGTTAGTTTGTTTGTTTTTTAAGCCATATGCTACCTAGGTATGGTAGCCCTCACTAACCTTAACAGTCTGAGCCAAGAGCTTAAAGCGAGGGCTCCACAGTAGGACCTACCTCAAAAAAAGAAATTCCACGGCCACAAAGATGAAAGAGGAGCTGAGACATCTCTCTCCACAGGAGGCGATGTAGAAGGAAACAGTAGCTAATGGCTGCCCAGATTGCAGCTCTAAATACTTTTTTTCCCTAAAACTATAGCTTCCTAATCTACAAAACGAAAACCTCAAGAATTTGACAAATAGAGTAACTGGTGTAAAACATTTAGTACAGTATCTGGTACACAGCTAAACACTTGGAGACGTTAACTACAAATCACTCTGTAACAGAAAAAACTTTGAAGCAGGCACTACAGAGAAACAGCAGGACCAGTTCAAATTCCTGTCCAAATTCAAGTTCTTTTTTTTTCTCTTGGAGAGGGCAAGCGGGGTGTGGAGACAGGGTTTCTCTGTGTAGCCCTGGCTGTCCTGGAACTCACTCTGTAGACCAGGCTGGCCTAGAACTCAAAAATCCGCCTGCCTCAGCCTCTCACACGCTGTGATTAAAGGTAAGTGCCAACACTGCCCCACGCAAATCCAAGTTCTTGATTCTGTGTGTCCTATAACAAAACACTCTGCTTGCATTTACGAGCTTGGAATCCAGCTGTAGTCTGTCATTGTCACTGCAGGAATTGAGAGGAGACTGTGTAGAAAGCCCTATTGGGGTGCTATGCCACCTGGCAGGAACTTGACTTTGACCAAGGTGAAGTTCCTCCCCCAGCCTTCGAGGAGGAACTCCTGTGCTAGCCAGAAGCCTGCTCAACACCTAGGGTGGAGAGCTCAGACCCAGGTGAGGCCCCAGGTTCTCCAAGGACCAGCAGTTCCCCGGGCACAGGCTACCTGCAGAGCAAGCCAACCAGTTCTGCCGACCCACCCATTTCCAGTCTTTGGGGGAAGGGTCGTGTGTGTGTGTGTGTGTGTGTGTGTGTGTGTGTGTGTGTGTGTGTACATATATGTGTGTGCATACATGTGTACATGTGTGTACATGTGTGTTTATACATGTGTACATATGTGTGTGCATACATGTGTACTGTGTGTGTGTACATATATGTGTGTATGCATACACGTGTGCGTGTGTTTGTGTATGTGTATCTGGAGACCTCCATTAAACTTTGAGCCTTGAACAGGAAATTCGTCCTTGCTCCATGTTTCTTTTGGGATCTCGTTTCTATCCCCTTCCTTCCAGGGAACCCGGTAACCTGTTCAAATGTAGCCTGGGGTGGTTACAACTACACTTTTGTTAAATGGATTCCCACATCCCACCAATTTAAATAAATTAAAATAAAGCACGCTCCCACTATAACTCCCCAGCCCCTCCCTCCTACTGCATCCCTGCTTCAGGTACTGTCTGCACACTCTCTCATCCTTCACACGCTGCACCTGCTCCCACCTTGGTCTCCTCCTTCACTACACTGTTTACTGGTAATTCAAGCATAGTTTCATTTGTTTAGAGACCCACTCACCCTAACAATAATATGCTACAGTGAGATGAAAGTCAAAAACAACGCTTTCCATAGTTCAAGTCTTAAAAACAACCTTTTTGTTCCCAGACAGGCTCTCTTGAAGTCCAGGTTACCCTCAAACTAGAACTCACTCTGCAGCCAAGGAAGACTCTAAACTTCTGACCCATTTTAATGCACTGTTGGGGTAGAACCTATGGCCTGCATGCACATTAAGCAAGCATGATACCAACTAAACAACAATCCTCAAGTACTGAAATTTGCACGATTGACTTCATCTTCCATTTGCTAATTAACACTACAATAATTAAGTATAATTCTGCTACAATGGATTCTCACACACAAATGACTGAGAATCGCTATACAAGCTGCTGGGCCAGAATGTCTACACACCCAGAATCACTGAAGGTAAACATAAAACTTCTACTTTTGCTACATACCTAGAAAGAGAAACTGAAATGTCTGTCTTCTCATTTCAGGCCAAACTCTCTAGTCAATACTGAAAGAAAGTATCATATCGAGATTGGCTATTCTTTTGTATAACTAACTAATAGAAACTTATCTTTCTACTGGTATTTCCACTAAGCTTAATTGGTGGAAGAAAAGAAAAAACTCTTGGAACCAAAAGTTAACCTCCTTCATTTCACAAAAAGTCACCAAAGTACTAATAAAGATGACCAGTTAGTTAAAAGTTTCCTGTTGCTTTGTCAAAAGACAAAGACACTTGAAAACAAGGAATACTCAAACCACAACATAAACATAGTAATAAAAATAATAGTATCTATACCCCTAAGGTTTTTCCCCCCACACTTATTAAACCTAGCAGTAATACCAGCAGCCCAGCTCTCCTGGGTACAGGGCTGAGGATATAATTCAGTGGTATGTTTGCCTAGTATGCACAAGGGCCTGAACTCAACCCTCAGTTCCAAAATTAATCAAAAAATTGAATATAATTTCCTATGTCTAGTTTTCAGCGTACCCACACAGACACACACAGACACACACAGACACACACACACACAGACACACAGACACACAGACACACACACACTCACACTTGCATTCCAAATTTTACAAAATTAATTTAAAACTTGAAGTCAATAATACTTAGCATCCTAAACTCCTTAAGTACTTTAGTATTTTGATAAACAGTCCTTACCACTCTGGCCGCTCTCTCCTGAGATTCACATTTCCTACAAAACCACGGCCCAGTAGGCACCTGGACAATGCCATAGCAAGCTGTTGGGAAACAAACAAAACAAAGTTTAAATTTAAAAATAAAATATTTATATTTGAAAATTAAGGCAAAACAATCTTTATAAACCTATCAACTACTCACACTTTTAAACAACTTGCCTGAAGAAAATATTTTATAAAGTATTTACTGGTTATTTACTAAAAAGTAAAATTATAATATAAAATTTTAAAATTCAATCTTCCCAGCACTTGGAGGCAGAGGCAGGTTGATGTCTAAGAGTTTGATGCCAGACTGAATTACAGAGTGAGTTCCAAGACAGCCAAAGATAAAGAGAAATCCTGTCTCAAAATAAAACAAATAAAAGTAAAATTCAACCTTTTGGGCTATTTCCACTTAAGTCCAAAAGTGTTTAGTGTGGCAGCACATACCCATAACCACAAAACTAAAGACCAAAGCACAATCACCAGAAGTTTTTAAAGTCACTCTGAACTGCACAGGAACTCTGCCTTCAAATAAGTCAAAGTGCTATAAAAGTTAGAGTGGGCTTTTTTTCACGTTGGGTTTTTTTTTTTTTATAGGTGACTATGTATAAAATAACAGTTATAGACAGAATAAATCAGAAAATCATTAATTCATTCCTTTCCCTATTGGCTAAATACCAATTGTTTTCTGGTGCTTTGAGACAGGATATCACTGACTATATCCTGCCTTAGTCTCTTAAAGTGCTGGGTCTACAAGCACACAAATGAAAACAAAAACAAGATGATCAATAGACAAAACAAAATATGCTAAGTGCAATACTTTGTGGGTTGCTAGGTGTAGCTTAGTAGACAGAATCTAGCATCCAAGCTGTAGGTCATCTCCAGCACCACAGACCCAGGCTGTGGGAGCCAGCCTACAATGCCAGCCAGCACTCGGGAGTGGAGGCAGGAGGACCACAGTTGAAGGTCATTCACTACCACAGAGCATTTCAAAACCAACCCAGGCTACTTGATACTGTATCAAGAGAATAAAGTGATAGTTTAGGACTGAGCACAGCATGTTCAAGGACAGGAGTCTAATGCCCACTTTAAAAAAAAAAAAAGTGAAATATCCAAAAAGGCAAATTAATGGACAAAGTTGTGGTTACCTAGATATTCGGGAACCAGGAAGAAACAGGAAGTGACCTCTAATGGATCCAAGGTTTTTATTAGGGTGCTGAGAAGGATCTAAAACAGACTCCGATAGTGTTTGTACAATTATGTGACAATACCAGAAACCACTCGGTCATACAGTCCAACCAGGTGAACAGCACAGTATGTAATTCTACCTTAATACCGCTACTAAAAATCAAACTATATAATGTGCATACCCAACAAGTATTCTCAGTCTCACATACCTAATTCACAGCCTCATTTTTAACAAAATTATTATATTACATTATTTATTGTGTATGAGTTTCTACCACATGTGGAAGTCTCTTCCTTCCCTCCACTATGTAGTTCCAACACCTGATCTCAAGTCATTAGGCTTGGCAACAGCAACTTAACTATCTCACTGGCCTGACCTCCTTTTGTCTTTTCAAGCTGGGCATGGCAGCACACAACATAATTCAGCACTCAGGAAGCTGAACCAGGCCAGGCTCCGTTACAATGAGATCCTGTCTGCAGCTCAGTGGTAAAATATTTGTCTAACATGCACAAAATCCAGAGTTTGATCCTCAGCCTAAAAACATGAGGGCTGGAGAGATGGCTCAGCGGTTAAGAGCACTGACTGCTCTTCCAGAGGTCCTGAGTTCAATTCCCAGTAACCACATGGTGGCTCACAACCATCTGTAATAAGATCTGACGCCCTCTTCTGGTGTGTCTGAAGACAGCTAGTGTGTTCATATAAATACAAATAAATATATCTTTCAAAAAAAAAGTAGGAAAGGGAAGGTATGACTTGATGTTTGTTTAGCAACTTCAAAAAAAAGTTTTAGCTGGAAAATGATGGCATAAGCCTTTAATCCCAGCACCCTGGAGGCAGAAGCAGGTGGCCAGCCTGGTTGAGTGTGCCAGGACAGCCAGAGCTGCACAGAGAAACACTGCCTCAAGAAATCAAACCACACCAATTTGCACCAGGTCTCCTGTATATGTTGTGGGGGCAGCAGAGTCAGAGGGCAACTTTCTGTAGTCCCCTCCTTCCGCCATGAGTCTCAGCGCTCAAAATGGCCAGGTGCTCAGGTGTAGTAGCAGGTGCCTATACCCACTCGCTGGCTGCAAAAGTTGGTTTTAATGTTCATGTCTAATTTATTGAGGTTTTCATTTTTTGAGAATTTATAAGCACATTCAACTTCCATTTTACTCAGCAGAAACCTGAAAATGTCATAAAATAAAATCAACACAACTTTTAAATACCCAAAGCTAATCTTTGTTTTATTGTTAAGTCAAGAGTGTCACATAGCACAGGTTGGTCTCAAACTTGCTATGTAACCCCTAGATGGGGCTTGAGGTTTTTACCCTACCGGATACTGGGATTACAGGCATGTGCCATCATGCTAGGTTTACTCCACGATAAAGGTTAACCACAGGGCTTTGTGTGTGCTGCCAACCTGTTTCAATTGAACTATAGGCTTAATGGGTCTTGAATGTATAGTGCAGGCTGGCCTCAAACTCAAAAGAATCCTCCTGCCTGACCCAAGAGTCATAAGTACAGGCATAAGCCGCCATGCCTAGGCTAATCCTCTTCAAACCTGCGTAAGTCTAAGTAAAAATATCCTATCATTCAAAACACAGCTTCAGAGACTGGGGGGCGGCGTAGTAACACGTATTTGCAATCCTAGAACTTGGGAGGTAGAGGCAGAAAAATCTGGACTTCAAGGCCTGCTTCATCAATAAGCCCAACTTTGACTTTGGGCTATATGAGACCCTGTGTCCAAAAAAATTAAAAAAAAAAAAAAAAAGAAAAAGAAAAAGAAAAGAAACAGCATAGAGTCCAAACATACTTTTATTTGGAAGCACCTCTAGAAGGCAAAAGTTAATTTTAGATGTACATTTTCTGAATTGACAAGGAAACATTATACAACAGAAATGAATTACCATCCAATTCATGAGCTAGGAGGCCTTGTCCCAAGACAGAAAAGCAGAAGGGAAAAGGTATTGGGAATATTTAAACAAAGTATAACCGGGTATATGTCTAAGAATGTCATAATAACCATTATTTGGTATCCCAACGACAGACTGTAACACACACACACACACACATTTCAAACTAACAGAAATTATATAAACTATACTGACATACATCTTGGATCCTTTTTGCACTTATCTTAGCCAAGACAGGGAATTAGTATCAAGAATATGTAACTTTCCCCTCTAAAAGAAACCAGAAATCAGCAAATGTTCCCTTTAGCTACAGCCTCCCTCCACTTATCTACATGCCCCTCCCAAGGGCACTGCTGACTCCTCTACAGAATGCAGGCTGGAGGCCGGGGTGTGGCTCAGTGGGCAGAGTGCTTGCCTAAGAAGCTCACAGGAGTAGAGTGCATGCCTGGAATTCCAGCACTGGGAAGGCTGGGAGTTCAAGGTCAGCCTGGACTACAAGAAACCCTCTCAAAAATTCCAGGTATGACAGTACACACCTTTAATCCCATCACCCAAGAGACTGAAGCAGACAGGTCTCTCAATCTGGGTCCAGCCTGATCTACATAACTGAGTTCCAGATCAGCAAGAGCCAATTACTATGAGATCCTGACTCAAAAATGAAAACTAATAAAGCAAAAATATTTTCCTTTACCTCTCTGCCCTTGGGAAGAACCCACTCCATTACATCACAAAACTTCTTTAGGCCCATCCCTACAATTCCCAAACTTGAGAGGAGAGACAGGATTGTTGCTTGTCTTTATCCTGCCTGGCCTACATAGCAAGACCCTATGTAAAAAACAGAAACTTCCCAGGTAGGACACATTTTTAATCCCAACACTTCAGAGGCAGAGGCAGGAGGATCTCCGATTTTGAGGCCATCTATGGGCTTCAGAGCCAAGTGTTTAGGACAGCCAAAGCTACAGAGATAACCATGTCTCAAAAACCAAAACAACAACAAAAAACACCCCAAACCCTTCCAACACTCAGTTTTAAGTTCAGGATAGGAAGTGTGGGTCTGTGGGAGACTACACAGGGAGTGACTAAAAAAAAAAAAAAAAAATGTTACCAAGTCTTTCGTCCCGTCCTGGATCCCCATTCCCTAACAACTTGAAATGGATGGTCGGAAACTTCAATGACCAGAAAAACATCCTAGAGTCCCCCAGCCTTGGGGAGCGGGTCAGCGTTGTGTGTGAAGGGGGTACCTAAAATTCACCCAATGATAACATCCAGAAATAAACTAACCCCCCCCCCAAGTTACTTGGGGCACCGCCACTACTTCTTGGGAGTCACACAGGCTGTGGTGCTCCACCAGATGGGCTCAGCCCAGACACTCCCTCAGTGACACCTTACACTGTCTTCGCAGAAGCACCCAGTGGCCGACAGCAGCAGCAGCAGGGTCTGTGCCACCATACAGTGCCCGGCTCGGGGTGCAGCAGGCAGGGCCCCCCTTCCCTCTCTCTCCCTCCGCTCAGGTTGCCCCACACCACGGCAAGTCTCCCGACACGCTGCGGCAGAGCAGAGCTGGCACGGGACGGGGAGGAGAGGCCTCCGGTTCCCAAAGCCAAGCCGGGCCGGCACGGTTGACTCCGGCACGGGTCGCAACGCGCTCCCACCATACCCCGGCGCAGGGACGCGGCCGCCGCGGGCCCCGAGCCCCGACGCGGGCGGCCCGCAGAGTGACACTTGAGTGAGCGCGGAGTCACATGACAGCCCGGGCCACACGCACTTTCCGGCCCGCGCCCACGGCGACCACGCTGGGCTCCGGCGGCCGGCGGATGGGGCGGGGCGGGGCGGGGCGGCGGGCGAGCGGGCGGGCCGGGGGAGGGGCGGCGATGGCAGTTGCCGCCAGGGGAGGGGGGAGCGGTGACGGTTGGGAGCAGGCCGGTTCGGCCCGGCGGGCGGTTGGGTGTTTACCTTGATGCACCGCGACGCTGCAGCCGTGCCCGTCGCAATAAACCAGAGGGTTCTCGGCCCAGCCTCTCTCGTCTGAGCAAACGCAACAGCCTCCAATCATTTCCTTCATACTATGGGAGACCTCGTCCTCCAGTGACACGGGCCGGTCGCTAGAGACCATCTAAGAGGGAGTTGGGGGGGGGGGGGACCATTAACAAACACGAGCAAGCCACCGGGAGCTCCCCGACACGAAGCCCCCCGCGCCCGCCCGCCAGCCAGCCCGCCAGCCCGATCAACCCCGGCCCCGGCCCGGTCCCCGCCCGCCTGCCCGCCCGCCCGGCCACTCGCTCACTCGGGCTTTGCCGCTCAGTCACTCACGTTCCGCACAGGAGTCAGGAGCCATGTCCTTGCTGACTCCCCCCCACCTCCCCTCCTCCTCCTCCTCCTCCTCCTCCTCCTCCTCCTCCTCCTCCTCCTCCTCCTCCTCCTCCTCCTCCTCCTCCTCCTTCTCCTCCTCCGCGGCGTCCTCCCTCCCCACCTCCACCCGGCCGCTAACGCCGCCGCCCGAGGAGGGCACACATAATCAAGCAGGCCTCCGCACAGGCGCACTGGGGGGCTCCCGCTGGGCCCGGGGCGGCGAGGGAGGGGAAGGGGCTGCGCTTCCTCCTCCGAGCGTCACCCGGCGTGCGCGTCGGCCCGCCCTGCGGCCGGCGTGAGGGAGGCGGCCCGGAGAGGCGAGGCCTGCGTGCGCGCCGCCGCGTCCCCTGGCCCCTGCCTACCTCCAGGCTTTCCCCTCCCCCGCACCGCTCGGCGGCGCCGAGGTGTGCGGAGGTGGGGGACGAGCGGAGCCGGCTGCTCAGCGCGGCCGGAGTGAGTCTGCCGGAGGGCTCCGGGGCGCGCGAGGGCCGGGACGTTAGGCGGCGGTCGCCTCGCGGGCCCGGGGCGCGCAGGAGGAAGAGGCCGCTGTCCGCGGGTCGGGTCGGGTGGGGGCCTGAGTCACGTCAGGGCGCCCCCGGGGCGTCTCGCGCCGCTGGGAACCTACCTGAAGGCCTGCGCCTCGAGAACTGGCCCGCGGGTAACAATGGTTGGGAGAGGGTGCCAGCTTCCATGAAGGGTGTAATGAAGCATGGCTTCCTGCAGTTGGCCGCGCTAACTTCGCAGTACTGTCGCGGCTTCGCCACCCATTAAATTCACGTCCTGGATTCTTCCCAAAGTTCACCCGGTGGAAGTGTTACCAGATCCACCGCCCACTTACGCACCATCTTGGCCCCAGTGGCAAAGGAAAGTGCACCACAGACAGGCAAAAAAAGCGCCTGTGTTTGGGGCTAGATTCTGAGCGGGAGCCCCGAGACTGCTTTATAGCTTGGTAGGTATACAAATGGTTGGTGGCGTTAGCAACGTAATAGAGTGATCTGGAGAGATGCAGCTGAAGGAGGAAGGAACCCACGTTCCAGCCTGTCACCAAAGGATAACAGCAGAAGAGTGTGGTGCCCAGTTTTGATTGAGGATTGCTCTAACCTAGCTCGATTCTCCAAAGTTACCTTCCCAAATGTGATGTCATTTAAATTGGAGAAATATGGGAGCTTCCTCCCCATACTACAAATAGAATGTAGGTTAGATTAGACCAGTGTGAGTAGATTAATTAGCTAGATACTGAGTAGTTTTTAAACTACCAAAACAAAAAACTGTTTCCCTAATCCTCTCTCCATGTACACTCAATATTGATTTTAAGCAAAAAGTGTTCATTAAAGTTTACCATGAAATGGGAATTATGGATAGATTGTTTAAATGACAAACAGTTCCAAGGCAACTTCATGGCTTCATAAGTACAAAGGGGCTTATTAGAAATTAACAATATAATAAGGTCTGGAAAATGCACTTACACCATGCTAAAACGCTCCAAGTCCTAAGCACTCCACAGAAAATATATCAAGTTTTAAAATTTTCAAGAAAGGTAATGTGGCTGTTCTTTTTCTATTTCAAAATAATTGATAAAAGTCTAATAGGAATAGATACGGCACAATGTAAACATCTTTGGGCAGATATATTCAAAAGCTATGTGAGATCCAAACTAATGGGGAATTTAGCAAAGCTTGTGACTGGGAGTATGTCTAAAGGGACACAAAACTGAGGATTCACTTTTAATAATACATTTAGAAATGGTGACTACAGATTAGTAAAATGACATTTTTAGGAGGATATGGTAATAAATCTCTGGACCTCTAATGATGCTCTTAACTATGACATATGCAAAGCTAGAAAGCTAGGGCTGCCTTCAAACAGACATATACTGCTTTAACTGTACCAAATATTTTACCTTTACCCTTATACAAAGGACATCAGTTCATTGTCTAATTCCTGTTCTGCCTCATAATGTAGACTAATTTTGGTGCAAAGCAGTGTGGGACTTCCCAAACTCTGAAGTCAAGCCTTACTGCACTAAATAATTTAGAAATACATTCATTTTATTTTTAATGCATTAGAGCTTAGTTCATCTGATGGAACTAATTTGTATGAGAAAAAGGATAAGTATCTTACATCATTCTGTAACCCCTAATAAATGTAGGTAAATACTTGCTCTTTTCAAGACAAAAACAAAACTGTCATTTATATGAAGTTAAAATGTGTTAAAAAAAATAGGAAAAATACGCAGTTTATACCAGGCTTATATATACATAATAGTATCTGAAGCAAAAATGTTGTGAAAAATATATATGTGCATACATGTTGACACTAGAATTCCAATATTTAAAACTGATTTTTAACATTCTATAATGATGAGTCATGAAAATAAGGAAAATCACTGGGAATAAATAGGGCATTTCATTTTTTAAGTGCCAGACACTGAACTTTTTTGTTATTGTGTATACAGTTTTTGTTATTTTTGTTGTTGTGTGTACAATATTTGATATATTTCTATAACATATCAAGTACAAAGGAAAAATAGTAGACGGAATAAAGCAGCTAAAATATGCAGTGAATAATTCACTCAGCAAATATTTGCTGAACATTCATTGTATACCAGAAACTCCTGGAATATAACAAAGAAAACTGTATTGGTCCTTTATGAGATATGTGGAGTCTCATACTGAGCATACATAGAATAAAAACATTTAGCCAAATATGTTAATCTTCAAGTCTCAGAATGGATAAAATTTATAATTGCCACAATTGCTAAAGTTCAAGTACTTTTTTAAAAAGTAGTGTACAAAAATTGAATTGCCATGTGACTGATAGAGTGTCTTTCTAGAAAAGAACTTCAATATCAATGTTATCATTTAAGTCCAGTTTCATCTTCCCCAGATAAGCACAAGCTTCTTACCTGTAGGAAAGAGTGAAGAGCCTATTGTCTGGAATATTCCTCACATAGCAGTGTCTGACATGCTACTGCCCATCTATTTTCTCTAAACTAATCATCTGAGGCAAACCACAAAAAACTCAAGAAAAGTATTTTATGATGTAACCTCTGACCTGACTATAATGGGAAAATGTATTTCCACTCCATGGTAATATATCTTCTCACAATTTTCTTTAGTCTTGAACCTAGACACTAACTTTTCAAATTTTCTTTTCCATAATCATTTACCTAAGTAGATTCTATGAAAGAAATATATAAAGTTGTACTTGGTTATCCTTATTCATATTTGTGTCCTTTTTTAAAGTGCAGTTTTATTGCCTTGTGTCTATTAAAACTATTTAAGATTATATTTCTATATCATTGGGAATATTTCTATAGTAGTCACAATATATAGCTAGCTTAGCTAGCTTCTTAACTTTGCTGTATTGCCCTTACAAATAAATTAGCTGGACAACTAAATAATAATAATAGTAATAGTAATCCAATTTCTCATGATCCTCATACACTTTCAGATGAAATTTGAGTAAAACGTTGTTTAATTCACTTGATACCTAAACTTTTACATTTCTTGTGAAGTGTTATCGCTGTGTGTGTGTTTATATATACTATTTTAGCTAAAATAAGTTTTGAAACCTGTTTTGTTATTTACAATAAGTAGCTCTTGTATCTTTATAGGTGCATACCCTAGGCATGGCATCCATATGTATCATACATTCAACTTTTATTAAACGGTATTCTTTTCAATTATGTTTCCAGTTGAAATTCTGTTAAATGGCTTTTGCAGAACTCCCCTTAATGAGCCATGGTAGTCTTCCTTGATATTTTTTTTCTCATCTTAGTCCTTACCAAGTGCCTAGCAAGTACCCTGGAAGTAGTAAGCCAACAGGAACATTTAACATTCAACCTTGGTGTTGAAAAAGATGAGTGAAGTCTGAAATTTATTCTTCAGAGTAAAGCAAGTCTGTTTTGTGCTTCCATCATATTTACTCTTCATGCTTCCCTAGTCCCTCTGCCCTCCCCCGCCCTGCTCATCCTCTTACCAAAGGTCCCCTTCTGTTTTCCTGTCCTTTTTATTTTTCAATCTAGATCAAAATATGAAGGAAAAGATGCACTTCTCTTTCTGAGCTTGTTGTTAGAGTCTGTATTTACCAAATGACTTAGAACTGTCTGCATTTGAATATCCACCTTTTCATGTAAAAGTCACAACTGTATTTGCAGAAATCTCTTAGAATCAATTATAATTAATATTACTTTTAGATGCATGTAACTTTTGGAAAGAAAGGTGATTCTCACATTTAAATCTAGTTATCTAAATCTAAAATATTTTCAAAGACCAAAATCAAGCATCTTCTCCAAGAGTTTGCTTTATTTAACCTTGAGTTTGGCTTCAGAGCTGTTTCTTTTACTATAAAATAAATATTATTTAAAAAAATGTAATACCCTTAAATTTTTACATTTTGGGAGGTAAAGTGCCACATAATCTCCAATAGGGAAAGCTGTGTCTAGAGCACCTTGAGGTCGTGCGGCTGTTACACCCCTTACACTTGCAGAGCTGAGCTTCTTCCTGGGATGCCACAACACTTCAGACTGGCTCGTCAGGGGTCATCAATAAAAAGTAGAGTCCATTTCCATTTTTTACTGACATTGAACATTTGCATCTTTGTTATAATTAAAGTGATTAAAGTGGCATATTCTACTGTTAGTTTATAGTACACAATAAGATTAGGTAAGTGAAAGATGATTCAACATGTAAAGAGGAAAATCAGTTTTGGAAATGGAAGACTCCTTAAAGAAATGAGAAATCTGCAACTGAAAAAAAGAGAAAAGAAAAGAAAGGGAAGAAAAGAACAAATTAAGCTGAATTGCTAAATAGTATTTGGACCAAAGAAGGTCACTTTTTAAGATTTAAATGTTTTCCTCTGTGAAAGGGGCCACTCCTTTCCAAATCCAGAAACAAGCCCAGGAATATGTTAATTAAGTGCATTGTGTCCCAGAAAGAATGAGTTTGACAAATTCATTTTTATTCCTTCAATTAATAAACTGTTTGTCTAGCCGTCTAAGATTTTTTAAATCAATAATGTGTATATTGGGCATTGTACAGTAACAGTGCCAAGGACCACCGTGACCCCAGAGTAGAACCCCTGAAGCTTAGCATTCCTGGTGAATTAAACACACAGGCCGCAGATCTTTAGTCAGTCTTACTTTACTGTGGAATTGAGAGCCAGAATGTAGGGAATTTTTATGTGGTGGCACTTTAGCCCAATTAAAAAAGCAATCATCTTTGGCCCAAGCAGAGAAGGGAAATATGACATAATATTAAAGAAAGGTTTCACAAAGACTGACCAGGAATGCGGAGTGCTACTTGTCTCTCTCTGTCCCCACCCCCACTCTTTTTTTTTCTGCCCATTTGTTGTTTTTCTCACTAGAATATTCTGAGTTAATTTTTTCCTTTAAACAAGACAGAAACACCTAAGATAGTAAAAGATGTAAAGACTCATCTTCTGCATCAACTGTATAACAGATAAACCTGTAAGGCTATTCTAAATATTCAAAGGCTTATAGATAAAAAAAAAAATGTAAATTGAATAGGGGATAAGTGTGAAAGAGACTGAACAAACTGAAAATACTTAATTTTCTACCTCAATTTTCTCCTCTTCCAACCTTCTCATAGTTATACTTTAAATGACTTCTCTCACATAAAACTTCCCCCTGGGCCTCAAAATAAGTGAACGTTTTCCAGGAGGAAATGCAGCTTTAGAAAGAAGACCTGTAAAATCAAAGTGTTGAGATGCAAACTACTTCTCTAACATTTCAAATGCAACATCCCAGCGTTCATTGCCTTTAACTGACTCTTAGGTCTTTTCAACACGCTATTTACGACATCATCTGTTAACTTCTTTTTCTAATTCAAAACTCTTGCCAAATGATGTCTTCATGATGACGTGTAAATATAATATTCCATCAGAGATCAATTCTAATTGGTTTTTAAAAATCCACCTTGGGAAACAGTGCTGCATAATACACAGACTCGTAATTAGTGTTTTAGAAGGAATTTCCGCAAAGTCTATTATAAATCCTAAATCCGAATTACTCTTTTTCCTAGTATGCTTTGGGCCACAGGCTGGAATTATTTCTTCAGGAGCCCTCATGCCCGATGACTTTGATCCTGTCTACATGACCAGAATCACTTGTTGGAAATCTTTATTTTTAAAAAGTGACGTTTGCCAAAAATATTTTTCTCAAATGCCTCACAAAGAAAAAGAGTTTCTTAGGATGGGCTGCAAATTTATTTTACTTGCAAAACGTGGTTTAAAGTGATAATGGATGTTTTTCCCTTTTGAAATACCCTGTTATTTTGGAAATGCGTGTCACCTTAACTAAGCCCCTTTTTGTTAGAGCCCATCCTTTTAAAATCAGACTTATTGTACACAACGAAGATCTGGATAGTAACAAATAAGGACAGAAAAACGTGATTTTCCTAACTCCTTTGAACCCTAATATTCATTTGGGAATTCATACATTTATAGATGTTTTAAATATTCTATGATCTGCTCTAATTTCCCATTCCGGGGTGGGGGGAGGCACATTTGTCGTCTATCTAGCAGTGATTTTTAAAAACATGACTGTGGCTTTCCCTTCTAACGTGTGAGCAGCAGGCTCCATTCAGCTGCACGTTGTGAGGACGCCTTCCTCCGAGGTCTGCGGCTGGGAACCGTTGCAGGCCACGAGGCGTCAGAAAGCCGGCGGAGCGAGCGAGCGAGCCTCCAGGAGCGCCGCGGGCCGCGGGCGGGCGTGGACGAGTCGCAGATCCCCTCCCCTGGCAAAAACACCACACAGGCTTCTGCCGAGGCGCGGAACAATGGGAGCACCCGGGAGCGGGCGGGCGTCGCTTCCTCCGCCTCGCGCCCGCCGGGCCTCCCGGCCGCCGCCACCTCCGCCGCCGCCCGCCTGCTGCATGTGGCGCTTCCTTTGGTGACCCCAGCTTTAACGGCTGCCTCCCTCCTACTCTGTAAACTCATCTTTCCTATCTCTCCCTTGGTTTCCAGAAGTGGTCTTCACGTCTCATTGGCAGCGTAATGCTGAGTTGCTGTCTCCTTCCGGAAAAAAAGATTTCCTCCAGAAATCCAAATCCAGAAGGAAATACAGCCAATCCAGCACCACCTTTATTTAACTCTAACTACACTCTGCCGTGCTAAAGGAAGATAAAAATCCGAAGCGCGTCGCTTGTCCTAAAAACAACCAGCCAAACAACCAACTCCTTCCTCCTTTATTTCCACCTCTCAGTGCAGTTGTTTTAAACTCCCCAACGAATGCCTTCCGTGGAGCTGGGCCCCGGCCGACGCAGCAAATCAGGGTTTTTATCCTAAGCCTCCTGGGACTGGGGAGAAAGTAGCAGGACCGGGAGCTTGCAGGGCACAAAGCCGCCCGCCTGGAAGGGGACGCGGGCAGGCGGAGGCGCAGGCCCGCGGGCTCGCGGCCGCACTCGGGCCGCCAGGGGCGAAGCACTTAAATAGCGAGGGCTGAAGGGGGCGGCGGGCCCGCGCGTGACGATACTTTCCGAGGAAGGCTGGGGCTGCCGGGGAGTCTGCAGGTCGGCCTCTCCCTCTCGCCCCCCAACCCCCTCCTACAAGGGGGGGGGGAGTTGCAGGGAGGCGGGGAGAGAAGCCACCCCGTTTCCTCCCCCGGATTCTGCGGAAGGGTTGGGCGGCGCGGCCAAGGAGAGGGCGCGGGACGAGCGGACCAATGGCAGTCAACAGGTCCAGGCCTCGGCTGGGCCGCCGGCCCGGCCTCCTCCTCCCGCCGCCCCGGGCCCTCCCCGCCCCCCCCGTGGCCCCGCAGCGGCAGGCACCCCGCCCGGCCTGGCGGCCGTCGCCACGGCGAGGGCCCGGGTGGGGGTGGGGCGGGGGATCCCCGGCGGAGAATCCTCCCGCGGGGCGAGCGGCGCAGGGGGAGGGGCCGCGAGTCCCGCAATGGAGGACTAGGAAGGACGCCGGCTCGACGGGAGCGCGGCCCGCGCGGGGCATCCTGGGTAAAAAGTGGCCGCGCCGCCCCGGGAGAGAGCCGAGAGGAGCCGAGGTCAGAGGTCAGGGCCCGGGAGTCCGGCGCGCAGAGCCCCCCCACGGGAACGCAGCGAGCCGGAGGAACCTTTTTGTTTTCCACCGCGCCAGCGTGCTCCCCTATTGACCGGGCTGCTGGAAAGAGAGGGGCCGACTTGCGGCTCTGCTCAGCCTACCCCACCCCCTCCGCCGCCAGCACAGCCCAACTCTCCCCTACCCCTCAACTCATCCCAGCCCCCCGCATGGGGCTGGCAAGGACGCAGTAAATTTGCTTTAACAACAAGTGGGGGTGGTTGCATTTACTCCTCCCTCTCGTCCACTCCCCCCGCCTCGCCGCGGCTCTTGACACTACTACAAACCAGGACTATAAACATAAACATGTGTCACTGTAACAGGGCAGGTAATATACGCATTTTGAGGTGGGGTGGATGGGGGCTTGGTCGCCGCTTGGGGGACAGTAAAAAAAAATGTTTCACGTGCTCGACGTCTTTGCCCCCTCCCCACGCGGATCCATTTATATAGAATGAAGAGAGCGCTCAGTCACTTAGTGACACAGATCCACAAAAGCAAGACTTGCCAATAAACAGCACCCCGAAAGCAAATCTATTTAAATACCATCCCTCTCCTTCCTCAGCCACCGCTGCCGTTTCTTCTGTTAGCAAGCACTAGCATAATAACCAAACCCCCTTTTTTGAAAAAGAAATATTCATTTTAGGATGACGCTATAGATCAACTTTAGACCTAAATCGAACACCACTCTCTTTTCATGGAACAGTACCTACTACACATTCTGTACACAAAGATTCCTTTAAACAACAAAAAAGGCTGATTTAAAAATGAGTTCGAGACCTAGTGTGCAAAGGTTATTTCCTGGACTGGGTGGTCATGCATTTTCCAACTTCTGCAAGTTGCCGCGCCAGGCGCACTGCAGATTCGTCACCACAAGCCTTTATTATTTAGCCTATTTACATTGCATCTCAACTTTTCTCTCATTTAGTTCAACCACCCCAGCAACCGACGACTTTAGATAGAGTAAAGTGAATCCCATGGCAAGCTTTACCCTGAAACCCAGAGAGAAACAAAATGTTCCGACGGTGGAAGTGGTTCCCTTTGTTCTTTCATTGTTTCTCTACAAACTGGTGGATACAAGGACAAACACTTACCTTCTCTTCTTTTTCCTCCAAAAACCAGACGCTCCCATCAGCCTTGAAATACACAATCCACCTTGAAAGTAACTAGGAACGTCGGGAGAGATTGTATTCCATTCTTTTTCGCTCTCTGCCCTCTTTTAGCGTAGGATTAAGTGCCGAGCACGTTGCTGCATGCTGGAGCCCCCCGCCTTAGTGAATCGGTCACGTTTAGGACCTTCTTAGTCCACCGAAATCTGCCAGTAGAAGTGAGGGTATTGGATCTCTAAACTTTCAAAAGGGAAGGGGGCCTGTAACTCTCCAGAAAACTTAGAAATACCCTGGAGTTGGTTTTTTTAAACGTTTGATATTTTTTGTACCACCTCATCAAATACTGTTTGCTTTAAAATAAAAACAAAATCTTTCTCGAGGCAAGTATATTTTTGTTGTTCTTCGACTTCCGCTCAGCAAAGCATTACTTAGTGTGAGTAAAGGGCAGGTTTGTATAGGCATTTAACAGAATGAGTGCATTTTCCACGTGTTTTTAAGAACAAACAAAACACTACCACAGAGAAAAGAAGGAGACAAAAGTTTGAATCAAAATATTGTAGGACAACTTTAGAAGAATCATTTACGTGGAATTTGCTAGTATGAAATTGTTCTCAGGATCTGAAAACTAAGCTTTTCTAAGTTAACAGACTTTATTTTTACCCTATAATCACAAAATTAAAAGCCAGATTTTCTGCTTAGCGGTGTTTAGTGACCATCCTGATGGGGATGAGAGTTCCTAAACCATGTTTAAATCTGATCATGACGTGATTTGCTGATGTCATGAATATGAAACGATACACATCCACAAAAAATCAAACTTGAGATTTTTTTTTTTTATCTCCCGCTTTTTTTGTGTGTTCCCAGTAGCTGAAAGCGGAAGGCAGTGATTGGCTCCAGGGTTCTGAGGAGGATTTGGGCTGAAGCCAAGGGAGCAGAACCAGAGGATTCCCTTTCCAGGGGCCATCCCACTGCTTCTGTCTTATCTTCCTCTCCTTCTGAGTGCTCAAGGTTTTAGTGTATCTTCAGCAGGCCCTAGGTAGGCCTCAACACTTAGCAGAATCACTTGTTTCTGCGCTTTTGGCCTTCGTGTAAAATAAACAAAAAACTTGTGATCTGTGTATTATTTAATAGGAGAAGATGAACTCTACCTTCTGTGAGTTTGTCCCCTGTGTTCACAATCACTTGTGAAAGGTCCTTGTGTCTCATAGGAAGATATTGCAACAAAATAAGATAATTGGGGGGAAAAGCAGTTGCAGTAGGAAAAGTGGCTTTTCTCTGATAGCATTTAATTGGAATTAAAAGATTCTTAAGCTGTAAACATTCTTTATTTATTCGGCACACATAAGCAGGCATTGTTTTATCACTACCATAATTATGGTGTCCTTTAAACTGGCTGATAGCAGGAAAGATAAGGGACTGTGGCTGCAGATGCAAATCAGGTCTTACTCCTCCCCCCACCTTCCTTCCCTCCTCCTGTGTACTCCCCTCCCCCTTCTTCCCCTGGTCACTAGGGTCCCCACAGCCCTTGAGATGAGAAAAGCAGGAAGATTGTGGCCTGGCCATTTCTTACATCGTGGGAGTGATTTGTACCACACTCCAATTTAAAGCAGTCTCTAACCTCCTTCTCTCTTGTGCTTACAAATGTTTTGTTTAGCTTGCAATATTCAGTATTCGCATCTGAAGAGTTGCCTAGTACTCACCTGCATAAAATCGTATCCACTAAGGTCTCCAGGTTTACCTTTGTCTAATTTAGAAAGCACACTCTTAGGGCTTTTTCAGAACAAAGCCTCACAAAACCCCTTTACCTCCAAGGATTTGCAAATTTATAAAGGCTGCATTGAATTCAAGATGGGTCAGGGGGCAAAAAGAGGGTAGAAGGTCACTGCATTCTGATTATGGGTCAATAGACAACATGCCATATACTCTGTGTCCCGAACTTCTGTGAAAGACAGGATCTTTTTTAAACGTCTAAGAACAGAAGGATGGGCCTGTTGACAGACTTGCCCTGATATATTTGAATGAGATTTTTAAAAAAAGAAGAAGAAAAAGAAAAAGGAGTTTAGAGAAAATATACTAAGTTATAGTTTATTCCTCATTTTGGCTAATTATTATTCTCCTCTTGCCATTTTCACCTCCGAAAAAGGAGAGAAAATGGTGTGCCAGATAAGTTTAGCTAAAGAGCTGTTTGGACTACATCATCCTATATCTTCAACCTATTCAACCATATGAGACTTTATTATTTCAGACTTATATTATTATTATCATTATTATTAGACTATAGTTAACAGTTTTAAGAGATTGCTCTTACTCTTCTAGCCACTGTGCCCACATTGTTGGGTCCTTTGTGATATTCCTCCCTCTTTTCTGTCTGAATTCACTTAGAACAAAATGTACCCAGCAATCACTAAAACAAATGTATATGGCGAGAGGAGTTAGCCGGTGGTGGTCGTGGTGTGTGTGATCCTCATTTAAATTATGTATGTATGGGTGAGAGCTTGGATGAAAAAGAATTATTTTAATGCCCTTCAATAGTTTAATTATATAACAGTCCTAGTGTAGAAATGCAAAAGTACTCTTAGGTTTTCCTTTAGATTTTCAAAAGAACTTTCCCCATTAGTAAACTTGCTGTTGCATTTCCCAGCTAACCATTTAAAAGGCTGTGAATGCCTTGTGCATGACTTCGCTTCAGAGGAAAGAGGTCAGACTGAATTGCTATGGTATTTAAACATAAAATACAGGGAAAATAAATCAAAATCGAGCATTGGAAGGTGGATTTAGCACACTCGTATGGGATAAGTAAAGACAAATATGTTCAGATCTTCACAGTCCATCACTTTAAAAACTGAAAGTGCTGATTTTTTTTTTACAATAAATGCAGAAATAAGTGGACATTAAGAATACACTTGAAACTGTATTTGCTACAGAGGATTTTCCTTTAGCAAGCAGCTTTGTCTTCAAAGCTAAAATACTTTTCAGGATACTGTAGAATCTGTATTCCAACCTGAGTAAATGGTCACATTTCATTAACAAACTCAATGGGTATCACATGCACATTGTGATAAATTCACAGTTATCGCCTAGACTTACAGAGATGTGTGTGTGTATACATATACATATATGTATATATGTATATATATGTACATGGTCATTTGAGCGTATCTATCCCCCACATAGGTACATATGTTTGAGAAACATAGAAGTTGATATATCCTCTCTTAAAAAGAATTTGAATACAGTCCATCATCTGAATTGGGTTCATCTTTGATTGCAGAGGCAGCTGACATGGTCAACATATTTATCAAAGAAACCCCTGGCTTTTGAAGAATAGTACTTCATACATCTGGATCTGCACATCCAGGCAAACTAAGTAAATTATTGCATAACTTTAAGCATAATTGATAACAGATACCTTTAATTTTTCATCCCTATTCTTTTGGCCAGCTTTCGCATTAATAATCTAAGCCATAAATGTTGGTAGCTATTGATCGAAATCCCCGGTGTGCATGCAAATCCATCTTAAAGTCCCCTGCCTTTCATGTGCAAGCGCTCAGGGGCCTCTGCTGGGTCTTTTTATCGGGATCGACCCCCAATGTGCCTGGAGAAGACCCCGGATATGCAACGTGTGCTGATGTCCATAAGAAAGCTGTCTGTCACATTCTGTGTGTGTGTGTGTGTGTGTGTGTGTGTGTGTGTGTGTGTGTGTATACACAACCCCCAGTGCTGGAGCCTTAACACACTCACACTAGGATGGAGAAGTTACAGGAACAAAAGAATGTATTAGACAAAAAGATGTGTAATACGAGTATTTAAGATGTATAAATATAAAGGTTCATCTCTGTGTGCATGCAGACACTTTCTAAGTAGTACATAGAGATACATCCCGAAATCCCTTGTTCTTTGCCTTATTTCTAACTGATGCCACAGATTATACCTTCAGTTTAAAAATAATGCTCAATATTGTACTAATTTCCAAAAGCACCTATATTTCCAGTTTTAAAGGTAGAGAGAAGGGACAAGAAGGTAAATTTGAGATGCTTACTAAAGCATGCTACCATGTGCAGGGGAACTAAGGGGGGGGTAGAGCTAAACAAGAATCAAGAACAACTAAAAGTACCTGCCCCCTCCCCCCTCAGAAAAGATGCTGTAGCCAACCTTCTTAGAGCCCCCACACATACTTTTTTTTTTTTTTTTTAGTTTACTATTTCTTAGCTGTTTGGCTCTTTAATCTAAATCTTATAGCTGGAGGAGGGGAGTGGGCGGGGGTGGGTGGGATGGAGAGGGCTGGTACTATATAAGTGCATCAGGAGGAATTTTAAAACACTGTCGTGGGCAATAGGAAGGCTCTGGTCACTCGACTTTAAAACAACAAACAGCAGCCTTTGCTTTTCCTAGAAACTTCGATTTCTGCTTAAAGCTTGTGCATTTGGCCTCCTGTGAAAGTGAAAGAGAAAAACTCGGTGTGGTAGAGCCAGATGCAAAGAAAGCCTAGTGGGTGGATGGTGTGAGCTGTGCCGGGCATTGTTCATTGCTGCCTCTCGGTTACGGTTAAAGCCTGAAATATCACGAGATCCATTCAATGGTCCTTCTCTCATTCAAGGGACAAAAATGTAATTTGCTGTAGCTCCGATTTCTTGGATGGAAATGCTAGCCTTAGATTTCAAAGGCAAGAACTAGACATCGCGGTTTGTACACACATTGATTAAGTTGAAGAGCGGCGATTACATCTGTGCTGAGAGCCACAGCAGTGCAGGGCTGACTTTTCAAATCCCAACCTACTGAGTTACAGACTCTCTTAAATAGACTTCCTTAATTTCCGGATGTACCTCTTGAAATTCCCAATCTCTTCAAAATTCCTGGGAAAATTACAAGGAAGATGAGGGTGGGGGTGGGGAGCCATGGCCAATGAGAGACTTCATCTTGTCAAGCAAACTACCTTTTTGTATGCCTGATTTCTGTTTGTTTGCTTGCTTTTCTTAAGATTTTTTTTTCTTTTCTCCTTTATCTTTTTTTGAGTTATACCTGCTCCTGCTGGCCAGATCACAGTAGGAAAAACTGGAAGTTTTGAATATGAAGAAAGAAATTATTGTGCATTTTTTTTCTTACAGGTTCAGAAATATCCATTCATTCTTTAACCTCACAGATGTGTCTATTTTGGGAGGTAGGAGGAAACATGTAGATGCCTGGGCTGCATTTATGCTGTAGTTACAAACACGGAAGAAGATTTCGCTGAATTTTGCAAAGCAGCCAACCACCCATCTGAGATCCTGCAAATGCAAGTGGAAAGACCCTTCCTCTCGCTTGGCAATATTTTGGATATCCTTGAAATAATCCAGCAAACCATGCTAGTGACTAAGAAGAGGTTAAACCAGTCTGATATTCATCCAAAGTGATTTTGTTAAAACAGATGCCTGGCTTTCACAGGGGAGGGGGGAATGGGAGCTGTGGAAGATTCATCTAAACTACCAGCCGAACCATCACCAACCACTGAAACGGTCTGCACCATAGATCAGCACTTTCTTTTCATTGTTTTTATGTAAAACTTCTGGCAGCACCTTGGGGAGCCTTCCTTTCTCCTCCCTTTGCTGCAGGAGGAAGTATCTGCTCCCTGGAATTCTGACCTGTGGACGGGACCCTGGCTAAAGCCTGTGCTGGACACTCTAGATTGACCTCACCTCTACTCCAGGCTGGCTAATCGTGAAAAGTGGACTCATGTCTGGCTTATCTGGGCTTTGTTACGGGCCCGAAGAGAAACCACCTTCTCCCTGCCTCACTCCTCAGCAAAGAGGCGAAATCCAGTGGAATTGTTACATGCTCCTGAGGTGGGGCCTCGAACTGCTTTCTCGGTCAAATAACTTTGTTTCTGGTTGTAAAGGGCATGGGGGGGGGTGGACTCTAGAGAAATTGCCGACGTAAGGCTGTACGGGGGTGGGTCACCTCGGGGTTTAACTTTCGAGCTCCCAGCCAGTCTCTTTCTCCGCTCCCAGAAGGGAAATAGCAGGCTATTCTGGCACGTTTTCCCCTTAAGCTTCATTTTCCAAAGAAAAGAGGGGTGGGGTATATCTATTTGAGCTTGATAATGTTTTTTAAATGCTTTCCTTTGAAACGATAATAGCTGTATCGGTAAAATGCAAATAAAGCAAAAATAGGCAGTATTTCTTTAAAGGGGAATATACGGTGCTTTTTTTTTTTTTTTTTTTTTTTTTTTTTTTTTTTTCGTACATACACTGCTTCTGATGAAGTCTGTGAGTCAGGCTGTTTCTGAGCTCCGATAGTTTAATGGAAAGATTTATATACCGGCTGTATTATTTACTTTGGGAGGGGAGGTGGCAGTATAAGGGTATGCTAATTAGTAGGAGATTTTGGGGGGAAGGGGTGGAATATCAATTTTTATTGCATCACCTGTCAGGAGTGTCCAATCAGCGTTGGCTTTAGGGGAATTAATTGATGAAGGTGTCTCCGGACGAGCTCACTTCACTCTGTCATTTTATTTGTAGCTAAAGCAGCGGCGGGAATAGCAGCTGCATTTCTTTTCTCTTTCTCCCTTCACATTCCATTATCATAGTGCTCCAATGGAGAAGGAAGGAGTAGCGGGGCCCAGGTACTGATCCGCATCGAGGACTCAGACCAACACACTGGCAGATCTGAAACCGGATGGTCTTTTCCCTCTTTTTTAAAAAAACGAAAACCAAAAAAAAAGCGAGAATCAAGTCAGTGTAATTTCATGGGGTTTTTCTCCCCCCTAGTAATTCGCCTAGAGTTTGGCACTCCCTTCGCCGGGAATAACAGTCTTTGTTATTTTATTAGCAGGATGCCTTGAGACACACGCAGCATCTGGCGGAGGATTAACATACATACATGTGTATGTATGCGTCACGTATATATTTACTGCAAATGGTGGGGATCATTTAGTGCCCGAGATGGGAGACCTGAAGTCAGGTTTCGAAGAGGTGGATGGCGTGAGGCTCGGCTACCTCATCATTAAAGGAAAGCAAATGTTTGCTCTCTCCCAAGTCTTCACAGATCTGCTGAAAAACATCCCGAGGACGACCGTGCACAAGCGCATGGATCATCTGAAAGTGAAAAAGCACCACTGCGATCTGGAGGAGTTGCGGAAACTCAAAGCAATCAACAGTATCGCCTTCCACGCGGCCAAATGCACGCTCATCTCCCGGGAAGACGTAGAAGCGCTCTACACCTCCTGCAAAACCGAGCGTGTGCTCAAGACCAAGCGAAGGAGGGTCGGTCGGGCCCTGGCCACAAAGGCGCCGCCGCCAGAGCGCGCCGCCGCCGCCGCCAGCCCCCGCCCGGCTTTTTGGAAGGACAAGCACCAACTTTGGCGGGGCCTGAGCGGAGCCGCGCGGCCCCTGCCAATCAGCGCGCAGTCCCAGCGTCCGGGCGCCGCCGCCGCCGCGCGCCCCGCCGCCCATCTACCTCAGATTTTTAGCAAATACCCGGGCTCGCACTACCCGGAGATCGTTCGCTCGCCTTGCAAACCCTCTTTAAACTATGAAACTGCCCCGCTCCAGGGAAACTACGTCGCCTTCCACTCGGACCCCGCTTATTTTCGGAGCCTGCTGTGCAGCAAGCACCCCGCTGCAGCCGCCGCCGCCGCCGGGGCCACTTGCTTGGAGAGGTTTCATCTGGTCAACAGCTTCTGCCCGCCTCCCCACCACCACCATCACCACCACCACCATCATCATCACCATCACCACCGGGCCCAGCAGCCAACGCCGAGTCACCACCCCCCTCACCACCACCGGCCGCAGCCCCATCTAGGAAGCTTTCCCGAGAGTTGTAGCAGCGACTCCGAGTCCAGCTCCTACTCCGACCATGCAGCCAATGACTCGGATTTTGGCTCCAGTTTATCCAGCTCCAGCAACTCGGTGTCCTCGGAGGAAGAGGAGGAGGAAGGAGAGGAGGAGGAAGAGGAGGAGGAGGAAGAGGGGGGTAGCGGAGCCTCCGATTCCAGTGAAATCAGCTCCGAGGAGGAGGACTCCTCCACCGAATCAGACTCCAGCTCCGGGTCCAGCCAAGTGTCAGTGCAGAGTATCCGTTTCAGGCGCACCAGCTTCTGCAAGCCTCCCAGTGTGCAGGCGCAGGCCAACTTCTTATACCATCTGGCCTCCGCCGCCGCTGCAACCAAACCCGCTGCTTTCGAGGATGCCGGCCGACTTCCCGACCTCAAGAGTAGTGTCAAAGCCGAGTCGCCAGAGGAGTGGAATCTGCAGAGCTGGGCTCCCAAAGGGGCTCCGGTGTACTGCCCGGCCAGCATGGGGAATTGTTTCCCAGAGATAAGAAACGATAGGGTATCTGAGATTACATTCCCACACTCTGAAATTTCCAATACTGTAAAAAGAACTGACCTGACAATTAACTGCCTGGCAGAGGGGGCCTCTTCACCTAGCCCAAAGACAAACAATGTATTTCCACAACAAAGAATACTCCGAGAGGCTAGGAAATGCCTACAAGCAACTCCAACTACACACTGTGCAGAAAACAACACAATAGCTGCTAGGTTCTTAAATAATGATTCTTGCGGAACAGCAGCAAATTCAGGCAAAGATTCCAAAATCCCTCATTGTCCTGAATTTGCTACGGATTTGCCCTCTCCTCAAACTGATCCCGGAGTGGATGCAGCAACAGCAGCAGCAGCAGCTAAAGCTGAGAGTCTCTGCACTGACATGGGCGACAAGACATTGCCATTTCTGCACAATATTAAAATCAAAGTAGAAGACAGTAGTGCTAATGAAGAGTATGAACCTGATCTTATTACAAATAAACTAAAGTGGGAGTGCAATGATACCGAGGGTGAGTTTTACAGTATGACTGAGAAGAAAGAGGAGGACGCCTTGGTACCCACAGCCAAGGAAGGTTTTGCATGCCCTGAGAAAGAAACGCCTTCCTTAAATCCACTGGCTCAGAGTCAGGGCCTCTCATGCACTTTAGGATCTCCAAAACCTGAGGATGGGGAATATAAATTTGGTGCCAGGGTGAGAAAAAATTACCGGACACTAGTACTGGGCAAACGAGCAGTTCTTCAGACACCTCCAGTCAAACCAAATTTGAAATCAGCTAGAAGCCCTCGTCCTACAGGTAAAACTGAGACACATGAAGGAACACTGGATGACTTTACAGTTTTAAACAGACGCAAAAAGGTAGCCAGCAATGTAGCATCAGCAGTGAAAAGACCATTTAATTTCATGGCAAATTTTCCTTGTCCACCCTCACTCATTGTTGGGAAGGATGGGGATTTGTGGCCTGCGTATTCCTTAAACACCACTAAGGATTCCCACCCTCCTCACAAGGCCCATCCTATATGGAAATGGCAGCTGGGCGGCTCTGCAATACCTCTTCCACCTAGTCACAAATTCAGGAAATTTAATTCATAAAAAAAATGTTTTGGAAGATATTTTCTTGAACCCTATTACCTTCCTTTTGTTGTAAACTGCACAGGATGGCTTGTACCAAGTCCATTAATGGTGTTACACCCCTTTTGGAGTCCTGGTTTATCGCATTTTGAAGACAGAAATCGGATTACTTTTTTTCCCATTGCGGGTTTTTTTTTTTTTTTAGGGTGGGGGCGGGGTGGGAGAAGGGTTGGTTTACATACCACAGACTACTTCAGGCTAAAGACTCAAGTAAAACTCAGTTATTATGGTAGAGCTGGAACACTTTACTGTTTCAATGCTAATAATGCACCGGTACCTCAATTCAACTGCTACAAATAAATGTCAAAAGGTTGAATAATAAATATTACAATGAGCCATTAAGTTTATGCACTAGATTTCAGACCTGAAAGTGTAACTGGTATTCAGTGAAAGTTTGTTAGGTTACATGGTTACACATGAGGTAGCAAGAAGTTTCTGTGAGCCCAAATGTAATTTTCTGGAGCTCTTATTTGGGGGTGTGTGTCATTTTTTTTTTTATAAAAAACAAATACAAAAACCCTGATTCCCTTTCCAAGAGTAGTTGCACTTAACTTTTTTTTTAATGGAAAGATTGGGGTATGAGTCCTGATTGGATGCTGATTTAAAAGCTGCCTCTTGTGTGAGAAGTAAAAAAAAAAAAAAAAATATGTTTTTTAAGGATGTGCTTTTTTTTTCTTTTTCTTTTTTTTTAACCTTTCAGTCACTCCTTGCAATTGGAAAAGTCCTTCTGTGCTCTCACCCAAACATTTAAATTAGGGTGACTCTTGCTGTGCTCCTGCTTGTCTTCTGATCTGAAGATAACTCTTCAAGCTTTCAAAACAATTAAAACATTTCTCTTAATAGCAGGATGTTTAATGGTCTAACTCATCCTAGTGACCAAGCAGTAAACACAACCAAGAAAAAGAGTTGTGACACCTAAGTGAAACATAACTGATTTCAGGGCTTTTGGTATCAGAACTCAGGCACTTGGATTTTATTACCTTATGCTTTTTTCTGCATCTCTCTAAACTTCTGTTTCAGGCCATCCTGTGTATAGAACAGGAGAATTTCTACTGCAAGTGACAATCAGAGGTGACTATCTATATTTGCACTTAAATATCAAAGTAGTTCCACATGCAAATGGTCTCCCCCTTGGTAAGGCCATGCTGGTGTACTGTGTTGTAAAGATGAGAGCAGTAAATCAAAATTATGGAAATTTGCACTGTTGAAAAGCATGCTTTAGCTTTATTTTCAATTAAAAACACTGTTTAAAATTCCTGGTTCCATACATTTCTACTTATTCCAGATTGAAGAAGGGTTAACAAGAATGAATGGCTTTGTTGACATTTTCACTTGTAATGTTTTTGCCTGAAAGAAATGCATTTATTGGGTGCAGTGTTTTGTGGTAATACTTTGTGATGAGACCAATCAGGTTCTGGGCATAACCCTGGCACACTTCCTTCCAAATAACAGAAAAACTTTCAAACTTGTTATAGAACAACTATTAAAAAAGTTTCATATTTAAGAAAGTAAAGCAAAGATCAGCTGTTATTTTGATGAAAGTTGAATCTAGTAATTCTTGGGTCACCAAATTATGTATCTTAGATCCTTGTTATCTTTAGTCTAAGAGGTTGCATCTATAGACCATAAATCACAAAGCAAAACAAAACACCAATGAAATGTTTACTGTGTGAATTTAAATCATTATTTCTCATGGAAATTCAGCTATTTATTTTCCTTAACCTTTTCATTCCTACCCCCCCCCCTTTGAAAATTTCCTTTTGTCTATAAATGTTTCAGATAGTTCTGGATGGCCTCAGACCTAATTACTGTGTGTGATCTGTGGTTTTCCTCCTGTTGTAAAGGACAGAGGCTGAGAATACCCGCATCCAAATACACGTGGATGGAGTGAACGGATGCTTTGAACTGCCTTCCTCTCCTTGAATGTTGCCAGATGTAGGCTCACTGGATTTTTTTTTTTTTTTTTACTTTATTAGAATTATAGATATGGTCAAAGTAAAAACTGGGGGATGTTATTCTTGAATTCATGTTTGTATATATTTCCAAAGACTAGTCCGTAGTATTCTCAGTTAAAAGTCCCAGAAATCTGAACTGGTTTCTGAGCTTGAGTCCTTTCCTCTTTGGAAGGCAATGCAGAATTTGGGGGCAGTGGGTTGTCTTTATAAAGAAAAACAAAACAAAACAAAGAACAAAAGCAAAGCAGTCTGTAAAAAGTATGACACCCACACAGGGGAAGTCTGTAATTTCCACTCTTTAATTAGTGACAAGAAGAGAAAGTTCAAGTACAGAGACTACTGCATTTAGACCAGGGTGTTCCTTGGTGGCTACAGACTGGTACCAAATTATAAACTGAGGATCTATTTCAAGTCTACAGACCATGAGTGTGGAAGACTGTAAGATGGAATAAATACAAAATAAGACAAATATCCCATGGAATTTTGGACAAAATATGAGGCTCCAGCTTGGACACTTGGTCCCTAATCCTCAGAGTATCGAGAGGTTCAGCTTCTAGGAGCTGCTAATGAGCAGAATGGGGTAGGCAGGCTGAGTGAAGCCATCAAGAGGGAAGATTGTGAGTAGTCAACATAAATTTTATCCCACGCTGTTCCTGTAAGACATCAGCCACAGCAAACCCTGAGTTAGGGGTTTCAAACTCCTAACTAGGTATATCACCTAGTCTCAGTGTGCAAATATAAGGGGATCTTTCCATTCCAAGTAGCCCTCAGCTGGTTTCCCATCCTGCTGTGGGAATTAGTCCCAGAACAGTTTATTTTATTTGGGGTTGTTTTATGATTAAAGACAATTCCTAGGTCTTTCTCAGCTGCTATAAATGTCACATTTGTTCAAAAGTTAAGCCTTACTGAGAGAAAAACAAAAGTTACCTCCATTGACAGGTTGAATTTTTACATTTAAATGTTTTCAGGGTATAGGTTTGTTCCTTTAAATTCTCTAAGACTCTAGGGCCACTGATTCCTGTGTCTAAATTAGCTCAACAGACATGGGGAAAGTGTAAGAGAAATCCCTTTCTGTGACTTTTTGGTGAAGCAAACTTATTCCTGGTAATTTCCTGATAAGCCTGTGAAGTGAAGATTTAATTGTTTTTTAAGGAGTTGTATGTGATTTCTTTCCTAGTCAGGTTATCTGACTTTATAGAAAAATACAGCTTTCCCCTGCCCCTAACTATTTACTTTTTAGAATGGGTGTTGCTTTCTATTGCCTTACTTGATTACAGTGGAGTAATCTCAATAATGGTTGTTTATTTGAAAAGCAGCAACAAGGAGCCCCCACTAAACAGCCATAACACAGACTAGATGGGCTGGTGTGTGGATTTTTATCTTATTTGTGTCTGGGTGACTTTCAGTGGTCTAGAAACTCCTCAAAGTTCTTACCTAACAAGAATTAGGCTGGAAATTTCTACTGCTATGAGAATGGGAGTTTTGTCTGCACACAGGAAAAGATGTAGGTGAAAGTAATTCCTCGAAAGCATCGTTTTTCTTTCAAAGAAAACAAAAATACTCCACGGTAAAATTTTCCTTAAAAAAAATAAATAAAACAGCACCTATAAAAGAAAGAAATGTGACTTTTGTTTCACCTTGAAAACATCTTCCTGCTGAAAAGGATTTGTGGAGGGAGGGATTTCCCAGGGCCTAAATAGGAAGGAGGAGAAAAAAAAAAAATTCAAGGCTCCCTATCAGCTAAACTCAGTAAATTGGCAAGGAGAAAACAGGGAATCTACTTTCTGGAATCCTCCTGTGACCCTGTATCCCTGTATTCCCCTTTTCCCTGTGAGGAACAACTGCTTTCCCTCGGGCTTGGGTTAGGGTTTGCTCCCTAGGCCAAAGGGCATACTGCAGACTAGCCTGGGGCTTGGGTACTTAAGGCCTATCCAGGAGGTTGGAAGGGTCGCATTTTACCTGTTTGGCAGGCCCTCTTTTGCTTTAAAAAACGGCGAAGGGGGGTGGGGGGAGCAGCTATCAGTCTTTGCCCATGCTCTAGGCCCCTGCTACTCTAGCTCCTTTTCAAACTGTGGAGGCCTCACAAGCTCCTACTTTAAAAGGCCTGAGATGTTTTGCATGAAGCCCTCACAATAGGGGTTGAGGGAATTGACAGTTTCAAAAACAAGGCCTTCAGTCCTTTCCAGCTGCCGGGCCCGCTCTCCCGCACCAACTCCTGGTTCCTCTCTGCTGGTGGCGTCCTCGGCTGCAGAGAGCCTCCCTTCCAGCCCTCAAGCCCGCGCTCAGGCCGGCCCCACCCCGCCCCCAGGCTGTGTTTGTAAACAGGGGTCAGTGGCCAGGGGCTGCTGGCTGGCGCGGGCTTCAGGCCTACCAGGGACTGTGGAGCCGGCCAAAGGCTGCAGGCGAGGGGCTGAGGGGGGTTTCCGACCCAGAGCATCCCTGGGCTCTTCGACCAGGGCCACCATCATCACCAAAAAGATGTTTAAGTGCCGCCATTTTGCACGGTGGCAAACAAATTTCTTTGTGACTTTTTTTTTTCCCGCCCAGATCTTGCTCTCTTCTGAGCGCGTGATGATTTCGCTCCTCCAGGCAGAAGAAGAGCCTGCACCCCAGCTCGGTCCTGCGCTGCCTCCAATGCAAGCGGCCACAAGGCCGAGAGAGCAGAGGGCGGCTGGGACGCCTAGGGCCTTCTCCCCATCAGAGACTGGACTGCTTCCCCTCAGTTTGCACTTCTTTTGTGTGTCCTGAAGTCATCTCCCATCCCTGCACTGGCGGGCTTGTATTTCTTACCTTCCCTCCCAGGTCTCATCCCCCCTCCCCAGGCAAGAGGCACCCAGCTCTTTCTTTGCATTGCTTAGCGGATTCCGAGGCCTCCAAAATGCGCTTGTGAGAGGCAAGTGGCAAACTGGGCCAGCGTGGCTGCGGGTCTCCTTTTGGGAAGAGGCTCAGGAGCAGTGTGGGGAGGGAGCACGCTAGCCAGGCCCTGTGCGGGTGCGACTCCTAGAGTGGGAGCAACCTGGGGCAAGGCCTGCTAGCTTTGGCTCGGTGGCTCCCATCCCTTGGAACCTCTTTCAGTGCATCTGCAAGTGGAATGGTGACCTGGAAACGGGAAACGTGAGACAGTGACCTGGAAAACCACCCTCGGCTGGGCGGCTGGAGCGCAGCAATGCAAACAAAGCTGCTACTGGGGAAAGAGGGGAAACAGAGGTGCTCGGCGCATAGGTCACAGGAAAGTGCAACAAGCTTGCTTTCCCCGGGTGTTTAAAATGCAGCCCCAGTTGTAAAGTGTGTGAAATTACGCACTGGTCTCTTAAAGAGTGCCTAATTTATAGTAAATAGCAAGGTCTTTGTAAATGGCTTTATTATGTTGTTTCTTGTTAATTGTTGAGAAAATCCCCATTGTTGAGTGTGAAAGGCTTTATGAGCTAACCTGGTCCTCAGCGCAATCAGAGGGCAGTAAATGGCCGCTCGACCTCCAAGGCCTCACGCGCGAGGGCCAAGAGTACTGCGGGGACTTCTAGAGGTGCTTCCTCGGCTAGGAAAGAAAGTGACAAGACGATCCAGCTTTTAATTAATGACAGAGCGTGGTTTGAACTCGCAAGCACCCAAGAGCAGCTGGCAGAGTGCGATGGGGAGGAAATCTGGCTAGCCAGGGCTACCCAGGACCCGGGGGAAGGCCGGGGCCGGGCCTAGGCTCCCCCACCCCGGTCACAGCCCGCAGGGGGTCGTGCCTCGACCGCAGGCTGGCGAGCTCGGGGCGCTGATTGGAGCCTCGCTGTGAGGCCTTGGATCCGGGCTTTGTCTCCAGTTCTTCTCCAGCCGCATGAAGTGCGAGCGCCGGACCACCGTTCCGCCTCGGCTGCAGGACCTCTCCAAAGCCGGCCTGGCTGGGGAACTGGAGGGTCTTCAGGCTGAGCAGGCTCCAGGGACGGCTCCAGGCCCCTGCCTGGGCCTCCTTGTCTTTTGTTTAAAGAGCTCTCTCCTTCCCTCCCTCTTTTTTCTCTCTTATTTGCAGTGACACACACAGTCTCTTCATTAGAAACCTGCAAGGGATTCAGAAAATGAGAGACAGGAGAAAGGGGTTTGGTTCTGTTTGTTTAACGTGGAAAATAATTTCTTTAATCTAAGATGAAATGTTCCTATCTCCTCTTCCGGTCAGCTCCCAGTCCCTGTCCAGCCAGTTAGGATCAAGAATCTGAATGGGCAAAACCAGGCAGGCGCTGGGTTCATTTCTAGAACTTTGAGGATAGAATCCCACGGGCCCTGCTGGCCCTGAAAGGGCTGAGGGTCAGGCAGACAGTACCTCCAGGGCTCGGTCCTGCGGCCTTTCCAGGGACTTGGGACCTGGTGGGTCCAAGGGAAAAGCAGCTGCCTCCTGTCTTGCAACCTTTCTCGCTCTGACACTACAGCTAGAAAAAAGCGAATTTCTTCTTGAGCCTACACTGGTGTCAGAAATCCTGGCTTGGGTGGACTGTAAGTGAGGGTTTGGACATTAGCTGATGCAAATCACAGGGAAATGCTAATTCCAGTGCGGGGAGAAAACCTGAATTCAGCTGTCTTCCTTTCCCTTCTTAGATGGCCTTCTGCTTGGTGCACTCTCGCTCTCACCAAATTAGCTATTACGTGAAATCCCTCCGGGTTTAGAGCACTTGTTTCGCGGATTGGCGTACAACCCATATTAACTATGCACTTTCTGCTATTCCTCTTGTGACTGTCCCTGCTTCTTCCTTCTTTGCAGAGAGTATGATGCATTTTATTTTAGTCAATCGATGGCGCACAAACACTGGGGTAACGCAACCCACACATCTGCGGTGGAGGCTGTTTTCAAAATTGAGTTTAGGGATCAATACTAAGTCGGAATGCTCCAAATTGCATGAATTCACCAAATTCAAGCCTTGGGCTTCCAAGCCCTTTTCCTGAGTAATTAACACACTCACGGTTAGAGCTGCGCATCCACACTTCCTGCCTCTCTCAAAACAGGATGTTTGCCTCCTGTGTATTTGGCTTTACCTAAAGATCACTCGGACTGCTTTGAAAAACAGGACCCCCGAATTTGTGGTGCCAAATCCTGTCACCACCCTTCATGCTGATGTCCTCACCTTAGTTTTCTAAGACCTAACAGTAGCACTTAGAAGCCGGTCAACGGTTGCTCCACAAACCTTCACCCAATTTAATATTTCACTTGTAAGGGAACAGCCAACACTCGGCAAACAGGGTTTCTAGATCTGTGATGTTAGAGTTACAATACATGCCAAGCAATACCTTGTTTGTTTGTTTTTGTTTTTATGGCCTAGATCATAGCTACATAGAGACTGGTGTCTGACGAGGGGGGAATGGACAGCAGTTGTCCCTCTGTTGCAAGGCTCAGTGAGTTTATAACCAGAGACACGGGTAGCTTCTGAGCAAACCTCAGGAGAACGCGCGCTCACATGCACACAAACATGTCTGAAAGAATTAGCTAAGAGAAACAACCGAAGAATCTAGTCTTTTAGAGCATTAGAATATTCGAGTTTCGAAGCTCATGTCTGGGTCTTCCTTCAAGTTAGGTGTCTGGAACAAGACAGAAGACTCATGTTCTGTCCCAGGAGGAACTGGAAGTGGAGAAAAGCTTTGAGGTTCTCCAGAAGGACCCATTCTTCTCACTGGTGCTAGCAATACATCTGTGTTGGACCCTTTTGGATAAAGACTTAGCAGTCAGTAGACTTAGACCCTAAAATAGCAGCAGCTTAGCAAGGAGCTACCAGATCTGTTAAAGCTTTCCCAGGCCGGAAGGTGGGGAGGAAGCGAGGGAAACAACCGTTTGTGTGGATGCAGGCCTCTGTCCAAGATGACAAACCAATGGATTCCTCAGAGCTCTCCTGGAGGGTCAGGAAGCAGCAAGCGGAGACACTGGAAGGCTGGAAGAGAATTTCCATCCTTAGTGCTTGCCTCCTTTAGGTTAGCTCCAGGGAAAAACTCAAAGCCTGTGGTAAGTGATGGTCAGTGGTGAGGCACAGCATGGAAGAGGGACTGTGCCAAACTTAGCAGCCACCTTGCCCCTCTCCTGTGGAAGTTAGATATCACACAAATGCGTGGGAGTTCTTAAGGCTACAGCTTGCTCTGGCCTTGAAAGGGGAAACTCCTCCATCTCTGAAACACCCTGAAGGGCCTGGACTCCTGGATCTGCCCTTCCAGATCGGGAAGAGAAGCATGATTCCCACTCATCCTCCTCAAGTCTCCTGTTTTTCCCCCTCCCTGCACATGAATACCCTGATTGTCAGCAGGGCGAGTGTCAAAGGATGCTTTCCTTCCTCTGCACTGGGTCCAAATGTGCAGTCCTAAGGAAGGCCAAGCTCTCCGATCTTTCCATGACCACGCCTATTTGAATGAAAAACTGTGTGCTACAGTAGAAATTGCCGAGAACAGGCTTATTCACCCTTTCTGTCTCTCTCCCCTTTTTCTCTTCTCCCAGCCTCTTAGCTCCCACCATCCTTTCCCTACCTAACCCTCACAGTCAGGTGGAAAAAGAAGAAGAGAGCTGGACTCACACCAGAGTCGAGAGAGGCAGTGTGGTGGAAGCTGTGGTCTCTGAAAGACCAGAGCATCCCAGCCTCTTGGCTCTCGGATGCTGAGTATCTGCTTGGGGAATATCCCAGACAGCTTGTACACCAAACCCAAAGAGCTCAGTCCCATAGACGCATGGCCATGGGGCTAACGCCGAGTGCAGGGCCAAATGCAGATGTACAGAGGGGCTTTTAATTTTGTTCCAAGTGTTACATATCATGTGGCAAATTGGCCTTCAGAAAGCCAATTTTATTTTATTTTTCTGTTAATAATAAAAGAGTTCTTAAACAAGTTTAAAGTATGTGATTGAGAATTAAGAGTGTACATCTTTCTGGCTTGAGTGTTTATCTGATTTTAAAAAGTGGACCAGTACACTGCTTTTTTTTTTTCATAAGGAAGTTTTTGTTTTGTTTTGTTTTGCTTTATAAAGTAGAAGAGTTTGGTTAACATTAGAATTGTTCAGTGGTTCTGCTGTTCACATGCTTTTAAGAAAAAAAAATACAAATATTTAAATCCTTTAGAAATCCTTTTGCATTTTTAATGGATCATGGATTTTAAAAAGTAAGCTAGGAAATTAGTCATATACTCTTACCATCTTCTTGATAAAAATTATCTATGAAATGTCCACTTTCCCTAAACTATCAGCATTTCATATTATCTTAAACATTTCAACCTGTGTTTGCAGTTGTAATATGAGATTATAGTAAAATACAAGGGAAACATAACTCATTTTGTGAAACCAACATGGGGAGGAAGTATTACTTATTTTGCAGGTGGTATAGCAGGCTTTGTAAAATCTTGTCATTTGCATCAATCTCTTGTTGGTCTGACCTGGTTGAGATCTGACACAACAGAAGGATTTCCAGATAAGTTGGAAGCATCCTGACTGTGAACTTCCCACATCTCTCTGACCTGAACTTTAGTGTATACCTCAAGACTGGTCTTAAACGTGATCTTCAAGGGAGAGAAAAAGTGCAAAAAAACAAACAAACAAACAAAAAATCAGGAACCTTTGAATAAATACCGCTAGGACCATTGAATCCAGTTACCTGCTATAATGTGAATGGACTCATTATGGCTGGCTGAGCCCTTGACGTGGTTTCTTCATTCAGGATCCTGGCCAAAGGAATAGCATGTCAATGTGTAAAATTCTAGCCAAAGATAAGCCATTACAATGGAAATCGCAATGTGCAAAGTCTCATTGAAGCCAATGAAATTGAGTGTAATATCCATACAGCATTCTCATCTGCTTGCTCCAGGATTTAGTATGCAGCTCTGCACCGAAATGAGATTACGCATATAAAATGCCAATATAGAATACACTGCCCAATAAAACATTAGAAGAGCAACTTACAGCCCGTAGACATGGGCTTTACTTAAATTTGAACTTCATATACAAAATAAGCCACAGCCCCATCAGAACACTAAATCTGCACCAGACCCTGGGTCTGTTTTTTCCTGCTTCTTTCTGCATGGCTTTCCCACCCCCTCTCCTATCCAAACACAATTCTTTTAAGGGCACTCTTCAAATCATCCAGCAATTCCCAAAGGGAACCCAGGAGTCTCTTAAAGTGCCTTTCTAAATTAAAAGGCCCCAAACAATGTAAGTGCATTTTTGACCAAATACATATATTTGTATGTGAATGGAATTATATATATGCATATACCATATATACATGTATATATTAGAAAGCATTTGGATCTGAGAACCTATGGTTTCATAAAAAATAAATAAATAAATAAATAAAGACCAAAGGCACCAAAGAGACAGACACCCCCACAGTGGATTACAAGGTTATGGGACAGGTCACTAGGAACGGGAAATAAAACTCAATGTTAGGTTTGGTCTGTAAATTATGCGCCTTTCAGGAAAGGGCGTTGAAGGTCTCTTCACTCAAGGGGTTTTTTCCCATCCATTTTGCTATTAATTCTTAACTCTTGGTAGGCAGTTCTTTAATGAGGGTGTTTGTGGCAGGTTAATTTTCTCCAATCTACTAAGCTCCTCATTTTCCCTTAAGTGTGCTGCTGCCCAGAGCTTTCAGAATTGTCCATACTAGAAGAAAACAGAATAAACACGCTGAAGTTGCCTGGGTGGGCTGAATTAAAGGCGTTCTGTGGACAGATAAACAGAGGGCCCCGGACATTGGGGAGTGGGAGGGTAGGAGCCAGGCTGGGCTGAGGGCAAGAGGGAGAGCAGTCGGTCTTAGGAGAGCGATGACTCTAGGAGTGTAATATATTAAATATTGCAGCGATCGATTTCAATACCCCAAGTGGACACGGGAATAAAAATTCACCAACAAGCTGAAGTGATTAGGAATGCTTTGTTGCGAGGGAAAAAATGTGATTTTCTTCAAATCCTTTTTGTTCAGGTTAGAAGAGGCCTAGACAATCCAAGTGTAAGCCCCAGACTCCCGGTTTCGGATATAACCCTAAAGGTTAGTCATATCTCAATGGTACTTCTGCACAGTGGAAAGATGAGCTGTGTCCCAAGGAGGCTTAAATAGCAGCCACACTGATGGGCTGGTGACTCCCAAATCAGAGAAGAGGACAGTTTGGAGAGCTTTCCCTGTGTTTAGTCTTTGTTTCAGCTCTGGGACAAAGCAGTGCCTTGTACAGTTCTTCTTTCATTAAAAATCGAGGGGGAAAATACACAATACAGCTTGCGGAAGGTTGGACTGCTATACCAAGACGTGAAAACCACATTTCCTGTTATGCGGAGAAAAATATTCTCAGTGTCATTCTAGGAAGGAAAGTATGAAATTCTCATACACATAGACACAGATAGCTGCTACCACACACCATTTTATGACTGGTTTCCAAATTGAATAGGACTCTTGCATTTAGGTACTCATGCCCCGTACTGTTCTCTCTCTCCAAGTCCAGGAATCTGCTTAGGGATTTGGGGTAGTCATTGTGGAGGCTGCTTGGAGCAGGGGGATTGTTTTCAGTCACAGACTAATGGGCAAAGCCCGGGCCTTACACACTGGGGACAGCAAGTCTGCTGCGAGGGACACACTGCTGGATGCCTGCAGGTAGCAGCAGCCACTACTGCAGCTGCCTCCTCCTTCAGTGTGGCCCAGCTACAAATCTGGGGAAGAAATGCAGCACTATACAAAGGATTTCTTTAATGAGGAAGAGTTCCTCAGATGGTGTGCTGGGGATGCTGGGGCACTTCTCTTTCCCCCGTAAGAAGCTTTCTCTTTACATAGTTCTTTATGTGATATCCGGGCATTGGAAATGCACACACACACACACACACACACACACACACACACACCAGCACCCCTTGATAACCCAGACACAACATCTATTAGAAGGTCTGAGTCAAGCAGAATTTCTCAATTGGATGGAAGCAAACCTCTGACTCCCTGCTCCCCCCCATCATACTTCCCCTCCCCCCAATTCTACATCATCAGTGGTTCAGTCTTTTATCCATCACAGTGGTGACTAGCTCTCACTTGCAAACATGGCCCTAAGGACCAGCTGTATTTCTGTGAGAGTACCTCGTCACCATGGAACAGACCAGGCAGGAGAAGGAACCCTAAGCTTCTTCATGTCTTTCAATCTAATTCGGGCTGAACATGGTGGGTTAAGGCTGAGACTGGTTGTGTGACAGAGCACTTAGGTTCCTGCAGCTTGAATCTCCCAGGCTTTCTGTGAAGAGCAGGGTAGCTACAGGGAGGCTATTATGCCCTATAAAGCTGTTTATCTCTCTTAAGCTACGGGGCTCCTTCCTCTCTTCAGGTTGTGTTCAACCAGGTTCAGGTGTGAAATGTCACTCAGAGACGTGACCTTGAGGAGGTAGTGACTGAGACCGGTGAGCTCTTCCTGAATGTGGGGAGGACTGAATTGGGGGACATTTGGGTGAGAAAGAGCTTGTGCACTGGTGTGAATTCCGTCTTTTACTTTTGTACCCTGGACCCTTTCTGCTTCCCCTTCTTCTCGTCTTCCACCATCTTCCTCTCTAGTTTGAATCTTGTAAGAAGAATATGCACAAGACCAGGACCTGCTGAGGCTGAAGCCAGACCTGACTATGCCTAGGCAGATAGCAGAGTCCTGAGATTTCTGGTGTTACTGGACTCTGGAGTACTCTGGAGAGAAGGGATCTCCCAGGGGAAGACACGTGGTGGGGGCCTTTAGTCTCTGGTCACTGAGGTACACCTACTGAGTGCAGGGCCAACACTCTTGACCGAACTCTCCAGAGCCTGCTTGGTATAGGTACCTGTTGCTTGAACTGTCTGAGGAGTCTTTGGGTCCCTAACCTATTGTAAGTCTTGGGCTTAGGTCAGGTTCCCCCTGGGGGCTGCTGGATTCACCTGTCATCATAATCGCTGCGGACAGTTCTTGACAAACCTCCACAATACGTGTCCCCCCCCCCACACACACACACAAGGGAGCTTAAGGTTCACTGATCTGTGTGTTGAACTTTGCAAAACTGCAAATAAGCGAG
This sequence comes from Apodemus sylvaticus, assembly GCF_947179515.1. NCBI lineage: Eukaryota > Metazoa > Chordata > Mammalia > Rodentia > Muridae > Apodemus > Apodemus sylvaticus. The sequence goes on from NC_067485.1 coordinate 63,506,276, forward strand.
AAAATTTGTCTATTCTTGTGACGGGAGATACAAGTTGGTACTTAAAGTGGAAGGAGGAGAGAGGGGGGTAGGGGGGTAGGGAGTCTAGCCAAAAGCCCCACTGTAATCTCCAGAACAATTTCATTTCCTCTGCAACACCCTGGCTACCCTGGCCCAGGCCTCAGAAAGGTCAAGGAGGAGATGGATGGAACTGAAGGATGGGGTGGGGTGGGGTGGGGTGGGGTGAGGGGCTAAGCCCTCAGCCAGGTCGCAGGTGAGAGCAGAGCAGGGTGGAGCGGAGGCAACTGGAAGGAAGGCCGAGGGACGGGGGAGGGGCGGAAGCCTTTGGCTTCTTCCAGAGGGGTTTTTTCCTCTGGAATTCGCACAGCCCGCCTCCCGGGCGGCTTGCCGGGCTCTCCCCCGCCCCTTCCCGCCGAGCCGGTCGCAGGGAGCTCGGGTTTCCAGCCGGCTCCCGGTCCCTGCAGGCCTTCGGCTCTCAGCTCGCTGGGAGAACAGGCCTTTCCCCGCTTGCTGAGAAAGGGAAAAGCGCGTGCGGCGCGCGCCTCGGTGCCGGGGGAGCCGGATGCTCCCGGAGATGCTCCGCCGCCCTCGGCCCGCTAGCTAAAGCTGGTCCTGCGGAGCCGGCTGCAGCCTGGGGTCCCGGGTCCGGCCACCAGCCTCCGAGATCTCCATGCCTGGCGCCGCTGCTCGGAAGCCCCGGGTAGCAGGGACAAGCAGGCCGCGGGAAGCTTTCCCTCCGTTCTCCGAAGGGGAGCCTGGAATTGTATTTCATTTTATTTTTGAAATCTTTTACTGTGCATTGATCGATCACGACCCACCCGAGAGTGGCTCCACCTTCTGTCCCCACCTCTGCGGCCTTCACTTGTCACCTCTGCTCGGAAGTGTGCGCGGTAGACGCGCGGGCCGTGTGCGTGTGGCCAAAGGGTGCTGCAAGCGCCGGTAGCCCGAGCCTGCGAGGCTGGCTGTCGCGTTTGCATGGATCCCGATCTGAGAAGCCACAGTTAGAGGGTTGATTCCTGCTTCCTTGTCCATAACCCTGTAGGGGAAAGTCGCCATCGATCGCTTTTCCCCTGACATCTGTCCCTGCACGTCTGCCTCCCTGCAAGGAAGTGATCGCAGGAGCCGGGCTTCATACCCCGCTGCCTTTAGGGAACTGAGGATAAAGGCTCGAGTCCTCCATGAATTAAGTTGATTATTAATTTAGGCTGTTGGGAGCTGGTAACACTACAGACGCCTTCAGCTTTGGGAATTGTCTCGGGGCGGGGACCGAGCACCAATGACCCAAGATTGTGACTGAGTGAGTTCTGGGCAGAGTGAGTGGGCAGAGGAGAGAGCTTCCTACTGAAGCTTAGCTCTTCCCAGTTCCCAAATAAATTCTTAGTTAACTAGTGTAAACACATCAGTATTATAAGATGGGTGAAGCCGGGTTGGATGTGGGGCCATGTCAACTCAATCCCGCCCCGTGATACTTCCTTAGATGACAAATAAGCACGCTTACAACACGAAAATAGAAATGTAACATTCGACTGGACGAATTAATTTTTGATGGATTTACGGCATGATTTTTCTTTCAGGAGGTATTCCTTGCTTTTTTTTTTTTTTTTCTCCTATCCACAGTGAGGTCCAAAGACAGAAATATAAACAAGCTCTCTGCCTTGCGGAAACCCCTTAACAGTATCTCCCAAAGAAAGATCAAGACACTTTGTGAATTTTCCCCAGATAATGCCTCATATTCCGAATGACTGATCAGAGAACTCCGGTATTGTTCAATAAAATGAGAGGAAGGCGAGTGACGTGGGAGCCGAACAATGGCGTTTCTGAATCAGTTTGCTTGATTGACATTTGGGAGCTTCAAGACCGCAGGGAATAGGACTCATTACTGTGAATACACCAAAACATCAACCGAGATTAGAACTCTAGATCCTGTTTTAATCCCATTTCAGCCTAAATTATAGTGGGAAAATATAAGATCCAAGAGAAGAGAATTACGGCAGCATATACTGACCTAAAGTTTTAATTGTAGTAAAGGGGAAATTAATGTGTGAAGCTGGAGTACTTTCCAACAGTTTCAGGACTAGTGCTTCAGCAGGAAGCTTGGATGTGGTAGGGTAGGGTCTAAGAATATTTATGTGGTATAAACGACTTCATACTTACTTAGGGTGACAAGTGTCTGGAGAGAGGTATCGCAAGGCTTTCTTAACTTTGTACATATGAGAAAAACATAGCCCTTTCGGTTGTTAAAAGGCAGGGCCATTAGCAAATTCATGGCGAGAAATAACTAGACATTTTACAGCTAGAGTCTAAATATCCATTGTTATTTGGAAGACCTTATTACTTTGGAGAGGATTTTTATATTAATGCCAAAAGTTGTGCTAACACTAAATTTAGCCCAGGAAACTGCAGTAGCTGTTTCTCAGTTCATGTTGGAAAGGGGGAATGTGTTTTGCAGTCTGTTTTAATAACAGAAAAGTGTGAGCTAATGCAGGTTGTGGGTTTGATCAGAGTCTGGTGTTGTGGCAACCACTCTACAAAAATTTTGATTCTTTAATGGAATTCATCTTCAATCTTAGAATCATAAAATACTGATGGTCTTAGGAATTGTGTATTAAGCAGAGGCAACTTACAGTAAGAAGGCAAAAAGCAGTAATAAAAAGATAGGAATATTCTTGTATTTTAGTAAATTACAGCAAAAGAAAATGTAATTGGACATGAAAATAGAGCAAATTTATTACAAATAATAGAACAGAAAGGTTGCTACATGATATAGCTTTACAATCAATTTGAGGGGGTGGGCTTTAATAAGAAACCTCTGTTGCATGGGAACTGGGAATTGTATGAATTATTTTTTGCATCAAGAAGGGACTAAAATTAATTATTAGGAGCTCAGTAATCACCAAATAAACTCTGAGGTTAAAAACAGACGACTATCTTCATGTTCAATTATACAGTATCAATTACTAATACAACCGATGTTTCAGTGTCTCAGATACCATCTTCTATGAAGATACCTTGGTATTAATTAATGACTTCTTTATTCTCATTATTCACAAGGAAAAATAGGGGTCGTGTCACATTAAAATTAAGATTATCTTAGTTTATCTGGGCTCTTAAACAAAAAATCATTCAAACTAATTATATTTTGAATTAACAGAGGTAGGCAATTTATCGCTTAACTTTTTGTGTCCAAAGACAGGAAAATAAAGATCAGAAATAAGCAGAGTTTCATTTTAAAGGCAGAAAGAAGCAAACATGTCCTGACTTTTGCAGTATTTCCCTTGCTAAAGGGGGAATGAAGGAACTGTAAAAGACGTGACTTTGCAAAGTCAAGTCCTTTTTAAAAGACTTGGATCGAAATTCTTGCTATGCAACAAGGATTCAAGTTTGATTAATTTTCTGCAAGCGACGTGACAGCGGTGTTTTAAAAGATTAATTAAAATTGAAGTGATACGGAGCAGGGATCCAACCTGCAGAGGCGTCCCTGGCGCCTTGGGGGGGTGGGGGGGAGACTTTGCAAGCCAGTCCCAAGCCCGAACTACCGGCTTTCCCGAGCCTGGGACGCAATTCCCCGTCTCCTGGAGAGGAACGCGGAATTTGGCAGGGCGCCCGTCTGGCCGCCTGGCATACCGAGCTGGCCGCCAGCTCTCGGGGGTGGGGACGGGGTGTGTCCCCCGGAACCCGCGGCGGAGAGAAGTGCTAGCGCGCTTTTAGACCAGCCAGTGAGGACCTGGGTCAAGCCAAGAGGCGGGAGGGGGCTCCCCTAAGCCTGGAGCTGACAGCCACAGGCCGAGCTGCTACTCCAGCGGCTGCACCTTCTTGGAGACACCCTGCTGGTACGGAACCCTCCCCCAACCCGGCCGAGAGCAAACGTGCTGGAGTGCACGGAGCGAGGATGGCAGTCTGCGGAGATCCGTGCACAGGGCCGAGGCTGGGGAGAGCTCGGCCGCGCTACGGCTCCTGGGCCCAGATCCTGGACGAGCAGTGCTGCCTGGTCACCTCGGCCACGGGACCCGTAGTAGCCCTTTGCTGTGCAACTGCCCTCCCCTCCCCCGCAGTTTCCCGCTCTAGCTCCCCTCCCCCACCCCACATCCTGCTCCCCTCGCTTTACTCCGCGACGCCTTCAAACGAGTAAGAAATTAAGCCGAATACAATTGTAACTGTACTCAGGGAGACACAATCGCCCAAGCCCTTGGGGTCACGCGCGGCAGAGGGGCGATGCGGGTGGCGCCGCCAAGGGTGGGGTGGAGAGGGCGTTCGTTTGCAATCAGACTCCTGGGCGCGACACACAATGTCCCATTCTCCCCTCTGGGGCTCTGGGGTCCACACGAAGAGAGGCTATGCTGGGACTTGCTGCCGGGACCGTGTGCCCAAGGTCCGAGGATGTCCTCTGCGACCTGCGGCAGGCGCTGTGGGTTCAGGGCCAAACGAGTCCCAGGGGTTTCTCAGCGCCTGGAAGTAGACGTGGTCTCTCTAACCCCTGGCGTCAGTCTTTACGCTTCCTCTTCCTGGAGAACCGGGAGGCGGCGACGTGGAAAGAGAGGCGGGAAAGCCCGCACCGAGCTGCACGAGTCAAGGGGCGGTGGGGCTCGGGGGACTCTAAGGGCGAGAACTGCGGGTCGGAAGCCCGGCGACAATCCCTTCCCCCTCCACGTGCAGCGGGGGGCACCTCCTCCCCGGGGAACCCACCCAGCCGCTTCCAACCTGGAGAACAAAGGGTCTGGGAAGCACGGTCGGGGTCGGAGAGCGGAGGTGGAGGGATGCAGGAAGGCGGGCGGTGGGGGCAGGGGAGGGCGCCTGTTTGCACTTCCTCTCCGGGCCGAAGGACAGAAAGCTCCACGCAGCTAGCGCCTCGATGAGGCTGTTTTTTAATCTAGAAGGGCTCAGGTTCCTTACCTAGCAGCGGCACTCGCGCCCTTCCTCCCCTAGGGTCCCCACCCCCTCCGGGGACCGAGGCCTGGAAGCCGCTGAGCCCGCTGTGCCCTGGCGCGGGAGGAACCGCGAGGCAGCAGCGCCCCCTGCAGGTGCCAGGCGTCTCCGCAGCCTGGCGCTCCTAGACTCTTAAGGTGGAACCGCCTGATTCTCCGTCACGCTCATGGCTGCGAGTGGAGGTGGGTAGTTCCCTCCTCACCCTCATGCGCAACGGTACCCCAAGCGAAACGGGCCTGACGGTCCAGAACCCCGGAGTCTGTCCCTCACTGATGCTATTGTCTGGTCCTACTATCTGCAGGACCTCTTCTGTGGATGCCCCACTATGGATCGACAAGTCACGTTGAAATTTCCCTGCAGTGTAAGAGGATTGCCTAAATCCCGCTTCAGGGCGGAAAGACCAGAAGGCGTTTCTGTAACTGGAAAGCAAATCTTTACTTTTGTTTATTAAACGTAAGCGACCGTGAGCATAGGATGAGATCTCGGAATCTTCTCACTCCCAGCAAACTCGTGGACAGGTGCACGGATAGAGGACTGGACCACGCGTGCAGCCTGTGTAGGATCCACGTCTTGTATCTTCAGAGACCTCTGCTCGGAGTTATCCTATGTTTTATTTACTTTTCTTCCCCCTTCCCTTTCTTGAGCCGACTGATAAACATGAGAACTCTTGCAAGTGTCCTCCAGGAGCACCAGCTTCTTGGAGGAAACCCCATGAAATGAGCAAGCAGGGTTCCGCGCGGTCTCAGTCTAGTCCTTCTCGGTCGGCACCTGGGAGCCTGGGGCTGCAGAAGGTCCCTGGACTCCGGCACACCCATGACCCGGGAGCGGCGGAGGAGAGCCCGGACTGGAGCGCACAGGGCTGCTGGCTTAGAGTGTGCGGATCATCCACACCGTGGGAACTCCCCTCCCCCTGGGCACCGGGCCTGGGATCCGCCCCGCGGGTGGGAGGCCGATGGTCCCTGGGGTGGGTGTTGGCGCCGGAGAAACCTAGCACGCGCTAGGCAGCTGCGGGCAAAGCTCGCCTGGGCAGGTGCCTCCGGGTCAGACCCGCCCTGGGGGTTGCAAACCGCAAGCGAAAGTCGAGAAGGGCAGGAGCTTGCCCACTAATCCGTTTTACACTGTGAAAACCGCAGGCCTGTCGCCTAAGAGGCCACTTTTTAATTTGGAAGCACATGGAGGGGGAGAAAAAACAAATCAACATGCGAGCACACTTCCTTTTCTTTTTTTCTTGCCGTGCCTCTCCTCCCCCCACTTTTCAACGAAAAAGCTGTCCTACTGGTAAAGAGTGGAAATGATCTGCACTTTGGATTGCAGGGGAGACACGGGCACATAGGGAGCCCGGCGAGTCACCGGAGGCCACGTGCTTCAGGCAAGCCCCATCCAGTGTTCCCCCCCCCCCCTGCTGTGACTGGAGGGCAGTGTGCGACATTTGGGTGTCAGCATTCCTTGAGAGAGCGCCTGCTCGGTCGGTGGATCTGCCGAAAGGGTAGGGGATTGGGTTAGCAAACCAGAAGAAACACGCACACACTCACGAATGCTCCTCAGTGCTTTCCATGGGAGAACCCACTAAAGTCTCTAACAAAACTCAGTTTACTGTGTACGGACCTGAGGTGCTCAGGCTCCTGGAAGAACAGGCAGAGGAAGGAAGACAGTAGGACGGATGGGGAAAGCCGAGGGTCAAGTGGGCAAGCTCAGGATAGTGGATCCCTTATTCCCACGTTCCTCGTGTAAAGGTCCTGTTTAGGAACTCTCCCCCACCACCCAGATATGTGCTAGTGGTGATAGAAAGGGAAGGCAGACAAACGAAAGCCTGGAGGATGACCTTTATTTAATAAGTAAAACTCAGATAAATTACTCGGTGAAATTGTGCTGGGGTGGGGGTGGGGGAAGAAGGAGTTCTTTGAAACCTAGAACACTTTAAAACTCCAAAATTTTGGAGGGGCAGAAAGTCTTGTAAAACGTTTGTACAATTGAGACGTACTGCTCATTAATTCATTTTGAAAGCTGTTGTGGGGTTGAATGAAGTCTTTCTCAGCCCCTGTGAGAAGCTCAACTAATTTTGATGCAAAGCAAAATTGGGGTAGAAACTTCATTAACAGAAAATGTGTATAGAACTTTATAGTACTTGGGTCTATTTCTAGGACAAGAGATTTTTTTTTAAAAAAAATTAAACGAGATAACTTATGCTTTTGTGACTCCGGCCATGACTCCGTATTTGCTTTCCCACGTGTGAGGGCGCACAGACCAGTACATAAGCTTACCTGATTTGTCTTCTAGACCTGTGTTTCGATTTTCACTCAAGTTGGAGACCTACCTTCTTTCTGCCTGTATGCACTTTATTAAAGATCGTCTGTTAACAAATAAAATGACCTTCTTTGCTCTGAATTAATTTCTTTGCAATTAAAAGGGAAACAACATTATTGAACTGTTCAAAGCCATGTTTTTGTATCAAAGTATCAAAAGATATAGAAAGGTATGTCACAGTGGTTCCAAATGTTCAGAAGAATGGCTTCCCCATGTGTAGTCATGTTTTGGTAAAGTTACATCATAGTAATTGAGAATGACTAGCCAGTGTGTGTATCCAGAAGGGTAGGCTTATCCACTTTGCTCTATCCCACCAACAATTTAAAACTATCTGGTTTAAATTACTTAAGTAATGCCCACAGGAGGAAAAAAGGCTTGGAAAATTAGAAACTATGCAGTTTTTGTGTCTTGGGCCTTTTAGGACGTTTTAATTAAATTTAATTTTTTGCTTGTGGGGGTAGGGCTAGTGATGGACAAAATTCGAGAATGCATTAAGAGGTCTTGAGAACAATGTGATTATTTATAAAATTATTTCTCCAAGAAACATTTTAGTGAAACTGGACGAATACAGATACAATTAAGTGCTTTCTCTCCAAAGATCTTTTTTGTCCTTTTCACAAAGATGAGACATCTGCTCAAAGAACTCCGGCTCAGGTCCTTTCATTTGTTCCATAACAGGAAAACCAATGTTGGCTTTCTCAGGGCATCCTAGTTTATCAGAAGGGACGATGCCAAAGTCATACGATAAGCATCACTTTCCCTATCTCTTCTTTGTCTACATGAGATTCTATCAGAGGAAATATGCAAGAATATTATATTTGCCTCAGACGCTTGAAAATACAATACACTATAAAGTACCAAAAATGTAATTCCAGCTTGACAATATCTTAGAAGTGGCCCATGCATCTCTTTTGAAATGACTTTAATAATGACTGGCTTTAATAATGTCAGGGAGGAAGGATTTCAATGGCAGGCAAGCTGTGATGAATGAACCCAAGGAACAATGGAGCTATTGACAAAACATGCTAACTTTTAGAATTCTATCTAAATTATTACTTTTCTTTCCGGTGCAGAGGGAGACACGCAAGTGTATCAATGTTCATCAAACTCGGGGTAATAAAAATGTGAGTGGCAGTCAATGGCCTGTGACTGTAATATGCTTGTTAGTGTAGGTGAGTCAAGGCGCGGGGGCGCTTGCTCTTGCTTAAGAAAGATCAGTGGTCCACAGTTGAGGTGGGGAGTTTGCAGCAGACGGATGCCCTGAAGGAGACACAAGAAAGGAGGCTAAAAAAAAAAAAAAAAGAATAGAGCAGATTCCATAATTAAAAAAGATTTGTTTTCTGTTTTAGATTTTGCTCCCATCAATTGTTCCTGCTAGCTATTTAGATGAAATAAATGGAATATCACTTAATAGGCACAGGCGTTGATACAATTTCCTCTCCAAAGATCTGATTCCTAGCATCCGAAGGCGACGAATTCAAGTTAGTATTGAACTTGAATTTGTTCTGCCAGAGTGAAAATTGGTTCCATTAGGCATCAGTCACAGAACTCTTGGAGACCTGGCTGGCGCTGTGACTGCGAGCTCTCCAACTAGCTGCAACAATAACGTCTTAAATAATGCTGGGTGCGCTCTGGGAGACCATCCGGGGAGGTCGGATTGTTTTTTAAATTAAAGTTTCTTAATTTGATACTCTTCATAAATCGGGACCAAGTTTAATTAAGGTCATCTGTGTGGGTAAAGCCTTACTGAAGGACCACTTAGAGGGCGGCACGAGATTTGGAATAACTTAGAATATCAAATATTCTGTTGTGTACTCTCTTTCACAGGGACTCTTTCCTTAGCATTTTTTTTTCTCACCTGTATTTCTCCTTCCTTCTCATTGTAGATTTATAGTTCTCTCTAGGGAAAGCCCTGGAAGAAGTAATATATCAGACAGATATACTATCTAAAAGCTTAAAAGTTAGTATATGACTAGATAAACAAAAAACCTAAACAATAGCTTCAAGAGAGAGAGAGAGAGAGGAAGCGAAACAGTTTGCTCTTAGGTGAGTAAGTATGCCCAATATATTAAAAGAAATGAAAAACAGAGCATGCGGCCTAAAGGCTCATGGGTTAGGGCTGGAGATGTAGCTCGCTTGGTAGAGAGCCCGTCTGCCACCCAGGGACTCTGGGGTCGGTGCCAGCACTGTACAGAAGCATGGTGATGGAGACTTGCCATCCCCAGTGTCCCACCTGGAGGTGGAGGCAAAGGTGACAGTGAATTTGAGGCCAGCCTAGGCTATACAAAGGGAGAAAAAGCTCATATTTTTTACAGGCTTATGAACTGAGTATATTTTTCATGAATAAAATACATTAATTAGGAGCCTTGGTTTATGCCTATTATGAAAATATTTAGCCGGTCGGTGGTGGCACACACCTGTAATCCCAGCACTCTGGGAGGCAGAGGCAGGCAGATTTCTGAGTTTGAGGCCAGCCTGGTCTACAGAGTGAGTTTCAGGACAGCCAGGGCTATACAGAGAAACCCTGTCTCGGAAAAAAAACAAAAACAAAAACAAAAACAAAAAAGCAAAAAAAAAAAAAACCCAATTGATAGCTTTCATGAAATGCATATTATGAAAATATCAAAATTACTAATGAGAAATAATATTTGACTCACTAGGAAAGTGACACCATTTTAAGTTCTCTTCAATTTTTCATTCGAATTTATTTCCTTTTCTTTTGAGCAGAACATTCGTAAACTTGCTTTTTCTTTTTTTTTTTTGTTTGTTTTTGTTTGTTTGTTTGTTTTTCGAGACAGGGTTTCTCTGTGTAGCCCTGGTTGTCCTGGAATTCACTCTGTAGACCAGGCTGGCCTTGAACTCAGAAATCTGCCTGCCTCTGCCTCCCAGAGTGCTGGGATTACAGGCGTGTGCCACCACCGCCCAGCCCTGCATTAGATTTTTAACTTCTTTTACAATAGCAGATGCCAGTATTTTCAGTAAGAGGAAAAATGTATGGCTTTTTCAATAAATTTGTAATTCAGGACCCAAATTTAGCCTATTTTGTGATAAATTGTTAAAGCTAGGTGAAGAAAACAGTTTGCATTTCCTTTCTTTCTTTCTTTCTTTCTTTCTTTCTTTCTTTCTTTCTTTCTTTCTTCTTTTTTTTTCTATTTGAAAATTGAGAAACACTCCTCAGAATACATTAAAACTTTTTTTTTTTTACATTCCTACGTGTGCCTAAGTGTATATCTATGTACCATGTGTGTGCAGTAATTGTAGGGTCAGAAGAGGGCTTGGGATCACCTGAACTAGAGCTACAGATGGTTGTGAGGCACCGTGTGGGTGCTGAGAATTGAATCTGGGTTCTCTGGAAGAGCAGCCAGGTAAGATGGCGTCACTGATGAGCCATCTTTTTAGGTCCAAGTCTTCCTTTTACTATTATTGTTGTTTATACAGATACAAAATGGCTCCAGAAAAAAAATTACTGAGTAACAACATCAATGACAACTGTTTTATTGAAAGACAGGGCCCAATAAAGAGCAGCAGCCATGGAAGTGGTACATAGATACACACGCAGACAGAACACTCATGCATAGCCGGGGATGGTGGCACACATCTTTAATCAAACACTCAGGAGGCGGAGGCGGAGGCAGAGGCGGAGGCAGGCAGACAACTTGAGTTTGAGGTCAACCTGGTCTACAAGGCAAGTCTAAAGCAACCAGAGCTTGTCTCAACACCCTGCCCTCCAAAAAAAAAAAAAAAAAAAAAAAAAAAGACAAAGAGAAAACAACCCCACTGATGACTATCAATAAAAATAAAAGAGAAAAAACAAAGTCAAACGTAGCTAGTAGTTACTACTTTGTGGGTTCTTTTTCCCACTCTTTTATTTTGGTTTTTCAGATTTGGTTTTTTTTTCTGAGACAGGGTTTCTCTGTATAGCTCTAGCTGTCCTGGACCTCACTCTGTAGACCAGGCTGGCCTTGAACTCAGAAATCCACCTGCCTCTGCCTCCTAGAGTGCTGGGATTACAGGCATGTGCCACCACAGCCCGGCTTCTTTTTCGCACTCTTTATAGACCCCCCCTCCATTTTACTCCCTAACACTAGGTAGGAGAGAAGGAAGGATGGAGGAAAGAGAAGAATTAGGAAAATCCCTGAATCTAATTTCTTTCCTTTTGTTTTTCCTTTGATCATGGCTACTAACAAATCTCAACCAACCCCTGGAAACAAGTAATAACTACCCACCCTGTCTCTTGGGGCCTTAGGATCTATATACTCTCTGAAAAGTTCCCAGAAGTCATGCAATCACAAAAACTATCTGCAGCAAAACCACACCTCTGCTAGAGCACAAGGCAAATCATAGTCAGCTACTGTGGGAAATCTGAGGCAGCCTCATATCCCACACCTAGGATTAAAACAGGAGCACTTTCTTACAATATCTCCGTGTTTTTAAAAGAGACCAAAATTCCAAAATTTTTCATAACAGTAAAGGCTTGTCTGACTCCCTAAAAGTAGCTGTATAGATTGTACCACAAGTTGATCGTCATAGTTCATCTCTTCCCATGTTTCCCTATGAAAGAAGGTTGCTTTGTTCTTCCCAGGAAGGAGGTGGGGAGGTGCCATGGGCAACTGCAGGAACACTGTCTTTGATGCCATGTCTCAGGGGACTTAGCTGGCAAGTGGGAAACCCAGTTAACTACCGGACTACAATACTGAGCAGGTATTGCCATAGCCAACTAGAGAAGGAAAGGGAGCAGCTCATTAAAAAGAATTAGAAAGCGAAAAGCAGGTGTGTGTGTGTGTGTGTGTGTGTGTGTGTGTGTGTGTGTGTGTGGTGTGTGGTGTGTGTGAATGTATTGTGTATTACCACTTGCATGCAGATTTTTCTATAGCCTTTGTACTGGAGGCTGCACCTAGGTTCTTGTGCATGCTAGGCAACTGGTTTATAACTGAGCTGTAATGCTAACCCTCTTGTTTACTTTATGACAAAGTTAACTGCCTAGGCTGACCTTGAGCCCACTGTGTATGTAAGCCAGGCTGCCCTAAAGCTTGCAACTATCCTGATTATAGTTGCAAAACATCAGGTTTATAAGATTATATTAAATTATAATCTTATAATTTTTAAATGGCTTTATTTGTGTATTGCTTTTCTTCATGTTTTAGGAACCAGAACCTATTACCACTCCTATTACTCTGACTGTTATGTTTTGCTTGAGACTTCTACCCAGGGCACGCCGGTAAGTAAGTAAGTAAGTACTCTAGTACTGAGCCACATTCTCACAGTTCCTGGGAGTGCCTTTTTTTTCCTTTTAAGATTTATTCATTCTTATTTTATGTATAGGCGTGTTTTGCTGCAAGTATGTGTGTGCACTACAAGTGTGTCTGTCACCCAGAGCTGGTGTGGGGGCTCATTAGGGAGAGTTGTGGGACATCATGTAGTCCTGGGACCCAAGCCTCAGTCCTCTTTAAACAGCAAGTGCTCTTAACTGCGGAGTCATCTTTCCAGTCCTTTTGTTTTGAGTCAGAGTCTGGCTATGTTGCCCAACCTAACGCTTGAATTCCTGGGCTCAAACTTCTGGTCCTAAACCATATTACTGCTTTGGGCTTCCCAACTGAGAGAATGGTTTCTGGTTTTAAAATTAGAATTACAGAGTTGCCTATTATCCTAGCATTCTGAGAGATGTAAAGGCAGGAACACCAGAAGTTCAAGCTCATTTTCTCTACATAGTGTAGTCGTGTTGCATTTTTAGAGATTCCCCTCAAAAAAAGCAAAGCAAACAACAAAGCAAAAAAGCAATAAGGGGAAAATAATTATATCATTAACCTCACATTAGTCTAGTATGCTCTTTCTATAATGGAAAAATTGTATATTATATGAAATTATCATCTTCAGGAATTATTATTATTACTATCACTATTATTATTGTTATTTGTGTGCGTGTGTGTGTGTGTGTGTGTGTGTGTGTGTGTACCCACATGTGCATCATGGCTTGCACATGGAAGTCAGAGGACTAATTCTCTCCTCCCACCATGGGCTACTCAGGTGGCCATGCTTGGCAGTAATGGCTTTCACTATCTGGATCTTCTTGCAGACCCAGTTTGGGTCCTCTTCATTTTATATATATATAAATGTATACACACACACACACACACACACACACACACGTACACGCACACGCACACGCGTGCACACACACACACATATGTTTACTGGGTATGCGTTCACCAGGGTATATGAATGAAGGTTAGAGGTCAACTTTGTCAAGTCTGTTCTCTCCTTCCAACTTGCTGTGGGTTCCAGGGATTGAACTCTGGCCACAAGGCTTTCACGGGACCATTACCAGGGTACCATCTTACTGACTCTGGGGCTGGGCCTTCTATCTCTTTACTATTTTATGTGCACGTGCACCACATGCCTGTGTGCGTACTAGGACATCAGAAGATGTCAGAGTCCCTGGAATTGGAGTGACCGACAGTTGTGAGCCGCCACATTGGTGTTGGAAACCAACCCCGGTTTCCTCTGCAAGAGCAGCAAGTGCTTTTAACTGCCAAGCCATCTCTCCAGTCCCCTGCCTCTTTTTTAATTTTGAGCTTGAGGACAATTTTATTAGGATTTGAGAGAAGAACCAGCAGTGCAGGCAGGCTGATAATTCTGGCAGCTGTATGGAGGGAGATGGAGAAAAAGTGATTCCTACTAAGTTAGCCATGGAGGTCGGAGAAGTGAGAAAGCCAGAGCGTCCCAGAGAGCAGGTATGAGAGTGACACGCCTCAGAGCTGAGCTAAAACTTTACTTTGTTTTGTTTTGTTTGTTTTTTCCAGACAGGGTTTCTCTGTGTAGCTCTGGCTGTCCTGGAACTCACTTTGTAGACCAGGCTGGTCTCGAACTCAGAAATCCACCTGCCTCTGCCTCCCAAGTGCTGGGATTAAAGGCGTGCGCCACCACCGCCCGGCTGCTAGTTTTTTATTTAGAATTTTTTATTTAATTGTCTAAAGCAGAGGAGGAAGAGGCAGAACTTGAGCAAAAGTAATATAGACTGTGTGTACTATGTACGATTTCTTTTCCAATATTTTATTTCATTTACTTGTGTGTGTGTGTGTGTGTGTGTGTGTGTGTGTGTACGTGCCATGGCGCAATATGGAGGTCAGAGGACAACCTGAAAGAGGCAGTTCTCTCCCTCCTCTGTGTGGGTTCTGTGGGTAGAACTGGGGTCTGAGGCTTGGAGGCACGCTCTCACCTGCTGAGTCATCTCATGATCCCAGCTTTTGAAATAATTATAGGCTGTGGAGATAGTACATTGAGATAACTTCCTATGCATTATCTTAGATGCTCTGTTTTCTTTCTTGTCTTTTTTTTTCTTTGTTAACAGTCTTGTTGTATAATCCTAGTAGGGCCGGAGCTCACTGTGTTGATTTCACTATGGTTTTCCTGCCTTTACTTCCCAAGTGCTTAGATTACAGGCATAGACCCCTGTGCCTAGCTACACAGACTTCTGAGAACGCTTAAAATCGAGGTCAGCAACTTTCAAAGGTAGACTGTTCTCAAGGTGTTCTAAGATTGATCTCTTGAACTGACTCTTCCTGTCTAACAGGTTCCTCTAAGCTCTACTTGATAATTATGGTTCCTTCTTCAGTCTTTCTCTTAGTGCTTATCACTTCACATAGACTAGCCAAAGGATGCTTTCAAGTATTTGCCTGTGCATGTGTGTGCGTGCATGTGTGTGTGTGTGTGTGTTCCTGTCAGTGACTGGGAAGTGACATCAGGGCCTTGTGGATACTAGGCAAACACTAGCTTAAATTTTTAATTTTTATTTTGATACAGGGCCAACCTAAGTTGCCTAGTTAGGTTTTTGTTTGTTTGCTTTTTTGTTTTTTTGTCTGGGCAGGCATAGAGGAAGGCAAACTAAGCAAGCCAGTGATGAGCATTCCTCACAGCCTCTGCTTTTGTTCCTGCCACCACGGCTCTGCCCTGAGTCTCCGTGCTGACTTCCCTTTGTGATGGACTACAGGCTGTAGGATGAAAAACCCTGACTTCTCAAGTTGCTTTTAGTCATGGTCTTTTATCACAGCAACAGAGAAGAAACTGGGTTTAAACTCTTTTGTGTATCCCAGGTAGGTTCTGCCTCAGTCTCCCAAATAGCGGAGATGTCAGACCTTCATCAACATGCCCTTCTTGCTTTCAGTATCTTACTTGGAAGTCACTGTAGTGCAGTCTAAGCGTTCATTAGATGTGTTCACTGTTCTCCACATTGTTGTCACGGACATTTCCCCACCCATCTCTGAGCTGTAGAAGGCGAACTCTCATTTTCAGATTTCAGTAAGACTTTCACTTTCTGGCCTTTGGCCTTTGCTAATTTTACTTTTTTCTTTATAATTTACTTTTACTTTTTAAATTTTGTTTGGGTTTTGGGTTTTGAGACAGGGTCTTACAATGTAGCTCTGGTTGTCCTGGAACTCACTGTGTAGACCAGGATGGTCACGAACTTACAGAGATCATTTTGTTTTGTTTTATTTTGCTTTGTTCTGAGACAGAGTTTCATTGGGTAGCTCTGGCCATCCTGGAACTCTGTAGACCAGGGTGGACGTGAATTTAATCATCTGCCTGCTACTGCCTCCCAAGGCTTGGATTAAAGGCATGTACCACCCCCCCCCCTTCTTTTCTTTCTTTCTTTTTTTCTTTTCCTTTTACTAATAGTGACCTTGCTGTTTTTCCAGGTTCTCTCTAATCCACAAACCAAGCTCGTGCATTTTGGATTTTGTTCTGATTGGTGCTTTACAACCAGGACCAGCGGATCAGTAAGGGAAGCAGAGTCTTCAGAAGCCTTGGGGAAATGAGAAACTAAAGATGTTAAGCATACATTATCAAAAACAGAGAATTGAAGGCATGGCAGGAAGATTCAAAGGAGATACGCTGTCCATCCAGTCTCTCTGAGGCGCTGGAACGGGTGGACTAGGTGCTGCTACTGAGAAATCCTTGATACTGTGCACCATTCGGAACCTGCAGGGGAATTCCAAAGGAAGATATCCCTGAAAGGTGTTTCGGATGCAGTTGCCTCTGTGGTGCTTCTCTGTGGCTCCCGGTGGCTTGCCTGTATCTGTTAATTGGAGGGCTGATGGCTGAGGCTCTGGATGCAGTGTGAAGGGCAATGTTGATGGGCTGGGCCTCCAAGCTCCTGAGAGGGTCCTCCATGTCTGACTGTAGACCACTGATGGTAATTACTGCTGTTTTGTGTCTACCTTTCAGATTCCTGTCGATATCTTTTTTTTTTTAAATAAATTCTAATGGGAAACATAGAAGGAAGGGCATTCTGGGGCCTGTAGTTAACTGAGTTGACAAAGCATAATTGAGAACTCAACTCATGTTCTTCTCCTTGGCTTCTAG
This sequence comes from Apodemus sylvaticus, assembly GCF_947179515.1. Taxonomy (NCBI): domain Eukaryota; kingdom Metazoa; phylum Chordata; class Mammalia; order Rodentia; family Muridae; genus Apodemus; species Apodemus sylvaticus. The sequence goes on from NC_067485.1 coordinate 63,522,863, forward strand.
GGAAGAGGTATCCCATAAGAACAGAAGTCATGCATTTATGTGTACACGGGGGAGAAGGTAAAAAGGACAGTGGTTGGTATGCCAGTGCTGTAAACTGACATGATTTGGGCCAGTGAGATGGCTTAGCGGACGAAAGTGCTTACTGCCAAACCTCTCTACCAGAGTTCAATCCCTGGGACCCACATGTGGAAGGAGAGAAGAGACTTCCGCATGTCCTCTAACCTCCATACATGTGCCACGGTGCACACAATAAGTGAATAAGTATATAAATAATACACTAAATAAAGGTACTTCAGACAATTGAGTTTCTATTGGGAAATAGAAGTCAGGTCTCCTAGTCTCCTAGTGAAAACACCCGGAGTTTTCAACATAGGATTTCACATTTAAATCTACTCCTGATATCCCACATCATGTATTCTTACCATCTCATGGAGATGGATCCGGTCAAGGATGTGAATGACCTCTTAGGTACTAAATACACCCTTTAAAATACATTTTATCTGTGGAGGAAAGAGAAGAATCGAACACTTCTTTCTTTATATCCTTCCTCTGCTCCACCTTGTGTGTGTGTGTGTGTGTGTGTGGTGTTTTGTGTGCACATGTGTATGTGGTATATTGGTCTGTGAATATACATATATATAGAGGATATTGTTTGTCTTCCTCTGTTGTTCTCTCTCTCTCTCTCTCTCTCTCTCTCTCTCTCTCTCTCTCAGATAGATTCTTTTACTGAACTTGAGGCTCAGCTGTTTCAGCTGTCTGTCTGTCTGTCTCTTTATCCAGGAAGCTCTGTGGTATGTGTATCTTTATCCCCAGTGCCTTTAGCTGGCTGCTGGAGATTTGAACCTGGGTCCTCTTGCTTTCACACCAACCTTCTTTACCCACTGAGCCATCTACCAAACCTCTCATATCCTTTCTTTCTACAGTTCCTATGTCGGAGTCTTCTTTCACTTCTTTTGTTCTGTCTTTTCTTTAAGGACTGCCGGAGGGTAGAGTCGTATTTGAAGCTTTCTTGTATTCCGTGGTGTACTGCACCCAGCTCACAGAAGCTCATGAGAACCAAATGGGTACGTCTCTTCGCAACTCCGCATTTAGTGATGACAAGTTGGTAGCTTGAAACGGGTGCGGGTGTTTATACCACAGACACCAGCAAATGCTACAAATTAGGCCTCCCTTAGCTGGAGAGATGGCAGCGAGGCACCCGAACATCGCTGCTTCCATGCTTGCTCTTCACGCTCTCCCACAGTTCCAGGCTCCAGAATCCTCTCTGTACTCTCACGTCTTTTCTCTCCAGGGAAGAGCTGTCTTTAGGCCCAGTTTTTCAAACTCCTTCTGGCTTCACTTGGCAGTTCCACAGCAGATCATACTTCTCCCTTAAAATTGCTCTTTCTTTTTATATTTCTCTCTCGATGACTGGTACCATCACTACCCTCTCTCTCACCCTCACCTCTTTATTCCTTGTTCGATCGATCCTGAGACTGGTTCTCTCTCTCTCTCTCTCTCTCTCTCTCTCTCTCTCTCTCTCTCTCTCAGAACCAACCCAGAGCCTCATACATGCTAGGTGAACTCTTACTAGTGAACTACACTCTCAACTCTCTGTTGTTTGAAATGTGTGTGTGTGTGTGTGTGTGTATCTGTTGCTCAGGCTGAACCTGCATTTCTGAATGATGAAATGACAGTTGAGTGTCACTATACCTGGCAATTCTGATTCTTCCTGAAAGCCCTCTGCTCTGCCTACCCATAGCAACAGCCTTCACACAGCAATTCTTTTCTAGATTATTGCAACAACTTCCAAATTGGCTTGTCTCCTTTTGGTCTTCCCTTCTTCCAGGCTGTTCTCCACAACGCAGCCAGAATGATCTTTCAGAGGCACAGATATGAGCATCTCATCTCATCCCCTTGTTTGGAACCCATGAATAGTCCTCACTGTAAAAATAAATCCAGTTTTTCTTTCCAGCCCTTGCTCCTGGAATGATGACCTGAGACTGATTATTGATTAATAAATGCCTTGGCCATAAACTTTGGTTTGCTCTCTGACTTGCTGTTGACTTATTACCCCTTTTATTTTAATCTGGGTTCAGCTACATGGCCGGTTTCCTCTCCTCGTCTCTCAGAGTTCTTGGGGTGGATCTCCCCTTTATTCTCTTCTGAGCTCAGCTACCTGCTGCTTTATGTCTGTCTCCTCAGTGGTCCAGGGCAAATCTCTCTCGCCTCTCACTATTTCCTAGAATTCTCCCTATCCCTGTTCCTATTCTACCTCCTATCTCCTATCTCCTGCCTCATGAGCTTTTTCTTTTTCTATTGACAGGTGATGCTTATGAGAGATTCTCTCTACACTCTATATCCACTGCTCTTAGTGCTAAAGTCTGCCTTGATTTGTATAGTGCATGAACTGCAGGTTCTGCTGTGAGGGCCTTCCTCACCTCTCCTTGAGCTCATGTTGGCCTTGAACTTGTTATGAGACTGAGGTTGACCTTGAATTGCTGATCCTCTCACATGTACCTTCCCTATTTTTTATATTTATTTATTTATTATATGCAATACACTGTAGCTGTCTTCAGACACTCCAGAAGAGTGAGTCAGATCTTGCTACAGATGGTTGTGAGCCACCATGTGGTTGCTGGGATTTGAACTCAGGACCTTCAGAAGAGCAGTCAGTGCTCTTAACCGCTGGGCCATTTCCAGGCCCCATACCTTTCCTATTCTTGTAGTACAGACGTGTATTCTTATGCCCACTTCTGTGGTGCTGGAAACGGAACCAGAGCTTCATGCCTGCTAGGCACACACTCTGCTAACTAAATCTCTAATCTCTCTTTTTAGTCTCATGAGCTATTACACCTTCCGTAGACATCATCCACCTCAGACCTTTCCCACAAAGAGTTTTTACCTCTTGAACTTCTGTGTGGTGTGCTTTGGCCAGGATTGATGATGCAAACCTTTCATTTCAGCAGAGGTGGAGCTCTATGAGTTCAAAGTCAGCCTAGTCTAGATAGTGATTTCCAAGCCTGTAGAGGAGTGGATCTGATGCTTTGATCGAGAGATCTGTGCTTGCTGGTGCTGAAGGTCCGTGCCCCCAGTTGGATTTTGGTCTATCAATAAAGATGCCAGTAGCCAATGGCTAAGCACAGGACGGGATGCTGGGAGTGGCCCAGGTGTGTCACACAGAGAGAGAGGATGGAGGAGAGAAGGGAAGGCAGTAGCAGCAGGAGAAAAGCCAACCAGCAATGTGGAATTTCAGGTAAGTGGTTTCAGGCTGCCTCCCCGACTGGGCCTGGGGTGGTGGGGGAAGGATTAGGTGTGCCCAGTCATTGAGTTAGCTGCGAACACGTGTGTGTGTGTGTGTGTGTGTGTGTGTGTGTATGTGTGTATGTGTGTATGTGTGTGTGTGTATGTGTGTATGTGTGTGTATGTGTGTATGTGTGTGTGTATGTGTGTGTGTATGTGTGTGTGTATGTGTGTGTGTGTGTGCGCGTGTGTATGCGCGCGCGCGTGTGTGTGTATGTGTGTGTGTATGTGTGTGTGTGTATGTGTGTGTGTATGTGTGTGTGTGTATGTGTGTGTGTGTGTGTGTGTGTGTGTGTATGTGTGTGTATGTGTGTGTGTGTGTGTTTTCTATTCAAGGATCTAAGATAGCTCCTGGACCACTGCTCGTGTGAGACCAGTCGGAAACACAAAGAGGGCAACCAAAACTACCCACTGCACAAGCCAGCTAGGACTACATAGCAAGACCTTATCTCAAACAAACAAACAAACAAACAAACATCAATAGGAAAAACAAAATCAAAAGCTTTGGGGTAGAGAGTGTAGCTTTGTGGTAAAGAATGTGCTTATATGCACACAGTCTACCCCAGGACAAGGGAAAAAAAATCTGATAGCTCCCCTCTGGCTCTCTGCCTTCCCCTTCCTTATTCAGCCTCCTCACTGCTGTGGAAAACTCGAATTCCAATCCTGGGTTTCTACCCCACCTTTGACCATTTAGTCCCCAGATAAAAGGCACACACAACCTTTATATTTATAACAAGCCTTAATCAGCACAAGAGCTGGGCAGATACCTGCCCTCTGTGCTGTCATGTCTGTTTCTCAGCCTATAATCCCATTAGATAATTTGTGCTTCTTCTTCCTCCTTTTAACTCCAAATAGCCAACCCACGTGGCCAGTATTTGGTGGCTCACCTAACCCATGACTGCGTCTCCTTTCCCCATTTGCCTTCTCCTCCCCTTCATGATCCTCCTCTCACCTCTAGGTTAGAAACACCAAGCCTCACCTATCTCAGTTCTGCCCATCCTTAGGCTGTAGGCATCTTTATTTACCATCAAAAATAACTTGGGGGCAAGGTCACATAGCTTCACTTGGGTCTATGTGTGGACTCTCTTATCTCTGAGACAGCCAGTCTTGGGGGCCCCTGCACTTAACGTCACAGCATATAGCAGAAACCAAACCTCAACACTCCTCTTGGATTTCATTTCTTCAATGTAGTAGAGTAAATGTTATGTATTTACCAAATTGTTCCATTTTCTTCTTTAACCTACAAGCCTACATCCGCTTGTCTGGGATGGAGTCAAAGTGGCTAATCCTTATGAATGAAATATCAATGAAAGTTGTGTGTGTTACTTCCACAGCCAGTTTGTTAAGTATGTTGATAAGACATACCTACCACCATTTCCTGCCCCATGCCCCACAAACTAGTTGGATAACTCCAGGGTAGCTTGATGCTGTAAGAAAGGATAGAGCAGCCTGGATCTAAGAGACTTTTGCAGGGCAGCACTGAGAAAGCTAAGAGAACTAAAGGGAAAAAAGAAAGAAAGGGAATTTATTGTGTTAACTCACTGACATGGGGATGGTTTAATCTGCCTGAGACAAAACTCCTGCTTAATATATTTTGAGAATTCATTTTTACACTCACTTTAGACTTGATTCTCTGTGTCTGTCTGTCTGTCTGTCTGTCTATCTCTGTTTCCATAGCACTGTCTTTCTTTTTGGTATAGACTTATTATTATACCACACAAAGTCTCATTTGCGAGTTTCTTTATGTTAAGTGTAAATCCCCCAAGGCCAGAGATTAGATCTCCTTCACTATCACCTATCATAGTGTTTTGCGCAGTTGTCACTCCTTGTCACCTTGCCACACAAATGCATAAGCATCTCTTATCCTGATTAGTTGCAGTCCTGGGGATCTAACCCAGAGTAAGCTAATGCAAGCTAGGCAAGTACCCTTGACCTTGACTCACTCCTCAGCCTTCATCCTGTCAATCGATGAGTTCTCACGCTTGCATGAAGCCCAGTGGGCAGTTTGGATGAGAAATGTCCGCACAGTCTTGTGGTGCATTTGAACATCCACTTTCCAGTTGGTGGTGCTGTTTCGGAGCGGGGTGGGGGTGGGGTCATGGGAACTTTAGGATGTGGAATCTTACAGGAAGAAGGCTTCGTGGCCTCACCCTCTTTCCTCTTTTCTCTGTTTCCTCTGTGGGTGAAACCGTGATCGGGCCGTTTCCTGCTCTCTCGCTGTGTTCTCTCTTCCCCGCCATTGTGGACTCTTATCCGTCTGGAGCCATAACTCAAATAAACTCTGTTCTCTTAAGGTGCTTTGGATGGGAGTGTTTTGTTGCAGCAACAACAACGTTAAGCATACGCACAGAGTCGATCTTTTGCAGCTGTGTGCCTCGCCCTTCTTTTTCAGCAATAATGGGGACTTAGTCAACTCAAGGAGATAAGTTCTGTTTTTCAACACCAAGCGAGGGAGGGAGGCATATAACTGAGTGGTTAAGAGCACTTGCTGTTCTTCCAGAGGACTCAGGTTTGTTTCTCAGCGTCCACAGGGAAGCACACAGCTGACTGTAACTCCAGTCCCAGGGATCTGATGTCCTCTGTGGCTTCTGTAGGCGCTAGGTACACATGTGCATAGATACCATGTAGGCAAAACACACGTAAACATAAACATCATCGCCATAATATGATAATATTAATAATAATCTATTAAAAATAAACAGAGTTAAAAAAATAAGCTAGGGAACGGAATGAGCTCTTCAGTGGACTTTGGTTTAGAGCTGCAGTTCCTCCAGTCCTTGTCCTGTGATGTCACCACTGAAGGGGGAGGGGAGTGAGCCCAGACCTGGCTTCTTGGCTTCACGGATCGTTCTGCTAGTCTAGATCTCTGCAGATGCACACGGATAGCCTCCTAAAGAAATGGTTTATAATCTTAGGAAGCCTTTGTTCCGGAGCCCTAAGCACTGGGACATCGTAGCTGGATCGGGACAGGGTGGCTACCTCCAGTGTCACGCTCTGCAGAAGCTCTTCATTGTAACGCCCCACTAGCCCCCCAGTCCACCTGCACCACATTCTCCTCCAGCTCCGGGTGAGTTACCCACTTCGAAGACTCCCATGTCCCTAGTTCCCGCCAGTTCTCCAACCTCAGAGAGGTTTCAAGACTGGGTGTCTCAAAGAGAAGAGGGTCAAAGGAGGGTGTGGCAGCTTCTTCCCAGGTTGCTCCTGTCCCTAAGCAGGCTTGTTCCCACGATCATCTCTGTATACCAAGCCTTGAGACAGATTTCGTCAGGTCAGAAAAAGTCCCTTTCTTTTTTCTTCCGGAGCAGGGGGCAGGCGCCTGTTCCTTATGTATTTACACCACTAGGAGTGGCCTGCCATTGATTTTCCTGAGCTACATTTTAAAGTGACTTTCTCTGTTCAGTAAAACCAGTAGTTCTCCAGCTCTTAGTCTCTAGGACTTTATTTTCTTTAAAGACAGTCTCAGGTAACGCAGGACGGCCTTGAACTCTTTGTGTAGCAGAGGATGAACCTGGAGCTCCTGCCTCAGCATCACCAGTCGATATGCTTTTGTTATTATAAGTATTAATATTAATCTTTTTTTTGTTGTTTTTGTTTTGTTTTGTTTTGGATTTAGGTTTTTCGAGACAGGGTTTCTCTGTGTAGCCCTGGCTGTCCTGGAGCTCACTCTGTAGACCAGGCTGGCCTCGAACTCAGAAATCCACCTGCCTCTGCCTCCCAAAGTGCTGGGATTACAGGCGTGTGCCACCATCGCCCGGCTATTCTTAATCTTATCAGACTTGTTGTTGTTGTTTGAGTCAGGGTTTCTCTGTGCAGCCCTGGCTGTCCTGAAATTCACTAGGTAGATCAGGCTGGCCTCAAACTCAGAGATATACCTGATCCGGGTGCTGGGAGGAAAGATGTGTACCTCCACTGCCTACTGCATTTTACATTTTCTGTCTGTCTGTCTGTCCTTCTTTCCTTCTTTCCTTCTTTCCTTCCTTCCTTCCTTCCTTCCTTCCTTCCTTCCTTCCTTCCTTCCTTCCTTCCTTCCTTCCTTCCTTCCTTCCTTCCCTTTTTCTTTTCTCTCCTTTCTTTTTTCTTTTTTTGGTTTTTCGAGATAGGGTTTCTCTGTGTAGCCCTGGCTGTCCTGGAACTCACTCTGTAGACCAGGCTGGCCTCCAACTCAGAAATCTGCCTGCCTTTGCCTCCCAAGTGCTGGAATTAAAGGCGTGCACCACCACTGCCCGATGCATGATTACATTTTCAACAATTCTACTCTTTACTTGAAAGCTCAGATTTTATCACAAGACACCTACAATGTCAGCTTATTTCTTGTGTTTGAACTGACAAGTGGGGCTCAGACTCTTGATCTCCCGTCCCGGCCTCCCAAGTGCCTGGGTTACAGCATGCCTACCGAGATTTTCAATCTTAGAGGATAGGTTGACACAAGATGAACAAAGAAAGTGGAGTTGGCAAACAGCTGAATTTTGGATTATGTACGAATAACCTATTGGAATGGTCTGGGGGCCTTTCATATTTGGTTGCCACTGTTGATCACAGCAGGTGGTATGAGGGGGACTTGGGGTGCTTTTCATTCTTTTCTTCTGCTAGTTCTGTGTCTGTCTGACCCTTAGGTCTCTTTCCTTCTTTATTTGTATATTTTTATATTTTACTGAGCAACTAGACTTTTCTAAAGCTCTATGCTTCTCCACTGGCTCTTTGGGCTCTCCACAAGCCCAAATCCTCTTTGTCCTATTTATATTCTATTTCATAGATGGACATATCCAATTTCTCCACTGGAGAAAAGTTCTTCCATGATGGGGATAGAAGTAAACTTTTGTGCATGAGAGGGAAAGCAAGAGGAAGACTCTGCCCACACAAGGTGGTGAGGTGATATGATTGTCTGAGGAAGCTAATGCCTGCCTGGTCAGGCTTGAGCAGGAGCTGTCCTGGTCACTCTCTGAGGTCTGGGCTTTGTATTAGAGTGTCAAGACTCATAATCCCATAGCTGGACAGTGGTGGTGCACCCTTTGAATCTTAGCACTTAAGGGGCAGAGGCAGAGAGGCAGAGGCATAGGGGCAGAGGCAGAGGGGCAGAGGCAGAGAGGCAGAGAGGCAGAGAGGCAGAGAGGCAGAGAGGCAGAGGCAGAGGCAGAGGCAGAGGCAGAGGCAGAGGCAATGGATTTCTGTGAGTTTGAGGTCAGCCTGGTCTACTGAGTTCCAGGACAGCCAGGGCTGTACACAGAGAAACCTCTCTTGAAACAGGAAGGATAGAATGAATGGCTGGCTCCTTTATGGTAAATTGTCTGTCATGGGAGCATGAGGATCTATCTGTGTTTGGTCTCAGAACCTACAGACCAAGCCAAAATAAACAAATGAAAACTTGGGCACCATGTCTATAACCTCAGTGTTGTGGTCTGGGGCTTGGATGAAGTGGAAACAAACAGATGTTTAGAATCATTGGCCAGACCGTCTTGTCTAATCAGGGAGTTCTAGGTTCAGTCAGAGACCCTGTCTGAAAAAATAAGGCAGAAATCCATGGAGGAAAACATCTGATGTGGCTGTCCAGCCTCCACCAACACACACACAAGTGCATACACACAAGTACATTTGTGTTGATGTGTGCTCACACGCACCCCTGAGGACAACATAACCCCATACCCTAATACTTTTGAAAGTCTTAACTGGAAAACACAAGCAAGAGTTATCATTATCAGATGAGCGAGGGCCTTCCAGGTTTCTTTCTATAACCCGTTCTTCATCTCATTGCTAGAGTTATCTTTTCAAAATACAAATCCTATCCCCAGCTTGCATGTCGCCTCCAGAATGAAACCTAAGTGATTTAGCACACGTCCTGAGGCATCTGGAAACATCTTCCCCCAGGATGGTATGTTTTTCCCATTCTTTCCTCTGCGTCAGCCTCACCTGCCCTCGTCCTTGACACAGAGAGAGGCTGTTCTGAATCATTGCCGTTCCTCGCCCACCTGTCGAGTAAAAAGCTTGTTAATTTCTGAAGTTCTTCCACTCCTTCTACTGTGGCTTGCTTGTTTGTTTTTTAGAGCTTTTGATGCAACCCAGAGCTAGCACATGCTAGGCAACTCTACAACCAAGCTATATGCCTAGGGCCAGCTCTGCAACTGAGCTATATGCCCAGGGCCAGCTCTGCAACTGAGATATATGCCCAGGGCCAACTCTGCATCTGAGCTATAAGCCCAGGGCCAGCTCTACAACTCAGCTATATGCCCAGGGCCAACTCTGCAACTGAGCTACAAGCCCAGGGCCAGCTCTGCAACCGAATTATAAGCCCAGGGCCAGCTCTGCATCTGAGCTATAAGCCCAGGGCCAGCTCTGCATCTGAGCTATATGCCCAGGGCCAGCTCTGCATCTGAGCTATATGCCCAGGGCCAGCTCTGCATCTGAGCTATATGCCCAGGGCCAGCTCTGCATCTGAGCTATAAGCCCAGGGCCAGCTCTGCATCTGAGCTATATGCCCAGGGCCAGCTCTGCATCTGAGCTATATGCCCAGGGCCAGCTCTGCATCTGAGCTATATGCCCAGGGCCAGCTCTGCATCTGAGCTATATGCCCAGAGCCAGCTCTGCATCTGAGCTATATGCCCAGGGCCAGCTCTGCATCTGAGCTATATGCCCAGCAGTTCTTAAATTATTTTAAAAGTGTTCCTACCTTGAATTTCAATGCTAAATAATTTAAGGAGATTATTCTGATTTTCCCAGAAGGCCATAAAACCTCAAGTGTGTGTGCATGTGTGTGCACTTTCCTACGGATGCCTAAAGTTGATGTCTGGTATGTTCCTCTGTGCCTCTCTACTTTATTTATCAAGGCTGAATCTCTTTCTGAACCTATTCGAACTAGTTAGCTTGATGTAGAGATTCCAGTCTCTGCCTACTGAGTGTTGGGATTGCAGGGAGACCTCCATGCCTACCTGGCTTTTCCATGAGTTCAGGGGATTCAACATATTTTACTCACTGAGCCACTCCGCAGCCTAGTTCTAAGGTTCTGAATTCCTATTTTCTCTTTTACCCACTATAACCTAAATCTTGGCAAAAAGTAAATAAATGATTTTTTTTTAAAAAAAGTTTTCATAAATTTTTATGAAAAGCGGTGTTTTTAGGAACTGCAGCAGCTTTAGCGTATAGCATTTGACAGGATGAAGGAAGCATTCCAACTCCAAAGTCAGCTTGCTCTCATTCTGAAGAACTGGCTGCAGTTTCAACAGGGTGGATTTCATAGTTAGTGTACGTTAGAGCACACCAGTTCGGCTGTTTTTCTATAAAAATTATTTTTTAAAAATCTGGGTGACCTTTCTTTGCCCTCAAATAGCTTTCAGAATAGTTAGACATAAAACCTTCAAACTCTACATATTCACAGCCCTCTGAGGAATACAACGGTCGTTAGTTTGAGACGAAGTTTAGTACTTTTTGAGCTGGATAGCTCTAATGTTACATGCTTGCACATGCTTGGTATGTTACTCTTTGTCTGCTGATGAAAATTGATATGAGACTTTCATACCATATGTGTAGATACTTTAAAAAAGATTTTTTTTAACCTTATTTACCATGCCATAGTTGTTACAAAGACACAAGGAATTTAGGCTGTAACTCTCATATTGACATTAAAACTTTACATTTGTTGAGCGGTATACAAACTGAAATCTTACTATGACAGTTCAGAGGTCAGATAGAATGACTTATAGTGTTGACACCCAGGAAATGAGCTCAGTTTCGTCCGCATTTCATCATAGGAGGCTGAGTGTTCTGGCACTCCGTGCCACAGGAGTCTTGAGATTTACAATACAAGATTTTTCAAAAAGATTTATTTTTATTCTATGATTATTTTGTCTATATATTTGCAAGTGCATCATGTGTGTGCCTGGTGACACCCAGAAGCAGGTTTCACATCCCTTGACACTGTAGTCACTGATGGTTATGAGTTGCCATGCGGGTGCTCGGATCTGAGCCATGTCCTCTGCAAGGGTATGGGTCTATGCCTTTAACCATTAAGTCATCTTTTTACCACTTCCATATAAGATTTTACTCATATTCTTCTTAGTGTTCTGTCTTAGTTAAGGTTTTACTGCTGTGAAGAGACACCATGACCAAGGCAAGTCTTTTTTGTGTGTGTGTTTTTGTTTTTTGGGTTTTTTGTTTTGTTTTGTTTTTTGTTTTTTTTCAAGACAGGGTTTCTCTGTGTAGCTCTGGCTGTCCTGGAACTCACTCTGTAGACCAGGCCAGCCTCGAACTCAGAAATCCACCTGCCTCTGCCTCCCAAGTGCTGGGATTAAAGGTGTGTGCCACCATTGCCCAGTTCCCAAGGCAAGTCTTATAAAGAGCAACATTTAATTGGGGTTGGCTTACAGGTTCAGAGGTTCAGTCCACTATCATCAAGGAAGGAGCATGGCAGCATCCAGGCAGGCATGGTACAGGAAGAGCTGAGAATTCTACATCTTCATCTGAAGGCTGCTCGGAGAAGACTGGCTCCCAGGCTGCTAGGATGAAGGTCTTATAGCCCACCTACAGTGTCACACCTACTCCAACAAGGCCACACCTTCTAATAGTGCCACTTTCTGGGCCAAGAATATCCAAACCATCACATGTCCTAAACAAAGACTTTTGATTTCTAAAGGGATTAAAAAAAATCACGGTGGGGCTGGAGAGATGGCTCAGTGCTTAAGAGCACAGCAGAGGTCCTGGGTTCCTTTCTCAGCATCCACATGGAGGCTAACAACCATCTGTAACTTCAGTTCCAGGGGATCTGATGTCCTGTTCTGTCTTCCATGAGCAATGCACACATGTGGTGCATATACACACACGCAAGCAAGACACACATACACATAAGATCAAAAATAAAGGTTCAAATAAGTTTTTATATGAGTTGTATTTAGAACACAAAGAATACATGTTATGGCTTGGATATTGTGGTGGTTTGAGTAGGCTTAGTGCCCCTAGATGTTGAGTGCTTGTTAGGCACTGTTAGGAAGTGTGGCCTTGTTGGAGTAGGCATGGCCTTGCTGGAGGAAGCGTGTCACTGTGGAAGATGGGCTTTGAGGTCTCTAATTCTCAAGCTCCACCTGGCTTGAAATTGCAGTCTCCTCCTTGCTGCTTGTGGTTCAAGATGTTAGAACTCTTGGCTCCTCCAGCACCACGTCTGCCTGCACACTGCCTTGCTTCCCGCCATGAGGATAATGGACTGAACCTCTGAAACTATAAGCCAGCCCCAAAGAAATGTTTTGCTTTATAAGACTTGTCTTGGTCATGGTGTCTCTTCATAGCAATAAAACCCCAACTATGACTGATATGAAGCATGTCTTCCTCTCCGAGTCCCATTTTCCCTTTTTCATTTCCTGTGTATGGGCACCTGAGGCTGTTAACTGGCAATCATCTTCAATGCTCTGTTCATCTTATTAATTGAGACAGGTTCTCTCAGTCAGACTCACAGATACTGCTCATCTTGCTAGCCAGCGTGTTCTGGGGATTCCCTGTCTCTACAGGAAGACCACCGGGCCCATCTGGCCCTCACATGGGTTCTGGGGATCCAGGCTCTGGTCCCCAGGATTGTGTAGTAAGCACTTTAACCAGAGAGCCATTTCCCCAGCTCCCAATGTCCCATTGTTGAGTGGCCCTCAGGCGTAGATAGTCACTGTGTTGATCATTGGTAGATTAGCACTGTTGAGAAGTGATGGAGACTAAATGTCAGGCCTGGATGGAAGATGCGGGTAACTGGGAGAGGGCGCCTGGCGAGCATACCTTGTTCCTGGCCTCTTCCTGTCTTTCGGCTTTATCGCTGCTAGGAGGAGAGTAGCTGCTTCTCTATGTATGTCTTCTGTGCCATGATGTTCTTATTGCAAACCTGCGGGAATGGGGCCAACCAGCTGTGGACCAAACCCCCTGAAATCATGAGTCCAAGTCAATCTTCCTTTAAGTAGACTCTTTCAGACACTTTGTGACAGCGGTGGAAGGATATAACTAATTAGAAGAGTTAGACCCCGGTTCAGAAGGTAAGACATTTGAATCATTGTCTTCGTTGGTTTGATTCAGTGTGGCTCTACATTTATCTGCCATCCTGGATTGTAAAGAGCTCCCTGCTGTGGTTAGTTCCAGGCCAGCCACATTCCAGGTGATGCAGCACAGCCTTCTGTGTGCCCTATCACTGGCTTCCGCAAGCGGCTCAAGTTCCAACTCTTAGTATCTCATAATGTGAGCATATTTGGAAGGAGATACTATGCTTCAATTAATTATTTTAATTATTATTGGTACTTGATATTTTATGTATATGAGTATAAAACACACACACGCGCGCGCGCACACACACACACACACACACTACCAATAAATATCAGAAGAGGCATGCTATGTGGGTGCCAGAATCAAACCAGGGTCCCCTGAAAGAGCAAGCAATGCTGTTAACTGCTGAGCCACTCTCTAACCCTGAGGGATGCTATTATAATTTGTAGTGCTGGGGACTGAAGCAAGGCAGAGAAAATGCCTTTATATTAAGTTAAAAGCAGGCCGGGAGGTGGTGGCGCATGCCTGTAATCCCAGCACTCTGGGAGGCAGAGGCAGGCAGATTTCTGAGTTCGAGTCCAGCCTGGTCTACCGAGTAAGTTCCAGGACAGCCAGGGCTATACAGAGAAACCCTGTCTCGAAAAAACCAAATCCAAAAAAAAAAAATGTTAAAAGCAGGAAGGTGGATTCTGTTTCATTATGACTGGTGTTACGGTTTAGACAGAAGTGTTTCTCCTAAAGGTTCATGCATTGAGGTATTGGTCCTCACAAGCTGGCGGCACTATCTATTTTGGGAGGTTCTGGGAAGTTTATTGGGGGGGGGCAGCTAGAGGAAGAGGAAGTATCATTTGCCCTGGCTGTCCTGGAATTCATTATGTAGACCAGGCTGGTCTTGAACTCAGATCTGCCTGCCTCTATCCCCTAAGTGCTGTTATTAAAGGCGTGTACCGTCACTGCTGGGTACTTGGGGATATCTTGCCCATGGCCTGCTCCTACCATTCTCATCTTTTTGTCTGCCTCAAGGTGAACAGCCTCCCCCTCTTGTGCACACTCCAGTGCCATGATGTTTTTCCTCCATGGGCCCAGAAACCTGGAGCCAAGTGAGTGAAACCTCTGGAATCATGGAAAATCCCCCTCTATAGGTTGATTTTGTCAGATATGCTGATCACAGTGAGGCAAAGGTACTTGAGACGGTGAACGTCCTTACAACTTAAGCTTACAGTTTGCTTAAACATAGAGTCAGGTGTACACAGAAGGAAGACAATGAAAGTTCCGAGGAGCCGGGCGGTGGTGGTGCGCGCCTTTAATCCCAGCGCTTGGGAGGCAGAGGCAGGCAGATTGGCAGATTTCAGAGTTTGAGGCCAGCCTGGTCTATAGAGTGAGTTAGTTCCAGGACAGCCAGAGCTACACAGAGAAACCCTGTCTCGAAAAAACCAACCAAACAAACAAAAAAGTTCCTGGGAGAATAATCTTAAATTCTCAAAAGGAGTTGATCTAAGGTTTGTGGGATTGCTCAGGCGATAAAGGAACTTTCTGCCAAGACTGAGGACCTGAATTTGACCCCTGAGGGCCACGTGCTGAAGCGAAAGAGTATGTTGTCTGCACTTGACAACATGTTGGTACACTTGCCTACACACATATGCCACAGTTTAAGCCCCTGGTAACTCCTTAAAGTTTGGCTTGAGTAAAGTGCCAGAACTCCTTCATAAATAATTCCTTCACGTCAGGACATTGAATTTTCTGGTTCAAATCTCACGTGTTTCATTTTGGAACTGACTAGTTTAGGACTATAGTTTATCTGTTTTTTTTTAAATTATTTTGTTTTTGTTTGCTTTTCTTTTATAATACTGTGAACTAAAACCAAGGGCCCCATTCTTGTTAGTTAAGAATCTCTACCACTGAATTAATTATATCCCAAACCCTAGGACTATATCAACGTGTGCCTCATGTGCCCTGGGATTTTCTGTCTCCTTTCCTAGCGCCAGGTCTCCAGTGCTTGTGCCCCTGACTTAAGGTCTCCGCCCTTATTCGACAGTAACCATGCCGACACCGCAGTCTGAGCATGCTCAGGATGCCTGGTTTGGAGCATCCTCTCCTATTGGCTCACTCCGTCCTTGTGGGGTGGTCTCTCCTGTAGATATCAGGAGGAGGATGCTGCACTTTCGTCACTGACTGAAGTCATTCGTGAATGGCTTAGCAACAGTCATTCCCAGGTATGTCGAAGCAAACCAGCAACCAAATCATGACCTTATGGGCAACATCTTAGTGCATGGAAAATTTTATTTGTGTTGTTATAGAGAGTCGATATGTTTGTCATAGCATTATATTTCAGGCATTCTGTTTTCAAATTGCTATTTATTTATTCTCAGAGACTTCTCGAATCCATTTCTTTTTCCTTGAGACAGGGTCTTACTAGGTATCCCAGGTTGGCCTCAGACTTGTGATTTTCCAACCTCAACTTCCTTCCTAAGTACTGGGATTACATGTGTGTGCTGTTATATACCCGGTCCTTTCCCTTCCCCACACCTCCAAGAATGCGATACAGGATACTTTTGGTTTTCTTGGCTTTCAAAAAGTGAACCAAAAGAGGCCTGGATGTAGCTTAGTACATCCTGGATGTAGAGCTCTTGCCTACCTTGGGTGAGGCCCCAGATTCACACACATATGCACACCGAGAAAAGGATGAGCGTACAAAAAATCAGGGACTTATGTTAGAAACAAAACAAAACACAATTTTCTTTGCCGAGTTAAAATTTAGTTATGTCAAAAGTCGTGAAATCAAGTTGCAGGTTCATCTGCCCACCCTAGATAACTATCAGGATAGGCCTTTCAAACAGAATTAACCTAAGAAGAATGAACTGTTGGGGGTGGGAGGTGGGGTGGGGGAGTTTAACAGCCTTGAGGGGAAAATGTAACTAGAGATTAAAAACTCAATCCGTGTTACATTTGAGCTACTGAATGTGATTTGACTCTGTAACACAATGGCCTGTAAATCCCCCAGCCACAGCCCATCTTAAAGCAGGGCACTGCCAACAGTGCTTGTCATTTGGCTACAATTTCACTGTGACTTTCCAGCTAATATGTCGTCCATTTTTAAATAACATTTAACATGTTCATCTCCCTTTGACTGTGCACTTACAGGGAAATTGTTAGTGCTTATGGCTTGCTGTAGACAGTATTTATCCTGCCTTCCAGAGTCACTTTTATCAGTTGGGGAAGAAAAAAACCCACTGTAGGATTTCTAGCCTTTTAGGCTTAACATCTACTCTATTAACTCCCAAAGAGAAGGACTATAAATAATCCCTCCATTCTGCAGTCTGTGCTTTTAGCTAAGGCATTCATTAATCATGGACGCTTTTCCTTTGCCTCACAAGAGAAACCAGTCTTAGAGTTTTAAAATTTTTGGTTTACAAAATGTGTGGTTTTTTTTTTTTTTTTTTGGTAGGCAGCAGTAAAGGTTGGACAGAGAAAGGGGGATGGGTGGGTGGGCGTGGGCTCTGCTGGACTCTTTAAGTGAAAAACCTTGGGAACAAATGGGCCTTTTCTTTCCAGGGCTGAGTGATACTTCAGAGATCTCCTCTAGTAATAAATGTGGGGGAGGGCTTTCTATTAACTCTTGCAGGTCAGAAGGGTGCCATTTATTCCTGATGCACCAAATGCACTTGAGCATCCCTTTGGCCCTGGAACAACCGATGTGCACAAGAAAGAGCTTAGTGTTTCAACCCAGTGCAGGGAGAAATTCGGAGCACAATTAAGGCTGATGAACTGCCTTTCTTTTTAATGTGGGATTTCTGTGAAATTCATAAGCATACAGGGTAGTTATTAATTGGGCACAGTGGTGTAGCCTGTCACCCCAGCACTCTGGAGGCTAAAGTGCAGAGCCCAGAGATGGTGAGTTCAAGGCCAGCCTGGGGTATATGATGACCTTGTCTCAAAAAATAAATTGAGGGTGGGTGCTTGTTGTATCATTATTTTTATTGACATTGAAATGGGAGGTGTCCTTAAATACATTTTATTTAGTAAATAACCATTTTCTTTTCCCTGAAAGGTAACCACTTAAACACAAAAAGATGCTCATGAGAGAGCAAGTTTAAAACAAAATATAATTTTTCTTTTTTGACAAAAAGAGGAACATTATCACAGGGTCAGGAGGGCAGGCTTGATGGTGCCAGCACTGGTTCAACTAGTGATCGTTTAAGTCATTTGCTTCTTTTCTTTCTCTGTGTGTGTGTGTGTGTGTGTGTGTGTATTCTGTTTGACAGTCTGTCTGTCTTCTGTGTATGTATCTGTTTGTCTGTTTCTTTCCCTGTGTGTATGTATCTGCCTGCCTGTCTGTCTGTCTGTCTCTGACTCTCTGTCTCTCTCTGTTTTTCTGTCTCTCTCTCTCTCACTCTGTGTGTGTGTGTGTGTGTAAGTAAGTGTGTGCACGTATATATGTTACAAGTGTTAGGTGCCCAAAGAGGACAGACTAATATCTCCTGTCTAATAAAATTATAAGCCTCAGAAATAGTTTTAATTGGCATTGGAGAGAGAGAGAGAGAGAGAGAGAGAGAGAGAGAGAGACAGAGAGACGGAGAGACAGAGAGACAGAGATAGACAGAGAGAGAGAAAGCTCTCAGTGGTTAAGAGTACACACATACACATACACATATGTATATATATTCACAAGGTGGCACATACATGTATTTCTAGTACTCTAGGGGCTAACATAGGAAGATCTTTTTTGTTTGTTTGTTTGTTTTTTCTGAGACAGGGTTTCTCTGTGTAGCTCTGGCTGCCTTGGAAATTACTCTGTAGACCAGGCTGGCCTTGAATTCAGAAATCCGCCTGCCTCTGCCTCCCAGAGTGCTGGGATTAAAGATGTGCACCACCACTGCCCAGATTTTTTTTTTTTTTAACATAGGAAAATCTTGAATTTGAAGTCAGTCTGGGCTACATAGCTACATAGTGAAACTATGTCTCAAAAACCAAAAACACAATAAAACTGTTAAGGTTCAGTCCTTTGCTATATGGTAAATACTTGCTAAATACTGGCCCCAACACTTGGTTGCCCCTCAGGGACCAGAGAATCCACACTAGACCCAAGTGATACTGTGTAATCTTGCCCCCAAGAAATAACTGATTTGTGAATAAAGATGCCTACAGCCTATAACTGGGCAGGAGAGAGGTAGGTGGGGTGTTTGTTCCCCGGGCTTGGGGTTGGAGGGAGAGGACCACAAAGAGGAGGAGGACAGAAGGCAAAGAGAGGAGAGACACCATGGGTTTGATGAGTTATGAAAACATGACCATGAGGGCTGGCCAGCTGGAGTTAAGAGCAGCCCATATGGAACATGGCAAATTATAATTTGGGGTTATTGATGAGGTAGCAGATTCTAATAGTTTAGAGGGTAGATATTTGCCCAGCACTGGTGCATTAAAGACATATTATAAATATAACAGTTGTATGTCTTTTGGATTTGGTTTTTTCGAGACAGGGTTTCTCTGTATAACCCTGGTTGTCCTGGAACTCACTCTGTAGACCAGGCTGGCCTCGAATTTAGAAATCTACCTGCCTCTGCCTCCCAGAGTGCTGGGATTACAGGCGTGCGCCACCACCGCCCGGCTCAGTTGTATGTCTTTTATCTGGGAACCAAACGGTCAAAGGCAGGGTAGAAACCCCCGATCTGAGATTAATAATTATTACAACACAAAACAAAGTGGAAAAACTCCAAAGCACACAAACTACAACAATTAAGACTAGAGAGGGGGCGGTGCAAGACTTTAATCCCGAATTCAGGAGGCAGAGGTGGATCTCTGAGTTTGAGGTGAGACTGGTCTACAGAGCAAGTTCCAGGACATCCAGTACTACACAGAGAAGCCCTGTCTTGAAAAACCAACCCCTGCAAACAGAACAAAACAAAACAAAAAACCCTAGAATAATTTACAGTCTCCTCACCCAAAAACAAATGTTGCTAAGAAAAAAAAAAAAAGAAATGTGTCTTAGTCAGGGTTTCTATTCCTTCATCACAATCATGACCCAGAAGCGAGTTGGGGAGGAAAGGGTTTTATTCAGCTTATACTTCCATACTGCTGTTCATCACTAAAGGAAGTCAGGTCTGGAACTCAAGCAGGTCAGAAAGCAGGAGCTGATACAGAGGGCATGGAGGGATGTTTCTTACTGGCTTGCTTCCCCTGGCTTTTTCAGCCTGCTCTCTTATAGAACCCAAGAATACCAGCCCAGAGATGGTACCACCCACAAGGGGCCCTCCCCCCTTGATCCCTAATTGAGAAAATGCCCCACAGCTGGATCTCATGGAGGCACTTCTCCAACTGAAGCTCCTTTCTCTGTGATAACTCCAGCCTGTGTCAAGTTTGATACACAAAACCAGCCAGTACAATATGGGAACAAAGATGTATTCACTCAAGTGCTAGTGGAATGTTAGTCCATTCGATAGGAAGGAAGGACCTTCAATAAACTAAAAATAGATCTACCACATAGCTTTAGCTCTTCTGATTACTTTTCTAAAGGATTCAGGTCAACGTACCACAGAGTTACATGCACATCCATGTTTTATTACAACATTGTTCTCAACAGCCAAGATATGGAACAAGCCTAGGGATCAGTCAACAGATGAATGGAAAAAGAAAATGCAGAATGTATACCCGGTGGGGTAGTCTACCCTAAAGAAGAATGAAAACCATATCCCTTCCAGGAGAATGGATGGAACTGGGAATCATTCTGCCAAGCAGGAAGACAAGTGACACATGTTTTCCTCTTGTGTGCAGTCTTTAAAAGGAAAACCAAACCAAACCATGACAAGACAGTAGAAGGAGGGGAGGGAGTCTGAGGGGACGTAGGAGGAGAGTCTCTGAGTGAGACAAAGGAGGACATGGTAAATTATAGTAGATTTCAGGGCATAAACAATCAGAGAGAGCCGGGCGGTGGTGGCGCACGCCTGTAATCCCAGCACTCTGGGAGGCAGAGGCAGGCAGATTTCTGAGTTCGAGGCCAGCCTGGTCTACAGAGTGAGTTCCAGGACAGCCAGGGCTACACAGAGAAACCCTGTCTTGGAAAAACCAAAAAAAAAAAAACAAAAAACAAAAAACAAAAACAAAAAAAAACAAAAAACAGAGAGAGAGAGACAGAGAGAGATAGAGAGACAGAGAGAGAGACAGAGAGAGACAGAGAGAGATAGAGAGAGAGACAGAGAGACAGAGAGACAGAGACAGAGAGAGAGAGAGAGAGAAGAGATTGGAGAATACAAACTAAGGGCAGTCCAGGGACAGAGCCAGCCAAGAGCCAAGAAGCCAAGAGACAGTGTGTCCAAATGGCTGAGCTAAATAGGGCTGATGCTTGGGGGCGGGGTGGGCGTGGTGGAAGTTCAGCCCCTGGAAGTGAAAGGTTTAGGGCAGGAGGGCAAGGTGAGGAGCGCTAGGAGGAGCCACAGGTACTGAGTGACAAGGTTTCTTTGAATCCTACTATTTCAGCCATTTTGTAGATAAGAGGTGATATAAGTACTTCTTGCTGAAATTGGGGCACCGTTGTGTAGGGGGCAGGAAGGCTGGAATGAAGGTCAGAGGATGAGAAGGGACAGAGGAGCGCAAGCTGAGGGGCATCTTCTGCTCTCTCTGCACGGGTTCTGCCAGAAATGCAGAGGCTCAGACTGATAGGGGAATCCCTTCAGAAGCATTTAGGGCTGGTGTTTGGAGCAGTCTGCAGTTGATTGGAAAGTGTTGGGATAGATATAGACTAGTGACAGAAAGTGAAGTTCAGTTTAGGGAAAATCTTTATCTCGAGTGACTCTTGAAACTTCCATGCCCATAGTCCTGATAGTTAGGTGGGAGAGTCCTAAGACCAGAGGAGAGAGAGATCCCACCCTTAGAAATAGCTAATAGGCAGGAAAGCTTAGACTTTTGATTGATAGGAGTTCTTATCTGGAGTCCATTTGACCTGTGAGAAGCGGATCAAATAGATTCCCTGAAACTTACTTTGAAAATTTTAAGTTTATAAAAAGGGATAAAAGTTTTAGATATATCAGTATTACTACTGTTTGTGACAGTAGTATTACCACTGTTTGTACTGAAATCCACATTGTAGAAAAGACTGTAGTCTCACACCTTTGAGTCATAGAGAGAGCTTGGGGATCCAAAAATGATTTTGGGTTAAACGCATGAACATTTTCCCATATATCCAGAGAACTGGATACAGGGATTGAACAAAGATGCTTTCAAGTCTGTACTTAGAAGACAACTGTGACTGTTTGAATAGGAATGGCTCCCGTAGACTCAAGCGTTTGGATGCTTGACCCATAGGGAGTGGCATTGTTTGGAGGTGTGGCCTTGTTCGAGTTGATGTGGCCTTGTTGGAGGAAGTGTGTCACAATGGGGGTGGGCTTTGTAGTATCCTATGCTTAAGTTCTGCCCACTGTGGGGTTCCAGCTCCTCCTTGATACCTTTGGATCAAGACATAGAATACTTAAAAAAAAAAAAGACAGAATACTTAGCTCCCCTCCAGCACCATGTCTGTCTACACAATGACATGTTTCCTGTCATGATGATAATGGACTTGTAAGACCCCCAAAAACCGAGGGTGCCCCAGCACCCCACGCCTTGGAAGGTGACACCCAAATCACTCACGAGAAACGGTCTCGATGCAATAACATGAGGATTTCTTTATTCCAGAATTCTGGGTTTCACAGCCGTACACTGCACAGGGCTAGAGGACTATGGACCCCGAGTGCTGAATTGCGACAGCTTTTATAACTTTACGACAGAGCCCTCGAATCACAAACCAATCATTTCTTAGCATGGAGAGCCTGCGAAATGTGAGCCAATCGATTTGTACCACTCCATAGTTTTTAGACCAGTCAGTTTGCTCAGTGGACCAATTAGTTTCCTATTTTCTTGAATATCTATAGCTGCGTGAACTCCTGCATAGGGGTAATGGCATAAGCAGTTTACAGAAGCAAGATAAGCTTAGCCCATTTCCAGTTAGTTACCTTATGGGGCCAGGATCTCCTATTCAAGGCCTTTCTGCTAGGTCTAAACAAAGGGCGGGCTCTGGAATGTGACCTTTTACCTAGTTTCTAACAAAGCGAGATAGCATTTTAAACTTCTGACTTCTTGGGGTCATTAGAGTTAGGCTGTATTATTTTCTATCCGTTCAGATTAAACCTCTGTAACTGCTAGCCAGCCCCAATGAAATGCTTTCCTTTATAAGAGTTGTATTGGTTGTGGTCTCTTAATAGGAGTAGACAACAATGGAAATTTAAAATATTGAGTTATGGCAATGATAGCAGTAGTGGTAGTGGGCCGGATTAATAGCTCATCAGAACTTCGTTGATTAGTCTTAAAACTCTGAGCTTTTGAAACCTGAAAATAACAATAGCATAGAGAGGGAAAATTTCCGACATATTTTTCATTTTTTATATACCTTAAACCACTTCCTTAGACATTTACAACTTGCATTTACAGTCTTTGACCCTCAGAATGTAAACTCTAAACCTTTTCTTTTCATCCAATCATTTACCATGAGATGATCACATGGCTGTCTCTCCCCCAGTGGTTCTCTCCTGTATAATCCAGCCATTTTGGTTACCTGGGCCATTGTCTCCCTTTTACTCTTCTGGATCTCCCCTCTGATAACCCTTCCTCACATGGGTCATGATCAATCTGGGCTCTCCCTGATGCCCCTGCCTCTGGCTATGCTCTCTCTTGTATCTACAATAAATGTCTTCCATGTCCTTTTTTATTGTTTTCATTCAGACTTATTGTTGGGGATCAGAACATTAACCCCCCACCTCCACAAACAGAGCTTTTGGTGTGTTGAATAGTTTAGATGAAGAAAAGGCTTCCTCTTTTTCATGGCTTCTTTCCCAAACCAGTCATGAAGCCTAGGAATATTTCTCTCAGATTCCCCCTTTTTGTGTGTGCGAGGTGTGTGCAAGGTGTGTGTGTGTGTGTGTGTGTGTGTGTGTGTGTGTGTGTGTGTGTGAGAGAGAGAGAGAGAGAGAGAGAGAGAGAGAGAGAGAGAGAGAGAGTCTCACTATGAAGCCCAGGTTAGGGTTGAACTCCAGATTGTCTTGCCTCACCTCACTTCAGCCTCCTATAGGCCAGGAGTACAGGCCCGTGTTACCTTGCCTGGCTACCTGCAGATGAGCACACTGTACAGGAATTCCCAGAAACACCTTGTCTGACCATCGATGGGTCTTATGTTCAAGAAAAAGGAACCCTAGAGAGAGAGGCTAATCAAAACCTGGATGGGTGACCTTGCTTGAGTGCCCCCTTCATTAGCTCACCATTAGTCCACACCCTCTCAGTGACTGACCGTGCGTCATTGATACACAGAGAGCAATGAACAGATTTCCTGGAGCACTGCATCTTTCCCAGGTTGGCTATGACCCTAGTGAAGACAATGCCTTTGTGGCCCGGGATGGAAAGTTATGATGCTAAACTGCACCTATTGCTATGGATTTTCAGATCCTACTTCTTCTGAAAACTAGAATCTGCTGGATACTCCAGAGGTGAGGCAGAAAGATCACACATTTGAGGCCAGTCAAGGTTGAAGAATGAAACCATGTCACAAACAAACAAACCAATCTCCCCAAATCTTTGAATATCTAGATTTCTGCCTTTCTGTTTTTGTATAATAATAATTAAAGGACTTATCCATCTATGTATCTTTTTTTGGGTGGGCGTTCAAGACAGGGTTTCTCTGTATAGCCCTGGCTGTCCTGGAACTCACTCTGTAGACCAGGCTGGCCTCGAACTCAGAAATCCACCTGCCTCTGCCTCCCAAGTGCTGGGATTAAAGGCGTGTGCCACCACCGCCCTGCTATGTATCTTTTTATTTATTTATTTATTTATTTATTTATTTATTTATTTATTTATTTAGGGTTTTTTTTTTTTTTTTTTTTTTGGATTTTGGTTTTTTGAGACAGGGTTTCTCTGTGTAGCCCTGGCTGTCCTGGAACTCACTCTGTAGACCAGGCTGGCCTCTAACTCAGAAATCCTCCTGTCTCTGCCTCCCAGAATGCTGGGATTACAGGGGTACACCACCACCGCCCGGCTATCTTTTTATTAATTACACCAATAAAAACATCATGTCATACTTAACATTTGATTTGAATTTGAGTAGAGGGGTGTTTTGCCTGGTGCCACAGTCCTGCAATTCTGGCTCTTTGGAAAGATGGGGCAAGAAAATATCAAGTTCAAGGCCAGCCTGGTCAACTTAGCCAGACCTAGCCTCAAAATAAGTTAAAATCCTGGGCGTGTATGTTGATGACAGAATGCTTTGCAAGTGTGGCGCTCTCCTCCACACATAAAGGAGTAGAGTGGGTAGTAGCAGAGAAATCTTGTCCAAGTTCTTCCTGATTCTAAACTGGCATGTTAGGCAAGGTGGAAAACTTTGAATGGATGCTACAATAAAGAATTTAAATAATCACAAAAACAGGTAACAAAAGGAGATGGGCCTGGAGGGTTAACTCAGTAGCGTAACACATGCTTCTGGGAGTTTTCAGCAATCAATCACTCAATCAAACAAACAAACAAACAAAGAAAATCTAAAAACATTACAGTTGGGATCATCAGAACTTAGGTGTGTTCTGGATTCATTACTTCACCAATGTTTGATCATCTCAAAGAGATTTATCTCTCTTTCCTAAGATTTTCTCTCGAACACCTGCATGAAGTTTGATGGGTTGGGACAGAAGATGCTGCCAGATGATTGCAGAGAACAGGAAGTCCTCTTCAATATGGCAGGCAAGTGCTGACACCAGAAGTCTGGATACACCTGGCTCAGGTTACACTCACTGAGAGCCTTACTAGTCCCCATATCTTGCCCAGAGATCCTGGACTCTAACTTCTTGGAGGATGGACCGTAACCTGTAAGTCAAAAAAGGACTCACTTCCTCAAGTTGCTTTTGGCCATAGTTTTTATCCCAGCAGCAGCACAACAACAGCAAAAAACAATCTAGAACAGCAATCAAATACAAATGGGACTGAGGACATATCTCCGTAGATTGCTTAGGCTGCAGGAGGCTGTGGCAGCATCACATAGACTGGGCCTGATGGGCTGGGCTAGCCGAGGGTATATGAGACTGAGTCACATCAGCATGGGCAACGCTTCCAACCTGCATTTCACCTCTCAGCCTATCTTTGCGCTGCATGCTTTCCTGCATTATGGTTTCTGTTTCTCAGTCAGTGTTGAGAATGTTCCTTAATGTTCGGGTAGCTCCTGTGAGCTATTTTTTTTCCCTCTGCAATTTTCCTTTCCAATTCTGCTGTTTAGTTTGATGCTGAAAATGTTTCTCTTAAAAGCTTTGAAGGGATATCTCAGTGGCTAGGAGGTCACCTGTTCTGTCAGGAGGACTTCTATAACTCCAGCTCCAGGGGATCCACCCGTACTCGAATATGTACAAACACAAATGCAGACACACACACACACACACACACACACACATATATATATATGGAGAGAGAGAGAGAGAGAGAGAGAGAGAGAGAGAGAGAGAGAGAGAGAGAGAGAGAGAGATTATGCCTGGGATGTATTTATACTCCTCTCCCCCAAGGCTCAGGGATCATGGCGGAGGAAAGAGCAGAAAGAAGCTAATAGTCAGAGGGTGAGGGAAGAGTGTCATAAAATGTAGTTTTAGAGACACAGCAGGACTTTTCCGCTGGTGAACTCACAACAGCAGTGGTTAGCTGCACAAGATCAAGCCCGTCAAAGGTGCCAGCCTTAACAGGGGAGGGGCTAAGAGGCCCTGCTCCTAGCTGAAGAGATATTGCAGTTGATGGCGTCTGGGGGGCGGGGATGGAGAATAATTTTTGTTGGTGGTGTGTGGCGAGGTTGCCCATGCTCTCTCTAACGGACGGCTCTACCCTGTGTGCAAAGGTCATAATTGGCTGTGATGGGATGGGGTGGGGGGAGGAAGAAGGAGGAGAAGAAGAAGCAGACATAAAGGCGGTATCGAGATGTATTGAGGGGAGTTGGGAGGAAAGGTGAAAAAGGAAAATAGGCAGATATGATTATTGCATGCACATTGCATACATGTATGAAATTCTCAAATAACAAAATTTCCTAAAAGCCTAGGATAACTCGGGTTTTTTACTCTTCAATTTCTTGAGGTTTTAAAATTTGTCTATCACAAGCATTAATTATTTATGGAAAGAAACGGTGGGATTCCAGGTAAGAAATGAAAGGGGGAAAAGAAAGAAATTGAAGATGAATTGTTTCCTGGCTGGAGAGATGGCTTGAGTGTTAAGACCACTGAATGCTCTCCCAGAGGATCAGAGTTCAATTCCCAGCACCCACATGGCAGCTTACAACTGTCTATAACTCCTGATTCAAGGGATTTGACTCCCTCACATAGACACACAGGCTAAGCACCAATGTACATAGCATAGTTAATCAAATAACTTTTAAAAATTAATAAAATAATTTTTTAATAAGAATTATTGGTGAGCCAGTGAGACGGCTCAGTGGGGACAGGTACTTGTGACCAAATGTGGTGATGTGAGTTCAATTCCCGGGACCCACATACAGGTGACAGAAGGTAACTAATTTCACAAGTTGTCCTCTGACTTCCACACACAAGCTGAAGCACACACATACACACACACACAAACACACACACACAAACACACACACACACAAACACACACACACACACACATACACACACACACTCGGACTTGTGCTCACACACAACTAATAAATTTAAAATAAAAAAAGTGACATGGGAAAAGTTTCCAATATTAAAAGTGAGTGAACCAATGTCATGTTCTTATGTTTTAAGTTCATGTCAGCAGAGAAAGAAAACACCACTTACTACTTCTGTGCCATTTTAGGATTTTTAAAAAAATATTATTTATTTTTACTTATATGAGTGCACTGTAGCTGTCTTCAGACATACACCAGAAAGCTGACTCACAACCATCTCTACTGGGATGGTTGTTCTTCTGATGCAGAAGTTCTGCATGAGCTCCAGCCAGTCAAAGTCCTAGCACTGGAAACCCTAACACGAAAGGGTTAGAGATGCGTAAGCCTCTATCCCTCATAGCTGAGAGCTTGGTGGGGAGAGTTGGTTTCTTAGAGGGTGTGGCCCCAGTAGGTCAATCACATTCCAGGGTCTTGTCCACTCAGGGTCAGTCACTGTGGTGCCTGAGTATATAGGCACCACAAATTAGACTTGGTAGGTAGGTAGGTAGGGAGAGTGAGAGAGAGTGAGAGAGAGCGAGCGAGCGAGAGACAGAGAGAGAGAGAGAGAGAGAGAGAGATCCTAAAGTTTCAAGGGTGCTGGGAATTGAATTCAGACTTTTCTCACTCCAACCCTGCTCCGTCTGGATCTGCTTGCTCTGGCCCAAAGATTTATTATTAGCTGTCTTCAGATGCACCAGAAGAGGGTGTCAGGTTTCATTATGGATGGTTGTGAGCCACCATGTGGTTGCTGGGATTTGAACTTCAGGACCTTCGGAAGAACAGTCGGTACTCTTAACCACAGAGCCATCTCTCCAGCCCCGTTTTAGGATTTTTATTTCTGTTTTATAGCCAAGTGTTAAAAATATGAAAATGTTTGCAACAGAAGCAAAACTTGCCATCTGAAAGCGCTGTGTTAAACAGATTATTGGTTGCACATTGTCAAGCTGATGTTTGTTTGCTATGAAGCAAAATTTAATCTCTGACCTCAAGTTTCATTGTGTAATGAGCTCACCAAATACACAGAACTGCAGATCTCCGTGCACTAGGTGTGATTTGTGTACTGGCTTGACCTCTGGAAGTCATTGCAGCTGTCATTTGGCGAAAAATAGGAAAAATGGGGCTTTGGGGAGCTTAGGTTTCTAGCTGATGGAAGGGGAAAAACCCTCAAGTGCTTGATTATTTAGAGACTGTCTGAATTGAAATGGCTATCTTTGAAATATTCGCAAGTTTCGGTATTCCTAGAGATTTATCTTTGAGGACCCCAAATATGCATCAGTAACTAGAATGATCTGCCAGAAAGATGACTGAATTGGGAGACAGAAGATCAACAGACGCTCCTAGTAGATACTTACTGTGTGTCTTGAGCTGCCTTAGTTAGCAGGGCACCATACAACCAGCCCTGGAGAGCATGGAACGGCTCTGTTCTCTGGGAATTGGTAGCCTGGCTGGGGGACCAAGGCAATAACTGGGGAAGGATAAAAGGCGCTATGATTAAGGGCTAAGCCATGTGTTAGGGACTGTAAGTGTAACAGGAAATCACGGGTAAAAAAATCACAGCAGGCTTTTATAGATTAGGAGAGTGCTCAGCTGGAGCTCACAGACTTAGAGGGGAAAGAGTATATATGCCATCTTGGTCCTCTTGGGCTTTGCAGACAATTTATATAAAATTCTTTTCTTAACTCTTATATTTAAGCAGTCGACAGGTCTGTTTTTTTTCTAACTTGGTAATACCCTTGTTGAGAAGTTTTTAACTTCCTGCACGGATTTTGATTTAAGTTTATACAGCATATGCAAAACCCATCATACACAGTCCTGAGTTGTTTTTTGTTTGTTTGGTTGGTTGGTTTTGGTTTTTTAATTTTTTTTCCTGAGACAGGGTTTCTCTGTGTAGCCCTGGCTGTCCTGGAACTCACTCTATAGACCAGGCTGGCCTTGAACTCAGAAATCCACCTGCCTCTGCCTCCCAAGTGCTGGGTTTAAAGGCGTGCGCCACCACTGCCTGGCCACAATCAGAAATCTTAACATGGTCTCTATTAACCCCATATAGAGCATTATAAACTATGACTTAGGGATGGAGAGATAGAAAGCTCAGCAGTTAAGAACAATAGTTGTGCTTACAGAAGACCCGGTTCAGTTCCCAGCACCTATATCGTTCCTCATGACCACCTGTAACTCCATTTCCAGGGTATCCAATGCCCTATTTTGGCCTCTAAAGATACAAAGCAGACATTAGGTAGACAGACATACATACAGGCAAAATACCCATAAACAAACACTCCAAAATTTTTAAAAAAGTAAATTATTATTTATATTGGTATTTATTGTAGAAGTTTTTGTTTGTGGAGACAGGGTTTTTCTGTGCATTCCTAGAACTTGCTCTGTAGACCAGGCTGACCTTGAACTCAGAGATCCACCTGCCTCTGCCTCTGCCTCCTGAGTTCTCAGAATAAAGGCGTGCACCACCATGTCCAGCTATGGACGGTGCTTTTTAATATAGTATTTCAATTACAGTTTTGAGAAATCTGTACAATGTATTTTCATTGCATTGACTTTCTGCTTCTCCTCCAACTATTTTCAATCCCACCCCCTACCTTTCCACCCCCTGCCTCTCCACCCCCTCGAAACTTTAGGTTCTCTCTCTCTCTGTCTCTCTGTCTCTCTGTCTCTCTCTCTCTCTCTCAACCTACCAAGTCTAATTTGTGGTGCGTATATACTCAGGAGAGTGGACAAGCCCCTGGGATGTGATTGACTTACTGGGGCCACACCCTCTAAGAAACCAACTCTCCCCACCAAGCTCTCAGCTATGAGGGATAGAGGCTTACGCATCTCTAACCCTTTCATGTTAGGATTTCCTGTGCTAGGACTTTGACTGGCTGGATCTTATGCAGAACTTGTGCAGTTGTCATGGGCTCATGAGTGCAGCAGTCCTGTCCTGCACAGAAGATACCTTTTGGATTCCACCCTGAGGTGGGTCTTGCTATGTTACCCAGGTTGACATTGAATTTGGGATCCTCCTGTTCTCATGAATGGGATGTTAGATTTTTTTTTCCTTTGCAACGTCTCATCTTCTGACATTGATGATTTTTTATTGTTTGTGTAAATTAACAATCAACTTGCCAACATCCCAATCTTCTTGAAAAACTATCAGGGCTTATATATACTAGTAATATTAAAGACTAAAAAATTTGCTGAAATGCAAATGGAATAGATGTAGGTTGGAGAACATGGGCATACATCAAAGCCAAAATTTAGGTGGACACAAGAAAAGTCATTTCCCAGGATGTGTTTGTGTCTTCCTCACCTGAATACATTGTCAGGACAGATACCAGGTCTGACTAATACCTTTTCTACCCAGTACTGTAAAGACAGAAGCTGCATCAGTCTATCCTTCAGCTACTATTGCTTGATCATGCAAAATAGGAACCAGTTAGACTGTCCAAGCTCATATGGGTCACCAAATTGAAGCAATATATAATACCTGGTGTGCAGGACATGGGGGTGTACATGTGTAATCCAAGCACTGAAGGCAGAGGTAGATGATCACTGTAAATTTGAAGCCAACTTGATCTATCTATCTATCTATCTATCTATCTATCTATCTATCTATCTATCTACAACAAATATATATATACACAACATACACGTGTGTGTGTGTGTGTGTGTGTGTGTGTGTGTTTGTGAATGCATATGTAAACATACCATATCTTGTATGTGGAGGACAGAGGAGAACCCTAGAGACTCAGTTCCCTCTTGTTACTTTGTGGGATCCAGGGTCTGACTCAGTCTTCAGGCACTTAAATCTGGCCTCTACTGGATAC
The DNA here is from genome assembly GCF_947179515.1 of Apodemus sylvaticus. Taxonomy (NCBI): domain Eukaryota; kingdom Metazoa; phylum Chordata; class Mammalia; order Rodentia; family Muridae; genus Apodemus; species Apodemus sylvaticus. The sequence continues at coordinate 63,553,640 of NC_067485.1, forward strand.
TTGTTGAACCAGACTCCTGAAATCTATAGACCAGAAAGGTTTAGTTTTGAGAGATGACTAGCTTATTATTAGAAGATGTTGGATTTGTGTTTCTTTAAAGATTTATTTAAAATTTTTATGTACATTAGTGTTTTACCTTCATGTATGTATGTGAGGATGTCAGAACCTCTGGAACTGGAGTTCAGGCAGCTGTGAGCTGCCATGTGGGTGCTGGGAATTGAATCCAAGTCCTCTGGAAGAGTAGCCAGTGCTCTCAACCACTGAATCATTGCTCTGGCCCATTACAAATTTGTATTTTTTTTTTATTTCTGAAGCTGGGTCTTCTTCTGTGTAGTCCAGGCTGACTTAAAGTGCTCCTGGTTTGGCCTCATGAGGGCTGGGATGGTTGGTTTGTGCCATCTTCCCCAGTCCCCTACTGGAGACCAGTTAAAAATTGTCTCTATCCCTAAAGTCTAGAAAAGATCCTTGAAACCACAAATATGAAGAAACAATTGGAGCAGTACTCTGATTAAAGCCAAGAGCTGACATGGTGTCGAATGGCCTTCTCCACTATTCTTGTACTGAAGGGTTAGTGCTGCTGTCATCTTTGGTCAGAGAAACTTCTCTTTGCGGTAGGTGATGGGTAATACAGAGATTCATAAGAGGTTAAAGTATGGAGAGTGAATGACTATTGAGTGCCCAGCTCTAAATAGGACATCTGTATCACTCCCTCCAAGGCTCAGGGCACAAATCAGAACAGAGACAGAAAGGATGTAGGAGTCAGAGGGTGGGGAAGAGTGCCATCAAATACTGTCTTCTAGACGCGACATGACTGTTGCACTTGAGTACGAGCAGCATCTGTGGTCACCTGAGCAGGACCTGACATGACAGGGCTCCTGTAGATGAGGAGGGGCTTATCAGGTCCCATTCATCTCTGAGGAGCTGTGGGCAATTAAAAGTAGCTGGGGGTGGGAGGGAGTCATTTCCTCTTTGAGCCACTGGTAAGTTTCCCACATACTAGTATACACCAACCCCCACGTGTATGCAAGCAATCCTAATTAGTGGGCCATAAAAAAATACAAAAACAAACCCAACCAAAAAGACACGACTGTGGGAGGGAACTTGTTGGGAAGGAAAACCGGGGTTCAGCAGGAGTGAGAGGGGAATGAGGGAGGATAAGAGGGGATGGAAATAACCAGAATGTATTCTATGTAGTGAAAATTCCTGAACTTCAATTTCTTTGAAAACACAGAAATATTATAGAAATGTGCTTTTGTTTTAATCCCAGGTCTAAGAATATGAGGCTGTGATGGGAAGAATGATAATGTCAGCCAACCAGAAGCCCCAGGGCTCCCAGGGACTAAGCCATCAACCAAGGGGTTACACATGGTTTCAGCCAAAAGTGTGGCAGAGGAATGCCTTGTCGGGCATCAGTGGGAGGAGAGTTCCTTGGTCCTTTGAATGCTCAATAGATGCCCCGGCATGGGTAAATAGAGTGGGGGGTAGGCGGGAGTGGGTTGGGTGGAGAGGCGTATTCTTGGAGGCAGGGGGTGGGAGGGGGAAAACCGGGAAAGGGTATGATGTTGAAATGTAAATGAAGAATATATTCAATTAAAAAAATTATACAGGGCTGCTTCAGACTGCGAGTTGCAGCTGCATGCTCTAGCATGCTCTAGCAGAGGTGTGGTTTTACAGGGGTGAGTGGTTGTTGAATGTTGAGTGTGTGTGTGTGTGTGTGTGTGTGTGTGCATACAAACACATGCACTGGGCGTAGGTGGGAAAGGGAAAGGCATGTTGATTGAGATTTGTTAGTAGCCATGGTCAAAGAAAAACAAAAGTAAAGAATTAGATTCAGGGATTTTCCTAATTCCTCTCTCCCTCTATCCTTGTTTCTCTCTTATCTAGTGTTAGGGGGTGAAGTGGAGGAGAGGGGGATATGAAGGGTGGGAAAAAGAAGAACCTACAAAGTAGCAAAGACCAGCTACAAGCAAAGAAGAAACAAAAGGAAAGAAATTAGATTCAGAGATTTCTCTCTTTTTTCTCTATCCTTCTTTCTCTCCTATCTACTGACAGGGAGTTGGGGGTGGGGTTAAAGGGTGGAAGAAAGAAGAACACACAAAGTAGCTAAGCCATCTACAATTATATCCACATAGGAAATGGGCAAAGAATCATAAATATAAAAAGAAAACAAAAACACAATCCCAAGAGGTGAATTGTATAGTAAAAAATTGAACTTGTCCAAGAGTTCTAACCTTTTGACTTAGGACCTTGGAATATTCTGCCAGCTAACGCCAGTTTTGCTTGCCTGAAATCTTTGGACTATACCAAAATGGGATTTAACATGAGGGCCTTGGGTTGTGTCAGATTAGGACTGGTGACTAAGATGAGCCAATAGAGAAACTAGTCACCCCAATAAAACCATGTACATCAAAGCTTGAGGAGTTTCCTCTCTGGATAACACATTATCCATAGAGTTACATGACGTCATTACTGGGAGGACCCATGGTACCCATGATGCCATTGAATGGTGCCATGACAACTGGAAACTCCCCTTAGAAACTCTTCTGGCTTTTGCCCATGTGTCGTTCCTTGGTGGACTTCCCTTGATGGATGTTAATCTGTATCCTTAGCCACAGTAAATAAACTATAGCTGTGAGCAGCTTCCACTAAGTTTTTGTTTGTTTGGGGTTTTGGTTTTTGGTTTTGGTTTGTTCTGACATTGGTTTGATTTGTTTTTTTTTTGAGATAGGGTGTCTTGGAACTCAGTCTGTAGACCATGCTGGCCTTAACCTCAGAGATCTGTGTGCTTCTATCCCTGGAGTGCTGGGATTCAAGACCTGTGCCACCACTGCCAGGTTTCCAGTAAGTTTTATGAGTCCTTTTAACACATCCTTTAACCTGAGACAGTCTTTGGTGCCTTGATTTTGCTGGGGTAGAATTGAGGGTGACTTGTGAACTTTTCCCTCTGACTTTGTAGTAGATATTTTTCACGATAGAGTGTCTCCCTGGATACCTACTGATCCTTGGGTCTACTGATCCTTGGGTCTCAACTCCTGCAGAAACATGAGTGTGGGCTGTGTGGCACTTATTAGCTGGTCTCACAGTAGGCTGGTTGTTCAGCAATGATGCTCCAACTAGAGTCTTTGCCAGATTCTGTGGGAAAAGAAAGACAGAATTATTTTTGCTTAAAGGTAGGTAGTCTTGTATGTGTCCTATAGGCTGAGAGGATACAGAAGGGCAGCAATTTCATGACCTGAAGTCTTCTCTTGCTTCCCATGACTCCTTGGTGCTGCCATTCTGAGATCCATTGCATTTCCCTTGGAGACTGAAGTGTTGGGATGAAGTGGTAACTTGTCTGTTGGTTGTTCGGGGAATCCAGACTTCCAAACAGTTCCTTTGCTTTTGATCATTTACCCCATGCCCCGTTGACCTTATGTCAACACCACTTCCAGAAGTGTCTGGTGCGTCTGTTCTTGGCTTCTGGCTGTCTGCTGCTCAGAACCCAGTCAGTTCTTGACTTTCCTCGCTGTCAGATTAGGTTTAGTTTCTTTAGGATGCTAGATCATTTACCACTCAGCCGCCTGCCGTCCAAACCTTGGCACCTCGTTTTGTCTTGATTCTCCCCATCCTTCTGGGTTTGTTTATTCTTTTAAACCCTTGGAGTGGACTGGGTTGCTTCTATTTGGCTCAGTAAAATCTGGGTTTAGCTTTTCACTTGATTTTGTCTGAGAGTTTTAGCATCGGAGCCAGAATCACTCTCGCTTGTGTTGGCAGAAATGTGTAAAAAAACTCTTTACACACAGCGTAGAGCCAGACGTGGAGGGAAGAGACCAGCTTGGGGTTGTGCAGCCAGAAAGGGCCAGGGCCAGGACTGAGGCCCAGATCTGGTGATTGCTATGCTATCAGCTCTTGCTCCTGTCCACTAGCTTCCCAGAGATAAGAAGGAAAAATTCATTACAAAGTGTAGCCCTGGGTTTTCAAAATAGGTTCCAGATGTTTGGGGATTCTGTTATATGCTGCTCCAGAGTGTTTGAAGCAGACTTGTAACATTAATGCCAATTTATGTTAATAAAATGTTCTTTTTATTGGGTTGACAATCCCTATCATGGACTGGTGAGACGGCTCCGATGGTAAAGGTGTCTGTGGTCCTGTCTGATGATCTTGCTTCATCCCTGGTCCACCCCAGGGTAGAAGGAGAGAATGGACTCCTGCAGATTGTCCTCTGGCCTTTTGTTCCTGTAACACACACACACACACACACACACACACACACACACACACACACACCTTTCTCATGTCGTGGTTGTTTTTACATGATTTTAGGAGGTACTAGACTTGCTCAGCTATATAGATCCCGATGTCAGTTCTTTTTGTTTTTTAATTCATGGCCTGCTCATGATCTAAGGTAGGAGCGAGGGTAGAGGGATAGATGGTGGTGTTATTTATGAGTGTGTGCCAAAAGACAAAGTCAGACTTTGTCCCTCAGGCCAGCTGTCACTTTCTCCAAGTCAGTGTCCCTCACTGGTGAGGTAGGCTAGGCTGGCCCACAAGCTCCAGGGATCCCAGCTCTCTTCCTCCCTACAGTGCTCCGACTTCAAGCATGGATCAGTATGCCCTACTCATTTTATGTGGGTTCTAGGGACTAAACTCAGGTCCCCAGATCACAAGGTGAGCATGTTACCATCTGAGCCACCTTCTAAGTCCAACAGTAGCAGTCTCAATGAACTCCTAGGCTATAAAATAAACCTGGGTGACCCAATTGATTTCTCATGGTTTGATTGAATATGTGATAGAGATTTTTGACCCGTCCAGCAGGTCCAGTTATTCCCGGGTCCTGAAGGGGTACTACCTGAGGGTCAAAAATGGGGGGGGAGAGAAAAGGGAAGCCAAGCACGCTAAGAAAGACAAGTCAGTCTGGGTTATGTCAAGGCTTCATTTAATGTCGGGGAGGTAAGTGGGTTTTAAGGCTTACAGAGAAGGAAATAACCTTCACATCAGACAAAGGAGGGAAGGGCAGAGACACCCCTAGGGGTCGAAGCAGGAAGCAAGCGAGGAGGTCATCTGGTCATCTGGAGAGGACACCCGGAGTTAACGCAGGTACATTCCGTGGTTAGGGCAGGAACATCTTGTGGTATTCTCGGAATCTTCTCACACCGATAGCTCAAGAAGGCTCTAGTTAATTGTCCTTATATTTTAGCAGCCACCACCTTAGGGCCTTGAGTAAGTATTAGTCTGAATAGCTCAGGATGGCTTCCCACAGATTTCGATATTTTTTTTTCTGGACAATCATCTAGTTTACGCTGCTCAATCTCCTCTAATGAATGGGTTGAAAGCACGTGCTCAGGAGGAAGATTGAGTAGAAACTGCTGAAGGACGGAAAGGAACACAGAGGAAACACGGAAAGGGTCCTTCCTCTGGCACTGTCTGTCCTTCTCCCTTCTCTCCCCCCTCCTTCCTCTTCCTTACCCTTCCTTTCCCCATTTTCTTCCTCTTTCTCCTCCATCTCTCCCCTCTCTGTCTCTCTCCTTGCAAATCTAACCCAGAGCTGGGCGTGGTGGCACATACATGCAATCCCAGCATTCAACAGATTGAGGGGAGGCAGGAAGATCTTGAAACCACACTGGGCCACAAACCCAAAAACCAAAACCAACCTAAGCCAATTCAAACCAAAACCAAAAGAAACCCAAAATGCAAAAATAAACCAAGGGGAAGTGGTATTGTCATATTTCTTAAATCCATCTGCCTTTTCTCCTCTTCCTCTTCTTCCTCCTCCTCAACCTCTGTGCTAGAGATACAACCCCGGGCATCATGTACTAAAACACAATCTCTACTACTGATTATACCTCAAACCCATTGTTGTATCATCTACATTTTGCTTAGGCAGTAAACAAAGTTAGCTCATTGCAAAGCGAACTGTGGGCACGGAGGTAACAGCAGAACTATTTGCCTTGTCCTGTCCTAAATATCCAATTACCTTGTTTGACTGCCTGAGCAAATCAACTACGAGTGACTAATCTTGAGCAAAATTTATATACAGTATTATTGTGATTTCTTAGAGATTGTCTTCATTTTTATAGGTACTCAGAGATGGGATATTCTTGAAAAAAATGTTAAAACATTACTCAGCCAAAAAGAAAAGAAAATGAATAGAAAAGCAGGTGTGGTCAGATGGAAAGGAGTGGATAAAACAGGTGTGGCTGTAAGGGTCCAGGATTCATCAAAGAGTGGTACCCCAGACTCAAATAGTATGCAAAGGCAAAGAGCACCTTATTCTGCATAAGTCCAGCATACTGGGGTCTAGCCTCTACCAAGATGTAGACCCCCAAGTCAGCTCCCGGGCCTAATTTAAAGCACTTTAGGGGAATTCCAGGGAGGGGTAGGTGAGCTTTATCTTAATCGGTTAGCTCTATATCTAGGAACATTCCAGAACCATTGCTGGAGGGTGAGGGGTTAGAATCTCTTGCTGGGGAAGCCTGAAAACAGTTGCTGACCCATTGCCCTTGCCTCAGGCCAGGTGGGCAGGGCAGCTACTGAGGTAGTACAGTTTCTGATTGGCTACCCGAGACCTGGGGTTTTTTTTTTTTCTCTACGGACTTGCCTGGACATGCCCACTTCTTGGAAACAGAGATCTAGGCCTTGTCTCCTGAACTGCCAATTTGAAGCCTGCCGTGGAGTCAGCCTGTCTCAGTCTTCTCTTGGCCAGATGGGAGTGGGTAAAACAGGTGTGGCCTGGTAGGATGGTGGTCATTGGTAGGCTGCTCTTGCCTCTATGCCTGATTCCATAACCACAGGCACACAGAAAGTTCTGACAGGGCTTAGGAGGCTATTAAAAAAGACTGGAGGGAGGGAGGGGGATGGGAGGTGTCTTGGGGGTGGGCAGGGAGAGCTGGAGCGAGAGGGGGTGGGGCTGCCTCCTTTATCTGCAGTAGAGAATGCTGGTAGACTCCCTTTTGCCACTCAAGGGCTGATTGTGGTGTGCCCTGCTCCTGCCAGTGTGATTTATACCAAAGGCAGGCGTTGTTTACCGAAGAGCAGAGATAACAGTTAAAGGGTCAGGCTGTTAACCTTTAGCTCAGGGTCACATTGTAGAGGAATTTAGGGCTAGCCCAAAGATCAGTTTACCTTAGGAATTTGGGGCTGGTCCATAGACCAGAACTCCTCAAGATAGTTTCAGCATCTAAAGTGTTCTTAGGAGTACTTCCATGAGACTGCATAACTATAGTTCAGTAACCTACTACAACACTATTTTAATTATTGATTTATTTTGTTTTTATTTCTGTCTATTTTTGAGACAGGATCTCCTTGTGTAGCCTTGGTAGACCAGGCTGGCTTTGTACTCACAGAGCTCTGCCTATTTCTGTTTCCTGAGCACTAGGAAACCAAGCTCTTTATTTTTGACCTAGGTCAGAGGATAACCTTGAACTTCTGACCCTCCTTCCTATGCCTCTCAAGAGCTGGGTTAGCAAACTGAGAGCTGCACTACACCTTGTCACAGAATGCTGGGAACCGAAGCTAGTATTTGGTGCATTCTGGGCAAGAGAGCTACATCCCAGCCTGTTATTTTATCTTATTTTTGACCCAAGGCAGCAGAATGGTCATAGAAATTAGATGCTTTAGAGTAGGACGTCAGTGGGCAGAGTCCTCTTATCAGAAAGTGAATTCTGGGAAAGTAAAAGCAACCTAGGAGTGGCTTCCCTGCCCCGTTTCTGTCTCTGTGCTCACGAGGCCTTATAGCAAAACTCTTCTCACATGTAATGTGGCAAATAGTCTTGAAAAAAGTTCTGGTGGTAATCCCAACACTTGGAAAGCTGAAGCAGGAGAATTGCCACAAGTTTAAGGTCAGCCTAGGCTACATAGTAAGTTCCTGGCTGGCCTGGGCTACTTAGCAAGGCCTTGTCTCAAAACAAACAAACAAACCCACTGACATCCTCTTTAAAAGAAACGTCAGTGTTTTTTTACATATATCTAAACCATAGGTACGATGGCTTAAAAATTCCTCAGGTATGCAGCCTGTACTTCAGTGTGATTCCAGCTTTTTAAATGTTTAGTGTGTGTGTGTGTGTGTAGGTCAGAGGACAATTGCAGAAATTGGTTCCTACCAGGTGGGTCCCACCAGGGATCAGTTTTTAGGGCCTCAGCCTTTGAAGCCGGAACATTTACCCTTTGAGCCATCTTGCCAGCTGTTTGTTTGTTTGTTTCATTTTGGTACTTTTCCAAAGGAGGGCTTACTGAAGAAGGTCAAATTGACCTTGTATTTGCTATGCCCAGGCTGGCCTTGAACTCCTAATCCTCCAGCCTCTACCTCCTGACTGGTGGGATTTCATGCCTGCAATGCACCTCCCACCCCTTTCCTTTTTTTTTTTTTTTTTCTGGAGTAGGGAAAGGAGGAAGCCAATGGTGTTGACAGGAGATAAGTGATCTCCCCACAGATAGCTAATGTCCTACGAGTCCCCACCGGCCAGCTTTGGAGGTACGATTATTTCAGACAGAAAGAGAAGAATGGAAATAAAAAGAAGGAGTGAAGAAGATAAAGGAAGATTATAGGTTCAGCCCTTGCTGTTTCTGGCAAAGGAAAGTGGTGGAGTCTGGCTTTGGACTGTGCAAGGTAGAACTGCAGGTAGTAATTGATATTTATATAGACTTTGGCTAAACTATGCCCACCACCCACATTATCCCGTAATCTCTGGGGTCAGCTCTGCCATTACGTGTGATACGATCAGTTTCACAACAGGGGCTGTTAGTTAGAGGGCTGCAGGATGGTCCCAGAAGTTCCTGAGGAGAGGGAAGGGCAAAAAGAACACCTTCGCGGCACAGAAAGAGTCAGAATTAGTTTGCTGTTAGTCTCGAGGTGTGCCTGTGGCAGTGTAGAGGGTATTTCCCGAGCCTTGCCAGGGTATCATTAATTCATCTGCTCTAAGATCTACGTGACAGCAAAATAGAAAACATTTTGTGGGAACACGTGGAAGTGGCTGCATTTACTATGATAGCACAGATTTCTTTTGCAGAGACGTAAGTTATGCCCTGTATGGCTACTAAAATGACACCAATAAAAATCAGCATTGACTGAGCTGATGCATAGTTTAAGGACAGAGCAAATCCTCAAAGGAGCAGTTGCCGCACAGATTGGAAGAGCAGAGACTCGTTATGTTTTACCATCCCCTTTAGTGGAGAAGAATCTGTGGGTCAGGAAGGTTAAGTAACTTGCTCAAGGTCGCACACCTGGCGTGCAAGGATGCTGCATTTCTGATTCCCCAGATTTCCTGGTCCAGGCTCCGGACAAATCACTCTATGAACAATGGCTATTTATAGGAGCAACATTAACCTCGTTTAAATATAAAAACCCAAAGATGTATTCATGGCTGGGAAGAGTGATTGTCAGTGATAGCCAGGATTGCCAGAGACGGAGTTCTGACCTGCAGCACCCAGGAGAAAAACAAAACACACACACACACACACACACACACACACACACACCCCACAGTGGTGCAGGTTCTTCATGCCAGTCTAGCTGAATCACTGAGCTCCAGGCTCAAAGAGGGGCCCTGTCTAAAAATAGTAAGGTACAAAGCAACAGAGCAAGACCTGATATCAACTAATGGCTTCTGTGCACACATGCATGTACACACACACACACACACACACACACACACACACACCTTACCACATGGCAACCTCTCTCACAAAGGCTGTCTGAGGGGTTGAGCTCAGGGGTGTCTGCCTTATAAAACTCCATTGTAGTAAATCCTCCGTAAATAAAATCTGTCCTTACCATCTTAAAAAGACAAATAAAGAAACAAGCCACTGAACCTTTGCCCTCTTTGCCAGGGTCAGGATTCTCCTAATCCTACTTTCCCAGACTGACTTCCTCTCCCCACAGCTGTAACAGCTGGCCTGCTTCCTACTCCCTAGGTGATGCTAAAAAACGTTCAGGTGTCAGAACAATTTCTTCTCTTTTCCCCTCCTCTTCTTTCCTCCTCTCCTTCCCTTCTCTCTCTCTCTCTCTCTCTCTCTCTCTCTCTCTCTCTCTGTCTCTGTCTCTGTCTCTCTCTCTCTCCCTCCCTCCCTCTCTCCCTCCCCCTCCCTCTTCTTTCTCTCTTTCTTTTGAGACATCTCTATGTAGCCTAAGCTATCCTGGAACTGACTCTGTAGACTAAGTTGTCCTCAAACTCACAGAGATCCACCAGCCCCTGCCTCCCTGAGTACTGGGATTAAACGCATGCACCACCACGCCTGCTCAGATTATGGGGTTTTGTAACATTTTGGATTTTGAATTTCTGGATTAAGAATATTTATCCAGCCGGGCGGTGGTGGCTCACACCTGTAATCCCAGCACTTGGGAGGCAGAGGCAGGCGGATTTCTGAGTTCAAGGCCAGCCTGGTCTACAGAGTGAGTTCCAGGACAGCCAGGGCTACAGAGAAACCCTGTCTCGAACCCTCCCCCCCCCCAAAAAAAAGAATATTTATCGAACAGGTAAAAACCTATGTGAATAGTTCCAAAATTTGAAAAGTTCTAAAATTTGAAGTGCTTGTGGTCCTAAGCATTTGAAAGAGATTGGTTGCTGTTAGCATAGGTAACCAGCTTGGCAGATCGGCTCTGAACCCAGTGATGTCACCCATAGGTGACAGGGACCCACACATTTGTTGCCATGGCAATAGCATACATTCTCAGAGCCCACTTCCCACCCTTACCATCAGTAGTTATGTCACAGCCTAAATAAAAGGCAGACCTCTCCTGACCTTTTTTTCCTCCTTTTCCTCTTTTTCCCTTTGTCTCCTCCTTCCCTCCCCCAACAAACCTCTGCCACGTGGAACTGCATTGGCCTGGTGTGGTCTGTCCCGACCTGAGCCTCGATTCCAACACAACATTGGTGCCGAAATGCAGGATTTAGAAACTCTGCAGGTCCGGTCCCAGGAAGAGTTCTTGAGCTCAGAGCTACTACCCCTGTGCTGCCCTTGAGGATGGAGACATTCTGTCTTTTCACTGACCCTTGTTCTAGGACTTTTCCCCTTGGGTAGGATTTTCCTCTCTCCTTTGAGACAGTTCCTTTCTCGCAGCTGAGGAATTCCCCGGCCCAGGTAAACTCTCTGTGGGTCAGGAACACTGGCTCTGAGAGCAGCCCCGGTCCGCGGTCCATCATGAGACGACCGACCCGACCGAGTGGTCTGGCCTGTGCTAGAATCTCTCTGGTTGTTAATGATGCTCTCGGGACGCAGGGAGGGAAAGTTAATAATCCCATTCTCTCACCCATAGCTCAGTCTTCGCTGCCTTGTCACTATTTACTGGGATGTCTTGGTCTAATTCGCAGTTAACAGAAAACATTATCTCTACGTAGCCAGTAAAAGAGGGAGGCTTTCCCCTCCCTCCCTCATTTGCTTTGACTGGGAGGAGGGGAGGGCTAGCCACCCCTCGCCACAAGAATAGCATGCAGTTGCTGGGACATGGGATGCTGCTTCAGGCACATGGCAAGGCTAGCCCTCACTTTATAAGTCTTGGGGTTTGGCACCAATCTTGTGTTTATAAAAAGATAAGGGGGGATATCTCCTATGGAGGTGTGTTGAGGTAAGCGTGAAGGGGGTGCCTCAGAGGGCCCATGCTAAGGCACCTCTTTCCCCTGAGGGACTGGCCACGCGAGGGTATAGTATAGAATAGAGTTTATTAAGGGCATGGGGAGAGGAGTTAAGAGGGTAGAAGAGGAGCCGGGTAGTGGTGGCCCATGCCTGTAATCCCAGCACTCTGGGAGGCAGAGGCAGGCAGATTTCTGAATTTGAGTTCGAGGCCAGCCTGGTCTACAGAGTGAGCTCCAGGACAGCCAGGGCTATACAGAGAAACCCTGTCTCAAAAAAACCAAATCCAAAAAAAACAAAAACAACAACAACAAAAAAGAGGGTAGAAGAGGGCCAGAGAGATGGTTCAGAGGTTAAGAGCACCGACTGCTCTTCCAAAGGTCCTGAGTTCAATTCCCAGCACCCACATGGTAGCTCACAACCATCTGTAATGAGATCTGACGCCCTCTTCTGGTGTGTGTCTGAAGAAAGCTACAGTGTACTTAGATATAATAATAAATAAATCTTTTAAAAAATTAAAAAGAAAAAGAGGGTAGTAGAGGCAGAGAGAGAGAGAGAGAGAGAGAGAGAGAGAGAGAGAGAGAGAGAGAGAGAGAGAGAGAGAAAGAGGAGAGTCCAGCCATGAGCACAAGGAGAGGGGGAGGGGAGTGAGGAGAGGGGAAAGGAAAAGCAAGAGGAAGAGAAAGCAAGATTGCAAGAGAGAGAGGAGGGGGCAAGCAGCCCTTTTTATACTGAGTCAGGCACACCCAGCTGTTGCCAGGTAACTGTGGGGCGGAGCTTAGACAGAATGCTAACAATTGTGTGTATATCTGAATGCAAAGATGAGAGCATTTCGAATGATTCTGCTCCGATTATCAATCACATGATTTCCGTTCACAAGGGTTTGTTATTGTGAGGTTTTATTGTGTGAGGTCTCCTGGGTTCTTTCCTTGAATGTGCTGAAAGCAGATATGTTCAGAGGGATTGGTTATTGGATGGAAAAAAGAAATAAAAAGGAAGGACATGACTGATCCTACGTATGGTGGTGGACACAGTTTATTGTAGATAAAAGAGAGCGTAGCCTGAGGCCTAGTCATCTGGGAGAGCCCAGAGTGGACCAGATGCTGAACTGGGCCCTGTGAGGAGATGGGGGGCAGGGGAAGGGAGAGAGAAGAACCAGATGCAGCAGCCAAGAGGGCACAAGGTAAAAGGGTAGATAAGCAAATGGCTGGACTGTCTAGGGAAAAGCTTCTGGGGTAAGGGCAGCCCAGGCCCTGGACTGGAGTGTCCCTGGTAGGTGGCGGTGGTGGAGCTGGAAGCCACATCCTGTAACCCATGGCGACTGAGGGATGCTGGGAGAACCTGTCGGCCAAGGTTCCAGACCACGTTGATATCTTAAATGGGAGAACCTGCCAGTCAAGTCCACTTTGATAGATTAAACAGACACCTTAGGCGTTTGTCCCAGGGCTTGAGACTCAACAGTTGTTACACAGACAATTGGGATATAACACAAATATTCTGTTGATGCAACACATAACTTTACACTAAGTTTTAGAGAGAAAAAAGTTATTTATTTTTTTTAATGTCTGTGCATGTTTGACCTACATGTAAATCTGTGCACTGGCTCAGAGGCTGGAAGAAGGCATCATCGTATTCTCTGGAACTCTGGTCACAGATGGCTGAGAGTCACTGAGGAGGAAACTTAAGGGTTCTTTGGAAAGACTTTCGATGGTGTTTTGCTGGGGCGATCACGTGAAGGAACATTTGGTTGAAGCAGACACAGGTGAAAGGCTAAGGCACACTGTGAAACAATGAAGACTGAGGCAGACGAGGGAAAGGGTGTTGTGCTAACGCAAGTGTGTGAAAGGACGTGGGATGAGGGAGTCTTCACTGAGGACACACGTGCATTTGTCCACTTTACGTTGCATAGTTGAGCTGCATATTGTCGGGACTCCACAGAGAGAAATGCGCCAAGAAACTTCTGGAGGTGTGCTCTACTTTCTTGCTGCTTCCAAGGACGTGAGCTGATTGGCAGAGTGACGTCAGCTGAGACAGACGCACATGCTGGGGCAAAACCTGTGGAGAACACACAATGTTTGGAAGGTATAAATAGGACTTGACGGACACTGATGGAGGCTGAGCTTGGCTTGCTGGGAGAGCTGGCTGTGCCTTGCTTGTTGGTTTTGCTTCTTTGCTGATCTTCACCTTGCTGAGAGAGGCACAGCCAAGAACTTCTGCTATCTCTGTTGATCCCTCCTGCTGACTTGTGCTGAGGTTGAGATATGGCTGTCTCTCCTAGGTAGTGCCACCACTGCTGATTTATGTTTGCTATCCCGACATTTCTGAACTGGGCTGCTAACGTATCTGTAAAATGTTCCCGAGTGGATCAAGCTGCTGCTGCTGCTGACGTATGTCTGACAACACAGATGGGATTTGCTCCAAAGAACCATTTCTAAACATGTTCACTTCCGCTCTATCCTCTCTTTCCCACTACTGCTGGTGGGTACTGGGCTAGAAGGGAGGTTAAAGCATTTAAGAATCATCATTAAAACAAGATCTTGAAAAAATTAAAGTACAAGCCACCATGTAGGTGATGGAAATGTGAATTTTGGTTACAGATCCATGTAAATTAAAAAGATCAAATAGAAGGAAGCAAAAGAACGGGCCAGAGAGATGGCTCAGTGGTTAAGAGTGCAAAGTGTTCTTTCAGAAGACCGGAGTTCGCTGGGCAATGGTGGCACATGCATTTAATCCCAGCACTTGGGAGGCAGAGGCAGGTGGATTTCTGAGTTCGAGGCCAGCCTGGTCTATAGAGTGAGCTCCAGGACAGCCAGGGCTACACAGAAGAAGGAGGAGGAGGAAGAGGGGGAGGAGAAGGAGGATGGGGAGGGGGAGGGATGAGGAAAGGGAGGAGGGGAAGGAGGAGGAAAAGGAAAAAGAAGGAGAAGGAGGAGGAGGAAGAGGAGGAGGAGGAGGAGGAGGAGGAGGAGGAGGAGAAGACCTGAGTTCAAGTCCCGACACCCACATCAGGTGCTTCATAACTATATAACTCTAGCTCCAGGGGACCTGAATCCTCTGTCCTCTACACTCACATACATGCGCATAAAGTGTGTGTGTGTGTGTGTGTGTGTGTGTGTGTAGAGCTTGTGCATGGTAAGGAATTGTTCTATCACAGAGCTGAACCTTCATCCCTCAGACAGTATTTCTTTTCAAAGCCACGTTATCACCATAGCACATTCAGCCCACCATGGCTGCATATCCCTATAATCCTAGCATGTGGGAAGCAAAGGGCACATGTAGGCAGATCTCTGTGATTTTCACGTCAACCTCGTCTATACTGTAAGACCCTGTCTCCCCAAAAAACAAACAACAAAGGCAAACCCCAATTTTATTTATATTTTTAGGGAACAAAAAAAATACAAAGAGGCTCTTTTTTGGAGGGGTTGTTTTTGGTTTTGGGCATCAAACCCGGGGCTTTTCCCTGCTGAGCAGGCATCCTGCTGATCCACAGGGTCACACAATGGCAAGAATTCTCCAGTTTCAATAAAGATTTTCTTCTTTCTTTATCAGGGTGTGGATACTGCGGGGACCCCAACCTACCCTCTCCTAAGGCACCATGGGCCTGATTCATGCCCCTGCCTCTGGGAGCTTGTCCAAGGCACTGCTCGTCAAGATTGTGCCTCGTGATTGTAGACATGAGGGAGGTGGTCACACTAGCGTAACTACAGGAGGTGGGCCACCTTAGGGAACCTTTTATGGTCTTACTTAGAGCGGAGAAAAAGTGATGAATCTCCAGATAAAGTGATGTTAATCTCAATCTCATTTTCTATCATATGCCTAAAAGTCCCACCAAAATATGAATCTGGAAATAACTAACTGAGTAGTTAAACGATAGACATTTTTTATTATTGAGATGATTGGTTGTAAGAGATCATAAAGAACATTTTTGAAAATTCAAAGAGTCCTGTTAAAAAATAAAAAACAACAAAAAACCCTTAGCATCTCCAAAGAGCGACATGTTAAGTATGGTTTAGACTTTTAAGAATACACATTCACTTTGAGGAGGGTCCTAGAAAGATACTGTTGGCTGGGTCTGGGTCTGGGTCTGGGTCTGGGTCTGGGTCTGGGTCTGGGAGTGGGTCTGGGTCTGGGTCTGGGTCTGGGAGTGGGTCTGGGTCTGAGTCTGCGTCTGGGTCTGGGTCTGGGTGGCTGCGGCTGCGGCTGGGTCTGGGTCTGTGGCTGGGACTGTGGCTGCGGCTGGGTCTGCGGCTGGGTCTGTGGCTGGGTCTGGGTCTGGGTCTGGGTCTGGGTCTGGGTCTGGGTCTGGGAGTGGGTCTGGGTCTGGGTCTGGGTCTGGGTCTGGGAGTGGGTCTGGGTCTGGGTCTGGGAGTGGGTCTGGGTCTGGGTCTGAGTCTGCGGCTGGGTCTGCGTCTGGGTCTGGGTCTGGGACTGGGACTGGGGCTACGGCTGGGTCTGGGGTTCAGCAGCACTGTGCTTGCCTGGCGTCCATGAGGCTCAGGTTCCATTCTCCAGTATGGGGAGGAGCCGGGGAGGAGGGACTTTTTTCCTTTCCTTCCAGCCTGTATTTTATTCCAATTATTATGTTAAAAGCCAACAAGGGAGAAACTGTCCATTTCCTTTTAGACAATTACATAATTTTTATGGCGTTCGCCCTCATCTCACTCTGAGGAAGAGGGTAAAATACGATCCTCCGACCATCAGATTTAGCTATCTGAGTTCCATCCTTCTGTGATGTAGACTGAAGAAAACATGCCACAGCACGTCTGAGCCAGGAGGATGAAAAAAACCAAACAACACAGACCTATTGCTAGGCATGCGGTCAGCCAGACAGCCTGCCAGGTGGCCAAGCTCTTCCTTTCCCAACCCCACGCCACGTGGATATTAGTTAGCGTTCCGAGAGAGGCAAATATTTCGCCCAGAGAACGGTCCTGGCTTAGTCTGAAGCACACGTGCTTTAAGGCATTCACAATTTATTGGACTCTGGAACGGAGACAGCGAGCAGGCTGCTTCCACAAACAGATGGCTTTCGTTGGGCATCGCCATTAATCTTGTCCTGATTATTTACTGGAATGTGTTAGATTGCAGTGTTTCCTTAATCTATTGATGAACTATCACCTCAGACTATGTCACGGAAGTAAAATAATTGTTGTGCATTAATAAAAACCACCAGATAGAGCCGAGCTGCCTTCCCTCCTAAGATCAGGAACAGGAAGAATTTGAGAAGAAGGAAATGGTTATTGAAGTAGTAGGTGATGGGCTTGGAGATTGGATAGTGGTACCTAGAGAGCATAGCATCTGAAAGGCCCTGGGTTCAAATCCCAGCTCCACCACCACCACCACAACCACCACAACCACTGCCAAACAAAACAAACAATGAAATCAAACAAAGTCCTATGGGCTTGAGAAACGGCTCAGCACTTAGAAGAACCGGCTGCTCTTGGAGTGAACCTGAGGAGTTCAGTTCTAAGCATCCGCAAGATGTCTGTCTCACACGCATCCATAACTGCAGCTCAAGGGGATCTGATCCCTCTTCTAGTCTTCATGAGCACTTCATTCAGGGGGCTGATGAGATGACTCAAAGGTTAAGAGCACTGACTGCTCTTCCAAAGGTCCTGAGTTCAAATCCCAGCAACCACATGGTGGCTCACAACTATCTGTAATGAGATCTGACGCCCTCTTCTGATGTGTCTGAAGACAGCTACAGTATACTTCCATATAATAAATAAATAAATCTTAAAAAAAAGATACTTCATGCATATGATGTGTGTATACAAACACTCATATATAAAATAGATTTTAAAATATTAGGCCAGGCAGTGGTGGTGTACGTCTGTAATCCCAGCACTCTGGGAGGCAGAGGCAGGCAGATTTCTGAGTTGGAGGCCAGCCTGGTCTACAGAGTGAGTTCCAGGACAGCCAGGGCTATACAGAGAAACCATGTCTTGAAAAAACCAAAATCCAAAAAAACCAAAAAAACCAAAAAAAAAAAAATATTAAGTGCCAGCACTTTGGAGCAATTTTGTCCTCCCTGGAACAAAACAACAAAAATGTGTAAACAACCTGTGCAACTTTTGTGTGTTTCATAATAAAAAGCTGAGTTTTATAGAAGAATTTAAGTTTTTTCCCCCACCCCCTTTTTTTACTTCTTAAGATCTCTGGTTGGTCTCAAACTCACTATGTAGACCAGGCTGGCCTTGAACTCACAAACTCTAGCCTGCTCCTGCTTCCTCAATGCTGGGATTAATGGGGAGACAGCTCTGAGTCATATCATTTTTAATGGATTTATTATCCAGTAAAATTTAATGTGAGGCTCTGTTTTATAACTCTCTGTAACATGTGAAGGACATATCTTAAGTGTAAAGTGAAAGAAACTAAGATGATTCACAAAAGTTTTCTATGAAGGAAAGAGGCTGGAATCAGGTCCTGCATGAGGACTCTAAGGTTCCTCTCCTGGGTTCAGAGCCCTTTGACAGGCAGATTAACAAGTGAGAGGTGGACTTGTGCACTTGTGCACACTATCTGTAATACAGCCACTCTGGAACAGAGACTGGGTATGGAAGCAAACTTACCGCCAGCTTGATATACGTAGGGAAGGCTAGACTAGGCAGAACTTGATTGCAAGACTGTGTCTCAAAGTATACACACACACACACACACACACACACACACACACACACACACACGCACACACACTCACAAACTCACACACACAGACACACATTCATATACTAATATATTCCTACATAGACACAAACATACTCCCATACATGTTCAAACACACTCATACACACAACTTACACACTCATAAACTCATACACACTGAGGTACACAAACATAAATACCACACATACAGAGGAGCATGCACACACACAGAGGCACATATACTCATATATATTCACATAAACACACACACACACAAACTCATACACAGATGCACAACTCACACACACATACTAATACTCATACACACACAAACACACATATTATCATATACACACACACACATTTACAAACATACCCAGACTCTCTCTCTCTCTCTCACTCACACACACACACACACACACATACACACACACACACACACGCATAAGCACACTCAACACTCACATACATTCATAAACACATTCACAGCCGGGCAGTGGTGGCACATTCATACACACTCACAAACACACACAAGTTGGACTTTGGCTATAATGTCTTTCTTCAATTTCTTTATATGTAGTGGAAAGAGCTTAGTAAAACTCTCTT
This sequence comes from Apodemus sylvaticus, assembly GCF_947179515.1. Lineage (NCBI taxonomy): Eukaryota > Metazoa > Chordata > Mammalia > Rodentia > Muridae > Apodemus > Apodemus sylvaticus. The sequence goes on from NC_067485.1 coordinate 63,572,432, forward strand.
TAATGAATAATCAAGGAATCTGAATTCAGAGAGAGTAAGAGGTTGCCTAATCAGTGAGTCAGTGAAACAGCAGGTTCACACTGCTCAGAAGCCCAAGCATGGCTATCAAGTTCAAGTCCTAGCCAATTGCCCAGGTCCTTGCACGTGTTAGGCAAGCACACCACCTCCATCTTTAGCCCTATGACCTCACTATGACACACACCACCTCCATCTTTAGCCCTATGATCTCACTATAATACCCTACCATCTTTAGCCCTATGATCTCACTGTAACAAACACTACCTCTATAAGCAAAGGCCCTATGACATCACTATGACACACACTACCACCTTCTTTAGCCCTATGATCTCACTGTAGCACACACTACTGCCATCTTTAGCCTTATGACCTCACTATAACACACTACCACCATTAGCCCTATGACCTCATTGTAACATACACTACCTCCATCTTTAGCCCTATGACCTCACTGTAACACCATACAATGGGGGTCTCCATATTCAGAATGGGGCATGTGGACACCTATTCTTGTCATATTTTGGGGAGGCATTAATGACTAGAGGAGGGCAACCAGGAATGACTGACGGCATGATTGTCAAGGTGAAACAGACTAGGAAACTTCTCTGTAGCTCATGTTTCCTCACACTTAATACTCAAACATGGCGCTAAGTTGCCTTGAGGATCAACAGGATCAGAAGTGTAAAAGCCTTTGAAGAAAACTGAGCCATTATAAATCTCGGAAGCTTTGCAAGACACCCAGACCTTCAGGAAAATGAATTCTAGGGGGAATAGCTAAGATTTATACATCTCTTCCATTATTTTTGGGACATTTCATTCTAAGACTGTCTGGCAGTGGTGGGGTGAAGTGGAAACTTCTAGTTTATTTGGAAAGTTAGTTACATCAAATGATGTTTTGCTGGGGCATATAGATGAAAGAATGTCTTGCGAAAGCAAACATGTGAAAGACTGTTTTCCTGAAACAGCAGACACAGGTGAAAGGATGTTTTGATATAGCAAACATGTGAAAGGACCTGTGATGAAGGAGTACGAGTATGACAGACAGTGGGAAAGGGGCACTGAGCACTGCTTTGGTTTGCTCTGCCTCCCTATTGTTCACGAACAACATGGGTGTGTTGGTTCGCCTTATACAGCACCATCGAGTTCAACTTGTGATAACATGGCCATTGAGAGAAACTTGCCCAAGAGCTGCTTGTGACGTTCCTGCTGAAGCTTGCCACCTTTCCAGCCCTGCCTCAGGCCAGTTGGTGAGCCTACTGGTTTCTTTGGGATTGAACTACACCGCCTGGTGTCTGCTTGCTGAAAGGACTGAGCTGTAGCTGCTGGTTCGCGCCTGGTGTCTGCCTGCCTAGAGGACTGGTCTGCAGCTGCTGAATCCTATTTGATGTTTGCTATAGGACTGAACTGCTGCCAAAGCAGATCAAAATCGCCTCCAAAAAACTATTGCTAAACAGGTTCACTTCTCTTATATTTTAATAACTTTTCTCTTCCACTACCTCTACTGGGTGTTAGGCTAGAGGAGTGGTTGAACCCCTATTAAAAGGTTACCAAAAATTATGCCTCTTAAAACTCTGTCTCATAAAACCAAAGCAGTGCTTCTCAACCCGTGGGTCACGACCCCTTGTGGGGGTTGTATATTAAATATCCTGCATATCAGATATATACATTATGATTCATAACAGTAGCAAAACCACAGTTATGAAGTAACAAGAAAATAACTTTATGGTTGAGGCTCACCACTGTGGAGAACCGTCCTGAGCTATTCGGACTTATGCTTACTCACAGCCCTAAGGTGGCGGCTGCCGAGAAGGAAGAACAATTAACTAGAGCCTTCCCCTTGAGCTATCGGTGCGAGAAGATTCCCGAGAATACCACAAGATGTTCCTGCCCTAACCGCGGAATGTTCCTGCTGGCGTTAACTCCGGGTGTCTCCTCTCGGATGACCTCCTTGCTTCCTGCTTCCATCGCTAGGGGTGTCTCTGCCCTTCCCTCCTTTGCTCTTGTGTGAAGGTCAATTCCTTCTCTGTAAGCCTTAAAACCCGTTTGTCTCCCCGACATTAAATGAAGCCTTGACACAACCCAAACTGACTTGTCTTTCTTAGGGTGCTTGGCTTCTTTCCTTCTCTCCCCGCTTTTTTGACCCTCAGGTAGTGCCTCTTCGGGACCCTGGAATAACTGGACCTGCTGGACAGGTCACACCACAACATGAGGAATTAAATTCAAGGGCCTTAGCCTTAGGAACATTGAGGACTGACCACTGGTCTATAAGGTTAAAAGTAGCTTCTTGCATTTCTTCATTTTTACACTGGAAAAGACAATCAAAATAAAAAGATCTCAGCATTTTTTTTTTTTTATATCAGAGAGTAAGTTAACATTTCCATTAACAAGAAAAGACATGTCATTCATTCTTTCCCCGGGATTTGGCTTCTTTCTAGAGTGTGAGGCACTTTTTTTTTTTGTAACAGTTTAGGATAATTAAAACATAATGGACCATTGTCAATAAACTAGAAACCGATTGTGTTTTTTGAGAGGTTATTTTCTTTGCTGTGAACAAGGTACATGCTAAGATACATGGTCATGCAAGCTTCTGAGGATAACTGACAGTTCAGGGCTCCGTCCCAAAGGAGACATGTCACCTTGTCCAAAGCTCAGAAAACACTGCAGAAGATGGGGAGAGGAAAGAATGCAAGGCCTGGAAAATTGGGAGAGAGGCTGTAAAATGCAGTCTTCTAAGCAGTGCTGCAGCCATAGCAGCCATGACCTCATAGCCATGGGCGGAGGAGGAGCTCATGGACTCTAGCACTTACTGCTGATCTATTGACAAATAACAGATTCTTGGGGGGCGTGGGTGGGGCAGGTGCCGTCTGCAGATGTGTAGCCACTGGTGAACCCATCAGGTTCCAATGGAGAGTTCTGAACCCATGGTCACATGGCCAGGTTAAACTCATTGGGACACAATGCAAAGTCAGGAATCTGTGGAAGAGCTTTGTAAGGGGGAGGCTGGCAGTGGAAGAGGCAGTGGGTGGTGAGGAACCAGACTGCATCACAGACATCTATGAGCTTGTCGAAGAACAAACTTTAGTAATAAAGCATAAAAAATTTACAAATTATGTCAATAAATCAAACTATGCTCTTCAGGAAGTTATTTTCTCAAAATAACCTTTTCTCATGTGAATGGTGACTATCTAAACCCATTCTCTGTTGGTAAACACGATTTCGAAGCATATTACAGAACTGGTCCTTATTAAACATCACAGCAGCGTGGCAAGCTTTAGAAAAGATGGTACACATCTGTTTGCAGTTTCTGATGCTTAAGACTCTTCCATAAGATGCTGGCCTTTCCCCTCTTCTGACTCTGTTTCCTTTCTGTTTCTTATTCTTTTTATAGATTGTTTCAATCTGTCTCACTTGTGAGACCAGTTTTGAGACAGGGCTCCCATTTGCGACCCTTCACTTACCAATACTTTGCATATACATGCTTCTATACACATGCACGTGGACACACATGCACAGACAGCTAATTATACGAGGCCTCAGCTCAAATCTTTAATCACATGTATGTATATAAATAATCAAAGTGCCACTGGGAAATCATGAGAGTGCCTTCCTGTTGCTGCTGCTCACTGAATTTGCAGCTCCTGTGCAATGTATTACATTGTTTCCTCTTTTGAAGGAACTATATCCCTAATACCTGTAGTCATGGAGCTGGTTAAGATTTTGGAGGCTGGATTGGCCTCTAGACAAAACCCCTGAGAAGGCTCAACTCACAAGAGAAAAGGTTTATTTGTCTTACAGTTGCCGAGGTTTTAGTCAGTGGCTGCCTGGCTTCAACTGTCTCTGGGTCTGTTGAGGCAAGACCACATTTTGGAAAGTATAGCAGAAGAAAACTTTACTCATGTTGAGCAGAAAGCCAAAAGAGAACCAGAAAGGAAGAGGCTAGGAACAAAGCAGGCCTCCCGTGACCAACCTACTTCCTCTAAGTAGGCCTCTTGTTTAAGTCCCCAACACCTGCAATGGCCTGTTGGGCTGCATATCCATTAATAAGGTGTTTACGGTCCAATCATCTGTGAGAAGCCCCACCTCTGAACACTGTTGCTTCAGGTACCAACCTTCAACACATACGCTTAGGGGACCATTTTATATCCAAACCAAAATGGTGGCCCCAACCTTACAGGCAATGATACCCACATGTATAAAACCTAAACTGTGCTGTTTTGGTCTACTGAATATTTCTTCTTTTTTGTTTTTAGATCTGCTTAAATTTTTGCACACGTGAGTGTGCTTGTGTGAGGCATGCCTTCCCTACAGTTGTAGGGAAGGATCATTTCCATCTCTGAAGACACAGGGACATGGAGAAGACACTGAAGGCACAGGCATTACTGAGTCCCCTGGTTTCTTACTGTTGAAGCATGCTCTTTGGCTCTATCATGTTTCTCTAGGATTATCCACTTTTTTTTTTAAAATCAAACCTGCCATAAAACCTCTTCAGGATCAGAGCTATATAGTTCAGGAGTGGGGCACTTGGCTGGATGTGCAAGGCTCTGGGTCAATCAATCCCTAGCTCTCCAAACAGAAACAAACAAAACCACTTGGTTTACAGTTTCTTTGGATCTTCATCTCCTGAGCCACACATGTAAAATTATGTAATAAATAAGATCTGTGTGGTTTTCTCTTGTTAATTTGTCTTTTGTTATTGAAGTGTTAGCCATGGGTCAAAGATGAAAGAGACAAAGATAATTATCCACTCCGGTACAACGAAATAAAGTTCATTTTAATATTTGCGGTGAATCTCCTTTGGAACTCATTTTCTCATTCACATCTCTTTGCTGCTTCCTCCCTTCTCCGAGATAGGGCTGCAGCCCAGCAGAGTCTTGAACTTATTGTGTAGTTGAGGAATACCTTGAATTTCTTTCTCTATAGTCCAAGTGCTGAGATCATAGGTGCATATGACCAGCCAATTTGTGGTATGCTATTGCAAGATATTTCCTATCCATTCACATTGAGGCAGTGAGAGGCCAGTGATTGGAGGAGAGAGGAGGCAGAGCTAAGAGAGGGGCGGAGAGAAGGGGGAAGCTGGGTGGACCACACAAGCGAGAGGGTGGACCACACAAACGAGTGGAGGAGAAAAAAGAGAGGCGGAGATTCAGATGGCTTCAGGCGTATTTCTGGTGTTTTGGAGAGGTTAGAAATACCAGGATAAGATCTCATCACTGTAAATTGGCATTATGTAATTGGGAGTTTTATATATATAAAGATATTTGGTTAACTATTCAAGTTTAAGAGTCATGCTTTACCAGATACTTGGAAGAAGTGGGTGCTGGGCAGAAGCGTGGGATTCCTGATGTTTACAGAGTCTATGGCAGAGAGGAAACACAGCTGGGATGCTGTGAGAGCTAACAGAAAGAGAGGGTGGCCCTGAGCGGACACGCCGGGACTTTATGCAGAGGCCTGGTGGGGCGGGGCCATTTTATAATTATTTCCCACTACAGGGTGCTAGGGCGTGAATACAGGCTTCATGTGTGCTAGGCAAGCACTAGACTCACTGAGCTACATCCCGGCCTTCTCCCTCTTTCCCTTTAGCACCACCACTTTGCTGGTGCTCAGAGCACACACTGGTTCACTTTCTTCCTCTTACAGCTCAAGTTTCTTCGTTCAGATACCTCATCCAATATATTCCACTCCATTGTTCTGATGCCTCCATATTTGTGTGGGATCAATTAACAGTACTTAGCAGGAAAAGAAACCCTAAGGTTGTCACCCCAAGGTGCTCCCATTGATTCCCTCTAGTGTGGTGCAGGATTACAGGCATTCTCTTCATTCATTCATTCATTCATTCATTCATCATTCTTCCATTCATCCATTCATCTGTTTATTTGAAGGTATGCAGAATATGCCTTAGTGGCCTGAAGGTTCATTGGAACAGAAGCTGACCAAGTCAGCTCAGTCAGTCAACAGGTTCTCCAGGCGGGAGTGAGGATTAAAAAGAAAAAAGATAGTTTGACAACATTGTAGCATGACCCCAGCCAGTTCTGAGGCTGAGGCACGTTTATTTTTTTTCCCAATCTGCTTTTATACCATTTTAATTACATGTAAACAATAAGGGTGAACAGTACAATAAACACAAATAGTCAAGGAACAAGCAAGGCAGTAAGGGAAGCTCTGTGATCGCTGTTTCTAAGGGCTTTTCCAGATGGAAAATATCTGAGCCCACTCCTGGTCCAAGCCCCAAATCAGACTCTTGCCTGAAGCCTACGTCTTTTGTTCCACCCTAAAATTAACATTCCTGCCTGAACTTACTTCCTTGTCAGGGTCTAATCTCAGATTCCTGCCAAGCGGTGCCCCAAAAGTTCTCTACAGCAAGCAGTTTGGGGATCCACAGCTGCAGAAGGAGCCTTTCTGGGCTTACCTTTGTAAAAGGAAAGCCTCCCCAAAGAAATGCACTGTCATAAATCCCATCCTTAATGGATCACAACCTGGTAGATGGATTCGTTCTTTTTGTTAACTTATTGATTCTTTGTTAGTTTTTTTTAAGATTTACTTATTTATTATATGTAAGCACACTGTAGCTGTCTTCAGACATATCAGAAGAGGGCATCAGATCTCATTACGGATGGTTGTGAGCCAACATGCGGTTGCAGGGATTTGAACTCAGGACCTCGGAAAGAGCAGTCAGTGCTCCTAACCGCTGAGCCATCTCTCCAGCCCCCTCTCCCACAGTCTTGAAATAAATAAGACTCACTTCATTCTGAATATCTGTGACAGCCAAAATTCACATGCTGCAACCTAACCTCTCATATAGGGTGTTTTGAGATGAGATCTTTGGAAGGTAAGTAGATGCATAAATGAGACTGGTGCTTTGATAGAGAGGCTCTAGTGAGAGTCCTTGCCTCTCCATGACTGAAGATCACTTATGAGCCCAAAGTTGAGCCCTTGAAGGACTTACCCTGTCTGTCTCTTCCCAGCCTTTTCTCTCATATTGGCTTTTCTCCTTTCCTGCCTGACAAGACTTGGCTTTCCTTCCCAGGATTTTTTGTGGTCTTTGTCCAGCTTTAGCCTGATGATACCCACCTTGTTGCTGTGGTCACCCACAGGGACAGCTGTACTGTTAGTCTTTCCCCCACTGCTCTCCTTCAGTGTGGATGGTGAATCTCTCCCTGTACACTGGGACCACTTTACCAGTCTGCTGGCCTTTGTAATGTCCTTGCAAACCCGAACTTCACTGTCATTTTGGGTAGGCATAAACTGAACATTGTATTGCTGTCTCAGCTCTTAGGAAAGAGGAGACGGCATGATCCCTCAGGGTGTGAGAATGTGCATTTGAAATACCATTTGCCCTGGTCGCACATCGCAAAGGGTTTGAAGTTTGTTTTGGCATCTGCTTATCCAGCAACAGCCGAAGAAGGGAGGAAGTCTGCACATGGCTTCTAATTCTGTACATTCTTCTGTCTTTTTTTAAAGTCACATTCATAAATGACGAAGCCTGCTCAGTCAGTCAACAGGGTCTCGAGGGAGGGAGTAAGGATTAAAGAAAGAAAAGACGATTAGACAACACTATAACAGGATGCCAGCCAGAGCAGAGGCTGAAGTGGGTTTATTTCTTTCCAGTTTGCTTTTATATCATTCTAGATACATACAAAGAATATGGTCAGTCCTAAGGCATAAACAAAGTAGTCAAGGAGCAAACAAGGCATAAACAGTAGTTAAGGAACAAAGGAAGCATAGACCTAGGTTCAGTGATTACTGTATTCAGGGTCTTAACAAGACCCAACAAGATACAAAGAACACATTCCTCAGCTGTGTTCATCTAGCGCCTACTTCCTTGTCCTAGCCCAAAGTCAAATTCCTGCCAAATTCCTAGAAGTGGCCCCCAAAGCTCTCCACACCCAAGTGTGTATCTCTTCCTATTAAGATATAGCCCTGGGACTGGAGGGATGACTCAGCAGATAAGAGCAGATAAGACTGCTCTTCCAGAGGTCCTGAGTTGAATTCCCAGCAACCACATGGTAGATCACAATCATCTATAAAGGGGTCCAATATCCTTTTCTAGTGTGTCTAAAGACAGCTTCAGTGTACTCATACATAAAACAAATATATATATATATATATATATATATATATATATAAAGATACAGCTAGGCAGTGGCGGTGCATACCCTTAATCCCAGCAGTCTGGGAAGTAGCTGGGAAGCAGAAACAGGCTCATCTCTGTGAATTTGAGACCAGTCTTCTCTGCAGGGCGTGCTCCTTGACAGCCAGAGCCACACAGAGAAACCCTGTCTCAAAAAACAAAACAAACAAATGGTATATCTCTCTAATTCTGCTCCTTAATCATGTTTATTTATGAACTCCTCTGTATATCCATGTACATAATAAAATCTACTTTCCCCTTTTGCTAATCTTCTGTTTATTTGTTTTGTAGGAAGAGAAGATTTTATTTCACTGCAGGCTCACTCACGCCGTCTTATCTGTCACCCAGAGAGCAGTCTCTGAATGGAGATTGCGATCCAGGAGCTCTTAGGTGAACTGGGAGCAAGGAGGGCTTTCCCCCTACGCTCTGCCCTTTTCTTTAAGGAACCTGAAGGTGCAGGAATTATTCCCCCACAGTCTGGTTCAATTCTGCTGAAATAAATTGGCAATAGATTACCAGGAGAAAAAGGCATCTGAGTTTCTTTAATGTGCACATGGGTATGGGAGCCACGCAAAATATAAAGTTTAAAGAAAGTACATATGGTTGAGGTTTAAACATTTCCTTTGGAGATGAGAGGGAAGTGGGGGCTGAAGACAATTTCAGAGGGATAGGAAATGATCTTTTGGCCTGGTGAACAGCAGGAAGAGCAGACAGGCCTGGGACAAGCCCTCCCTGGAGTTACGGGTGGGGTCCAGTTTTCAGACTTCCCTGGGCACTCCGTGCGTATTAATTAATGAGATTTCAAAATAGTTGCATTTCTTTTGGGCAGGAAACTTCCTTTAGTCAAACGGAAAAACAAGACGAGCTTTCATGTCATTTCAAGATAGAAGTAGAATCAAGGGTGCTGGGGAAACAGAAGTGCTAGAGGCTGAATCTGAAATGCCCCCACAGGCTCACGGTTTAAGTTCTCACAGACCTTTGAGGATCATACCACCCCACGCTAGCTGTTTGCCTGTTCTTCCTGCTTCCTGAGCTGCCCCATGTGACCAGCTGGTGTCACATGCTGGCTGTGCTCAGCGCCACAGACAGGGAGGGCCACTTCACTCTGTCTTCCGCATGTGGAAACTCCTAGAACCACGAGTCAGTGTATGATACCTCTTTTAGTTATTTCTGTCAGGTGCTCCCTTCACACAGACATGAAAGTAGCCAGCACAAGGGTGACAGAAGCTCAGAGACCTGCCTTCTCCCTCAGAGTGAGCTGGGCTCAGGGCACGCACGCCAAGTGTGTGTACTCCTGTACAATCACAGGCCAGAGTGTGGTCAGAGTGAGAAAGAGATGTGTGGTGGAGAAGAATAACGTGTCTGTGTGGATGTGGCACCTGTCAATAATAAATTTGATGGCCTATAGCTTAGGCAGGAAATGGGAGTGTGATGGTTTGATAAGCTCGTCCCAGGGAGTGGCACTATTAGAAGGTGTGGCCTTGTTGGAGAAAGTGTGTCACTGTGGGGGTTGGGCTTAGAGATATTCCTCCGAGATGTCTGAGGATGTCCAGTCTGTTCCTGGCTTCCTTTGGATGAAGATGTAGAACCCTCAGCTCCTACTGCACCACGTCTGCCTGGATGCTGCCATGCTTCTGCCTTGATGACAATGGACTGAACCTCTGAACCTGGAAACCAGCCCCAAGTAAATGTTGTCTTTTATAAAACTTGCATTGGTCATGGTGTCTGTTCACAGCAGTGAAACCCTAATTAATACAGGGAGGTAGGACATCCGGGAGGCAGAAAGGATTCTGGGATAGTGCCAGGCATGGGAGATTCACCCGGGAAGATTTGATGAGTTAGGCACATGATACCTGAGCACAGGAAACTGGCCATGTGGCAAAATGTAGATTAGAATAAATGAGTTATTTAAGTTATCTAGTCAGAGAAGAGCCTAGTTATGTGACTACGGTATTTTGAGTCTGAGTCTTATTTCTGGGAGCATGGGGCTGGGAGGAAGAGCCACCTAGCTTCTATTGTGCAAAATGGAGGATGACCTTGCAGAGGGGAACAAGTCCCATCGTTCCCTTTATTCCTGAAGAACACCTAGAAAGGCTAGTTCTAGAGAGAACTCTGAGAGTTCTGGCAGGCACTGCAATAAAATGGGCATCCTTCAGCAAATAGTGCTGGCGTGGGCTGGTCTGCTGTGTAAAGAGAATAATTCAGATCTCTCTGGCCAGCGGAATTTACACCTGCTTAAAGTTTTTAGAGCAGGAGGATTTGCATTTGTGAAAAATAGTTTTCTTGTGCTTATCTTCTCTTTAGCAGGCATTTCCCCTTTAAATGTGATGCAGACGACAGAAGTGCGTTCCCAGGCTGAGAATAAGTAGAAGAGTGTTCATTACACATTGATGGATTCTCTATCTCCTGAGCTTACACATCCAGGATCTTCTAAATCAGAAACGGAGTGGTGATGTGGTACAGGCACAGCCTCCCAGGCTCAGGGCAGGAAGCCCACACTGGGATTCCATTTGGTTTCTGTTACTGCTCTATGGATGGCATAAAAGAAAAGAAATCTGGAACTAGGATAGAATAATACTGTTTCTCTTATCTGTGGTCAGGAAGTTATTGTTTCTTCTGAATCTTTTTTTTTTTTTTTTGATGAGACTTGCTACATATCTCTGAGGGACCTATTAAGTGGTCTGTGAGGGCTAGATGGAAGAAGTCTCTTGTGACTTTCCTGGTTTGCCTTTCTGTTGCTGTAATAAAACACTAATCAAAAGCAAACTGGGGAGCAAAGGGTTAATTACATCTTACTGGGAATAGCTGGTCATCTAGGGAAGCCAAGGCGGACAGGCAGCCAGGAAGGAAGCTGGGTGTAGGAACTGAAGCAGATTTCCTGGGGAAGTTAAGCTTACTGGCTTAATTCCTGCTTAGCTAGCTTCCTCATACAACCCAGGACCTCCCGTCCAGGACGGCACCATCCACGGTAGGTTAGGCTCACCCTCAATCAACAATCAAGAAAATGCCCCACAGACATGCCTGTAGACCAATCTGAGAGAGGCAGTTCCTTAATTGAGATTCCTTCTTTCCAGGTGTGTCAAGCTGACAGCCAAGTTAGTCATCAACGTGACATTTACATGGTTTTTATTTCTCCATGGGAGGCTTTAGAAACTGAAGCTGGGGAAAAGGGAAGGCTTTAGGACACAGAGAAGTCAGATGCAGGATTTGTAAACTGCAGACTCTTCAGCAGGTGAATGCTGAAGCCCAGGTCTTAGAGATTATTTCTCTCTGATTATGATTAAAGAGACAATTATATATTGTCAAGGTATTTGGAAATATTAATGGTGCTTGACTACTTAGTCAAGATAGGTCCTTTGGCCCAGTTGGAATTATACTCTTCCTTCTAGGTGCTGGGGACCCAGCAGAGCTCTGTTGAGATTAGGCCATGGTTTGTCCATCAAATATTTGTGTGTTCGAAGTTTGGCTAACTTGTTTTTCCAGCCACAAATTTGGGAATAGAAGTGGTTAATAACCTGGTGATTTATGCTACCTGTAGGGGTAGGACATTCCAACGTCCCACAAGCAGGACCAGAGGTGGCTAAGTCTAGGTGACCTTTGCATTATCAGTGTAATAGAGGCTTTCCCTAGCTCTCACAGTCAGGACTACTAGCTAATAGCCTAAAGGAATTCTATGCTATTTGTATAACCAAGACCACACCAGATCCTTCCCTGAGACCTTAAGATAACACCTGTGGCCCATCTCTAGAGCCTATCTTCTTAGAAGTGTCTTGTACTTTGAGTTTCGATGTAATCATGCCGCCTTGTGCACAGAGGATTGTATTACATCAGGAAACTTTCTTTTTAAATGTATTATGCTTAAATATACTTACAATAAACTGCATGGGGTCAGACTCTAAAAGTTTGAACCAGCACGAGCCAGCTAAGTTCATGCTGAGCCTGATTTCCTTTTTGCCCCTCACAGATCATTTCTTTACTGTAGGGACCCCCACAGGGTTCCAATGTAGTATTGAAAGTGGTAGAATCTTTAAGGAATGGAACCTGTTTATAACATGGGAGTACTCACTTGCACAAGAGATTAAAGTTCGTATTGTGGGATTGGCTTAGGTCTCTTATGAACGGATTAGATACATCAAGAGTGACTTATTTAGTTAGTATATGTATACCTACTGTCAAAACTACTAAGGAGCCTGATGCAGGAGGGCCATTTGGACCCAGGAGTTGGAAGTCAGTTTGTACAGTATCGAGAAGCCTATCTGTTTAACATCAAACAAAACTCAACCCAACCCAACCCAATCCAACCAAACCAACCTAGACCATACAAAGGGGGCTGTGACGAAGTCTTGCTGTCTACTTGTCTGGTCTCTTCCTTGTTTGCCTCTTGCTGCTTATCTCATCCACGTGACATGAGGTAGCACAAGGTCCTTGCTACACGTAGCTTCCAAGCTCAGTGGGTGGGGGTCAGCCGTCATGTCATGAGCAAAAATAAACCTGTTTTCCTAATAAAGTATCGATCTTGGGGACTGTTGCTCTTATTTGTTTTAAAGCAGCAACATAAGCAGATAACAAAACCTGTACAGTGACACTGCCAGGTCCTTATTGGGAAAACAGTCTCCCCATCTATCTCTCTGTCTATCTGTTTGTCTCCCTTTTCTATATCACACACAGTGATATTAACAAACACACACACATACACATACACACACACACATAAACATACATAAGCATATATAATGTGAAGACAAAACAGACTCAAATCCAGTGAGAACGTAGTCTCAAGTGTCTCAAGTGGTTTTGAAAAGTATGTAAAGGAATACTTGAGGGGCTGGTGAGGTGGCTCCTCAGGTAACGGTGCCAGAAGAGCGAGCCTCATGTGACTTTGTCTCTGGAACATATATAGAAGGCTGGACTTGGAGGTATCTTGGCATTTTCACAGTGACAGGGACTATGAAGGGAGGAGAATCTTTCCAGAAACTTACCTACCAGATAGCTGGAGGACAGCAGTAGCAGAAGCCAGAGACTCTACCTTAAAAAGGTGGAAGATAAGAACCAACTCTCAAAAGTTGTCCTTTGACCTCCACCTGGATGCATGTTGCATCCAGGTGGAGGATTATCTTCTTCCTCTTCTTCCTCTTCTTCCTCTTCTTCCTCTTCTTCCTCTTCTTCCTCTTCTTCCTCTTCTTCCTCTTCCTCTTCTTCCTCTTCTTCCTCTTCCTCTTCTTCCTCTTCTTCCTCCTCTTCCTCCTCTTCCTCTACCTCTTCCTCCTCCTCCTCCTCCTCCCCCTCCTCCTCCTCCTCCTCCTCTTCTTCTTCTTCTTTTTCTTCTTCTTCTTCTTTCCCCTTCTCCTCCTTCCTTCCTTCCCCCTCCTCATCTTCCCTGCCCCTCCCCCCTCTTCTTCCAGATTCAGTCAGTAGAACTTGATTTATTCTTTGTGTATTTGTTTATTTTTTGAGCCAGGGTCTCACTACATAGTCCTGGCTGTCATGGAACTCAGTTGTTCGTGGGACTTGGAGCAGATATCCCTGGCCCTGTCGCCTGAGTACTGGGATTAACGGTCTGAGCCACCATCCCTGGCTTCATTTATTCTTTCTTGTGTGCACGGAGGTGCTAATCTTGAAAAGGCACCTGTCTCTTCTTTACTGACCAATCTCTCAATGAAAAAGCAGACATCCCCTTCCCCTTCACCCCCCTGGAAAACTTGGGTAATGTTTGCCAGGTGTTTCTTTTCTTCTTCTTCTTTTTTTAATTTTGCTGTATTAAAATTTGGGAGGCTAAGCATGGTAGCACAAATACGTAGTCCCAACCCTTTAGGAGACGGTTAAAGAAGGCTCCTTTGAGTTAAGAAACTGAAGCCAGTCTGGGGAACATGGTGAGACTCTGTCTCAAACACGAGGGAGGTACTTTCTGATTAGAGTTAAACAAACACACGGGCATTCTTCCCCTGCAGAAAATAGAATTCCATAAGAACCCAGCAGAAAGAGTCAAGGAAAGATGGCCCCGCTCAGGACATTTCTTTTAGGGCCCCTCCCCCACCCGTTTTCTCGGTTTGGTTTGGGGCCAAATGATAGATCTTTATCACATCAGCCATGAAGCACTTATTTGCTTGGTTGGAGTTTCATCATCAGAAATAGTCTTGGTCTGTGTACACATTGCTCTTCCTTAATAGAAACCTGATGAACTTCAGAATTTATTTGAAATATGTGTTCAATATAAACCACTCTTCATTTTTTCTTTTACTTTTTTCTTTTCTTGCAGAAATAGAATAAGTCAACAGCCTTTATTTGTTTTCCAGGCCCCCTCCCTGCATCTCATCCTTCAGAGCAGGCTGAATAGAAATATTGATAAACATGAAACCATATTTGACTTCATTAATAATCAAAGAAACACACATTAGAATGAGGTACTACTGCTTTTCCCATCACTGTGACAGAAATGAAGGATATTAATCACACCCATTATTGGTGGGGAAGTGAGACAGACCTCAGAGGAAGCACAGTCTTCCTTCCCTACAGCTACTCTGTGGTCTGTTCTGAGAACTGGCTCTTTTCTGCCCCATGGTCTATAAATCACCCTGTAAGCGCGCAGCCAAACCCTCCTCTTCTTTTGCTTCTTTAAAAAAAAATTATGTATTTACTGCAAGCAGAGAGTATTAGATCTTCTAAGGAAAACCCCTGCCTTCTTTTCAACCTGTTTTCTCCTCACGGTATTTATTACTTTCACCAATTGATTCTGCGCATTCTCACCCCTTCACTATATTAACGATAAAAAATGTCTCCCTAATCTCTTCCCACCCCCAGATCCTGCATAGAACCACTTTTAGTTAAAGCTTTCCCTGTGAACTTTTCAGGGCATTTTTTCCCCCTCTCTTCCTTTTCTTTGTCTGAGTGTGATTTCACAGACCTCAAACTTTTCCCCTCCTCTCTTTTCTGAACTTCAAACAAAAGGAGATTTATTAATTTTTTGGTGATTGCTATCAAGCCAGAGTATTAATGGCTTTTGGCTGTATTCACTATGTGCTTCGCCTTATATCCACAGCTAGACCCAGAGCTACAGCTCAGCTCCCTACCCATGTTCTAAATCAGTTCACCAAAGGGGCCTCTTGTGGTAGGTATCTAAGTGTGAAGCCTTCTTACCCTCTATCCCTAAATGCTTTGAACCAACAATTGTAGTTTCCAACTGAACTGTAACTAACAGGGAGGACAAAGCCTCCATCATATATTGCATTGTCTTGATGGACAGCTATCTCGATTTTTCTGCCTCTGATTCACCCTTGTAGGGGAAGAAAGGCAATTTTCTTTTTACCCTTCAAGTGGGGAGGCGGGAAACCAAACTAATATCTGTTCCTAACCCATTGCAAGATTCATGGCTGAGACTTGTATAACAAAGGACAGACTAACAAAAGTATTAAAATTTAGCGTAAGTCTTACATGACATAGGGGCACATATGATGCCAAGAAAGAACACTGTGTCTTTTTATACTTAGGATCAGTAGAGAGGGAACAGTGGTCGGCAAGAAGAACGGAAAGAGCCTCCCCCTTGCCAAAGGCTAGAGATGCCAGAAATGTTTAACCCAAAATGTCTCTGGTTCTGCCCCCAACCAGAAACTGGAAATACCAGAAGGGTAGGGGTCAGGGGTCAGGGGTCAGGGGTCAGGGGTCAGGGTGTGTTTGTAGCTGCCTTTTTCCTATCTCTTTTTTCCTTGAAGGATGCCCCTTTCCTGGAGACCATATTAGAGATTGAAATGGCCAGGTACCTCATTTTCTGAAGTGTGAATGGGACTGAGATGTCATCCCTGGTCTCCTCTGTCCAGTAAAGCCCAAATAAGTCTGAGGTGTCAAAGCTCAGTGCCACACTCTGTCCCCCAAAATTCCACTATTCAGGAACTGCCACAGCCTCTCCCTCCCCCCACGTTTAAGTTTCCACCTGGGCTGGAGAGGTGGTTCTGTCCTTAAGAGCACTGACTCCTCTTCCAGAGGAAGAGGACTCAGCTCCAGTGCCA
Source organism: Apodemus sylvaticus (assembly GCF_947179515.1). NCBI lineage: Eukaryota > Metazoa > Chordata > Mammalia > Rodentia > Muridae > Apodemus > Apodemus sylvaticus. The sequence goes on from NC_067485.1 coordinate 63,588,578, forward strand.
ACATGACAGCTCATGCTCCAGTTCCAGGGGATCCGACACTCTCCGACAGACAGACAGACACATGGGCAAAACAGCAATTCCCATCTAAGAAAAATAAATAAATCAAAAAGGGAATTGTTTTTCAAAATTCCCAACTATGCCTCTATAATAAACTTCTCTCTAAAACTCATCTGATGTGGCCCATGAATTTCATTCTTCAATTCCACAGGACAAGACCTCAGAAGCAGTAGGCCCGGGGTGGCTTTGATGGCCATGCAGTTCCCAGAACCCTACTTCCCTGTGACAGTCTCCTTCATTCTCAAAGACACCCAGTTTCTCATATCAGCAGAATGCTCTAATGCCAAGAAACTGGGGCATGTCTGTCTCAGTTACTGGTTTGGGTTCTAATTCATGTTCCTGCATCGTTAGTTTTGTCTTGTGAGTACAAGGAGAATCCTCCTTGAGTGAGGGTCTTGCCACTGGAACTGAAGCCAGGAGAGTTCTCCAGAGGTGGAGCCTATTGTGAGCTCTCTTGCTCCTTTCTTGTCACTGTTGAAGGAAGAATTTGGAGGAAACAGTCAGGAAGTGGAAGCAAGTTTTCTTACAGAGAGACAGCAGCACATTTGGGAACTAGTATAGGCTTCTCCGGGTGAGTTCTGGAGTTTTGCAAAGTTCTCTTGAATAGATTACTTGTAAGTTTGGAGAGGTGAGAGATCATAGGAATGGGGTGAATTTTCTGGAATAGAGCTCTTTTCTTTCTCCTGTAAGGCTTTGGATGTGTCGTGGTGTGAGATGCATGATGGGAGTGACCAATCCTGTCAGGTTAATGGTACCTTTGCAATGTAGCAAAGGACAGACTTCCTGTAGAATTTACGTGGGGGAATGTATGCCTGTGAAGATGTCATGACCCCAGTCCTCAAACCTCCCTTTTTGCCCCAAGTCTTCTGGCAGAGAGTTTCTGGCCTCCTTGCAGCTTTTGATTTAGTATTTTAGTAGGCACACACTTACAGTCTCTGAGACAGGAAATAGATGTGAGAGAGGTAAAATATGTCTTTCCTCTGCCTCCCCCCTAGTTTGGCTTTAGTTAAATTTCTTTCAATCTGGCTCCAGTAGCAAGGGAGTAGGTGGAAAGTTCTAGCAGGTAGCTGGCATGTGGTGAAGGAAGCTGATGAGAAGACCAGGCATCCTTTGCACTATAAACTAACAATGTCTTCTTGGTATGAAATCTACCTCAATCCCCCGCTTTTCCATATACGATCCAACAATATCTTCTTCCTGATGTGAAGTCCGCCTTTGTGACGTCCGCCTTGGTCTCCATGCTTGTGTGTCGTTTCGCATCTGGACTAACCTATAATCCATATCCTCTACCTTCAGTTGGCTGGTTTCGTTGGCTGGTTTACTCAAGTCACTTTTCTTCCTAGCAGGCTTTCTTTCTGCGCAGTTAGAGTCTTCCGCGCCATGCTCTCCCTCCTTCATGAAACTGGGTTTTGTTTTGTTTTGCAACACAATTTTGCTGTGTAGTTCAGGTTGGCTTTAAACTTGTGGTAGTGCCCCAGTCTCCTGAGTGCTGAGATTAGAGGCATGCATCCTCATGCCTGACTTTAAGAAGCCCTTTAATGACTTCAGTGAACACTGAAACACTTTCCTTCTGGGGTGAGGAGGGTGAGGATCTAGAAGGGAAGTTAGTGCAGTCCCGAGAACGAAGCTACCCATAGTTTGGGCATTGTCCCAGTTCAATCAACTGGGAGCTTGATGAATTGCTGGCCAACAGAATGCCCACAACAGATGACGCAGGTGGACCCCTCTGCTCGTGGGGCTGAGCACCTGGGAGATTTTGGTATAATAACATCCATCTCTCTCTTTATCCTTCCTTCCCTCCTTCCAAACAGGAATCTCCCTCATCTAAATGGAGTCTCCTCGGTTCACACTGTAGCCCAGGCTATCTTGGAACACTCATCTGTCTTCCTATCTCAGCTTCCTGAGTGTTAGGATTACAGATATCAGTCATCACATTCAGCTTTGACAGTTAAGAGAAGCCAGGAAATTTGTTTAAATGGTTTGTCTGTCTGTCTGTCCATCTATCTATCTACCTACCTACCTACCTATTTATTTTTTTCCAATTCAAGGTTTCTCTGGGAAGCCCCGGGTGTCCTAAAACTCAGTGTGCATGGATTACACTGGTATCAGCAGCTTATATAATGTTAATCAAAACAGTCATTAAAAAGACAAACCGAATTTAATGAGTTAATAGAACAAGAGGGATAGACTCAATTATATAACAGTATTTAATAAGTGATGATGAAAGATATCTAAATGATCTAAGTCTAAACTTATTTAATAATGCTATTAAAACCAGTTAATGATTTCAGAAAGAATTCTAGACAATATAAAACAAAATCCAGTATAATAAAAAGTTAATGTAAAAGTAGAACAAAGTGAGTTTGTTTTATATCTTTATCTGATTTTAATAACAGAAAAAAATTAGCTATAAAAGCAAAACAAGAGCTGATGGATCTAGCTCGGTGTTGGAACACAATGCTAGAATGGAGAAAACAGGAGGAGACCAGAAAGGTCAAATGTCAGATTTAGACTACAGATCAAAGACCTGGGAGGGTGGGGGTAGGGGGGATAAAAGTCAAAACCAAGAAATCAGTATGGTTCATTATCTTTTCAATGTCTTGTTTTGTTTGTTTTTTGTTTTTCGAGACACAACTTGTTTGTATAGTCCTAGCTGTCCTAGAACTCACTCTGTAGACCAGCCTGGCCTCAAACTCACAGACATCCATCTACCTTTCTTCTGAGTGCTGGGATCATAGGCGTGCACTGACACTCCTGGCCTTATCTTATGTTTTTTTGTACCTGGATTGAACCTAGGGCCTCATACATGCTAGTGTGTGGTGTGGGACCGTCTACATGTGAGTGTGCATGTCTGTGGAGAACAGAGGTGTGTGGTCCCCCGAAGCTGTGTACAGCCTGACATGCTTGGTCCAAATGGAATCTGAGTCTTCTGCAGGAGCAGCACACACTTTAAACCACTGATCTTTGCTTTCTAGAGCATATAATTTTTTTCTCCTCTTCATTAAAAAAAAAAAATTCTTCCTAGATTCTTTTGACATCATCATTTCCCAAAGCCCTCAGATCTTACTGCTGTTGCTTTGGGGGTTTAAGATTTAAACATAGGAATTTGAGAGGAACATGAATATTCAGGCCACAGCAGAACTCATAAAGGGTAGGTGGCATTATAATCAAATCTAGGTCATATGTAAGACACTGTGTGATTGTTTTAGAGTATGTGGCAGGCACTCACGGTTTGGATCTGAATTATGTTTGAAAGCCTCATATCCTAGAGGCTAGCTCAACAGCCTGTGCTGTCATTGGGGGTGGTGGAACCTTTAGGAGGTGGGCCTAGTAGAAGGAAATAGGTCATTGGGGGCTGGGGGCGGGGCCTGTGGCTGAAGGGGGACTTCAAGGGATCAACCTCTTCCTCTTTAATTCCACAAGGTGAGCAACTTTACACTGGTTTTCTTGATACTCCTGACACAGGACTAGAAACAATGGGCCCACGACATCATGGACTACTGAAACCTCTCAGTATACGTTTTTTTTTTAAATTTTTATTTATTTATTTATTTATTTATTTATTTATTTATTTATTTATTTTGAGACAGGGTTTCTCAGTGTAGCCCTGGCTGTCCTGGAGCTCACTCTGTAGACCAGGCTGGCCTTGAACTCAGAAATCCGCCTGCCTCTGCCTCCCAAGTGCTGGGATTACAGGCATGTGCCACCACTGCCTGGCTTGGTTCCCTCTTCTTGCATGCAGGTACATATGCAGGCAGAATACTGTGTACATAATAAATAAGTAAATCTTGTTCTTTTTTTTTATTGGATATTTTCTTTATTTACATTTCAAATGTTTCCCCCTTTCCAGGTCTCCCCTTAGGAAACCCTCTATCCCATCCCTCCTCCCCTGCCCTACTCACCCACCCACTCCTGTCTTTCTGCCCTAGCATTCCCCTACACTGGGGCATTGAACACCTCTAGGCCCAGGGGCCTCTTCTCCCACTGATGTCTTCCAACAAGGCCATCCTATGCCACATATGCAGCTGGAGCCATGGGTCGCTCCATGTGTATTTTTGGGTTGACGGTCCTGTCCCCAGGAGCTCTGGGGTGGGGAGTCGGAGGGCAAGTCTGGCCTGTTGACACTGTTGCTCCCTTCATGGGGCTGCAAAGCCCCTCAGCTCCTTCAGTCCCTTCTCCAACTCCTCCATTGGGGACCCCCGTGCTCAGTCCAACGGTTGGCTGTGAGCGTCTGCCTCTGTATTTGTCAGGCTCTGGCAGAGCCTCTCAGGAGACAGCCATATCAGGCTCCCATCAACAAGCACTTCCCAGCATCCACAATAGCATCTGGGTTTGGTGGCTGCAGATGGGATGGGTCCTCAGGTGGGGCAGTCACTGGATGACCTTTCCTTCAGTCGCTGCTCCACACTTTGTCTCCATATTTCCTCCTGTGAGTATTTTGTTCATCCTTCTAAGAAGCACTGAATGAAACATCCACAATAAATAAGTAAATCTTACAAAAAAAAAAAAAGGCAAGACATGAAGTTCCCAGAAAGGTCTTCATGTAGATCACAGAACTGAAAGAAAGGCTCCTTGTGGTAGGAGAAAACCCAGCAAACATTCTCTTTGGGGTTTAGCCTCAACCTTAGTATTGGCCATGTTTATATATCATGTGTCAAGTCCCAGGAGAAAACTGAAATATTTAAACCTTTGGTGGTTTAAATAAGAATGGACGCCATAGGCTCATGTATTGAATGTTTAGTCACCAAGGAGTGGGACTGTTTGAAAGGATTACAAGGTTAGGAGGTGTGTCTTTGTCAGAGGAAGTATGTCCCTGGGGGTGGGCGTTGAGGTTTCAAAAACTCTTACCAGGCACGCGCTCGTGTGTATGTGTGTGTGTGTGTGTCCCTGTCACTTGCCTGTTGATCAGGATATAGCTCTCAGCTACTGCTCCAGAGTCATGCTCCCCACCATGGTGATAATAGACTAAGCCTCTGAAACTGTAAGTCAGCCCCATGAAATGTTTTCCTTTATAAGAGCTGCCTTGGTCTTGGTCCTGGTGTCTCCTCACAGCAATAACACAGTGATTAACACAAAGCCCGAGTCAGATGATTACTTCTAGATCATTCTGACAAGCAGAGATGGTGGCTCAAGTGTGGAGAATTGGGGCCACTGAGGGTATGCATTAGTTAACACAGCTCTGTGACAAGATACCAGACAAAACAACCAATTGGGGAGTATTTATGTTGGTTCTCAGTGCTGAGGGTCTCAGGCCATTGTAATGGGGGAGGAGAGGTAGAGTTCATGGTGTCAGGAGGGTATGTGGATGTGCTTCATGGAGACTAGGAAGACCAGAGGACACCCAAACCAGCGTCGAGATCATTACCTTCAAAACCCACCCCTAGTGATCTAATTCTGCTGGCCAGAGCCCACATCTCGAAGGTTCCAGTCTCCAAAAACAACACCACCTGGGCTACAAGCATTTAAAACCTAAACCTGGGGGGATACATTTCAGATTTGAACTCTCCCAGGGCCTTACCTATGATAGGGAGCTTTGCAGTGCAAGGAAAATCATGATCTGGAATCTTCCTGCCAGAGATCCAATGCTGTATTGCCCAGATTTCCCCTTCAAGGTTGAATTCGTTCCTTTGATGCTGGAAGCCCTGTAGGCCTTATGCTAGCTGCCACCAGGCAAATCCTGGGAATCGCCTCTGTTAGAGAACTAAACCTTTGTTGTAGGGCGTGTGTACACAGGCAGTGACTGTGTGTGTGTGTGTGTGTATGTGTGTGTGTGTGTGTGTGTGTGTGTGTGTGAAACTGTCCAAGTACCCATTATAGAATGGTTTTAAACTGGGCTTTAGCAATCCTAGACCACAGCCAAGTACCCAGTCCTATATTCTCCTTTCCTCTACAACCATTGGCCCTGACTGAACACAGTATCTCCTAACCACCTCACCCAAGTCTCCACCTGAGAGTCAGTGTCCTGAGGAGCCCAACTTGCCACACACCCCAGTGGAATTCCACTCTTGACTACATACTATCTGTTATCTTTATGAATTATCTTCTCAAACTTACAAGTTGACTTCCTAAGCCCCAAGGTGATAGCATTAGAGGGTAGGCCTTCAGGAGGTGGTTAGATCATTGGGCGGAGCCCTCATAATGGTGTTGTGCCTTATAAATGATGCCCCAGAGAGCAAGATCATTTTTTTCCCCATTACATAAGGACAGGTCAAGAAGGTACATCCTAGGGACCAGGAAGTATGTCCTCCCTGATGTCAGATCTCACAATTCCCACCCTCCAGCGTAATTAGTTTCTGTTGGATATAGGATGCCCTGTCTATGACAGGTATAGAAGCCTGACTAGACTGACACCTCTTCCAAATTAGAGTACACATTCTTTTGTGCCTAGAAGCTCTCTGGTTTAACCCTCACCCCAGCTGTAGCACGAGGCATACATCTGTCACTCAGAATCATCTCTTCATTGATATTGTCCCTAGTTGAGAGGCAAAGTCATGTTAAGGGTAGTGTATCAAAACATGGCTGTTTTAGATGGATGGAAGATGTAATACTTCAACGTCCTGCTTTTCTTATATGTTTGGTTGTGTGCCCAGTCTTTAACTGCTGAGACATCTCTCCAGCCCAGGACTTGCTTTTTATTTTCTTGCAAAAAATAAGAAAAGATTGCAAACTATAGTCAATATCCCTTGCCCCAATGTTCATTGCTTTTAGAGACTAAGACATTCAAAGAGTTTTAAGGTCTGTGCTGTTACATTTTTTTATCTGCTACCCAAAGGCCTCCTTCATTTCTGGAGATGCCACCTCACAACCCTCCAAAGCATGACTTTAAGACATGTTTCTAGTCTTCATAAATATACGCATGTGTGCATGTGTGGGGAGGGAGAATGCGTCTACTAGAAGATTGACATCTTGTGTCTCAATGCCTGTACTTGGTAACTGACTGGGTTCAAAATCTCCATATACTAAGAAGAATAGGATCCCAGGCTTTGATCTTTTATTTTTTTTCAAAAAGAAGGGAGTTAGCAGTAAACCACCAGTACCTTTTCCTGGAGCTCCATCCTAAAACCAACATTTGCTTTAACCAGAAAACATGCAGTTAAAAAAAAAAAACAGAAAGAAGAAAAAGAAACTTGATTTTCCAGTCGTTTTCTAGTGCAGCGAACACCCTGCCCTATTCAGAGCTGACTCTGGCAAAGGGAAGTTATTACCTGCTTCCCATCGCTCTGTCAGGGACTGATAAGGTAATAACATGTCAGTGAGCAACCCCAGGATGCAAACACACCCTCCGCACCCCCACACCCCAACTCAGTCCTCATGTGTGGTTTCTTTTCATTCTAGAAAACTCAAGCTATGAGCCCAGCATGGAGAATAACTCCTATGTTTGTCCTCTTACAAGGAATGTGCTTTTATGATATGTTTCTTAATTGATTAAGAGAGGGGTAATAAATGAGCACCTGACCCAAGTTTCAGCAAAGGACTCTTTATTGGAGCACAGGATCTAGAAAGTTATTTTAGGCAAGTGCCCAGAGGCCATTTTCGAAGCATGAGGTTGGAGGAGACTGTGATTCTAATGAATGCTGGCGCTTCTTAGAAATAAATTAAGGGTTTCCTTCCAAGTAGGGTGGCTAGCGGGCTGGGAAGGCATATTTTTAAATAGTGGAATCCAAACACAGGCTGCGTTTGCATCTCTCAAGTCTATGGTTTGCTTTTTACTTCTGTTTCTCTCCCAGTGACTCTGGCATTGTACAGTCAAGCTGTTCTTGCAAAAAGGTACCTTGGGGTTCTTTTTCTGCGTGCAGGGCAGAATAGAGAGGCAGCCTCAGTGCTTTGGCTGGGTGAACTCTCTCCTCGTTCAAACCACCTGGGAAAAGTCACTGCAATTTATGACGGCAGTTATGACTGCCCTCTTACTTAGCCAGAGATAGTCTCCTGCTATTAAAAAACACAAACAAAAACAAAGAAAAGAGGTAGGTTTGTAGGTCAGTGGTAAAACACGTGTCCAGCATGTGTGAGGCTCTGACTTCCATCCCAAGCTTCCCTGCTCCCCAAAGGCACATTTGTGAGCTATTGCCATTCCTATGTCTTGACTTCTTATCTGAGTGATTCATTAATTTAATAACTTTACACAATTAGAATGAAGATAGGTATCTCAGTTACTTTTCTGCTGCTGAGATTGAAAAAAAGATGCCTGAGGGTCTGGAACGATCGATCTCTCAGAGGTTAAGAACACTGGCTGCTCTTCCAGAAGACTGGGAGGGCAGCCCCGGCATCCACATGGTGGCTCAAAACCATCTGTAAGCACAGAGTAGTCCAGGGTTTCCAGTATTCTCTTCCAGCTTCCCCGTACACTGTAGGCACAGGGCACACAGTCAGATATTCAGGCAACACATCCACAGACATAAGATGACAAACCCAGAAGATAACAAATAGAACAACAATAATAAAAATGTCCAAAAACAATATAGGGGAGAAAAGGGGCTATTTTGGGCTCAAGTTTCTGGAGGGAGAGAGGCTGAGAAGGCGTGAAAACAGTCCAGTGTCAAGACAGCAAACTGGATGGTCACATTTCCCTCCACATACAAGAAGCAGAGACATCCAACAGGATGTATCAAAGCTATGAACCCTTCAAGCTGTTCCCCAGTGACACACTGCCACTGATAAAGTTCCATCTCCTGAAAGTCCCATAACCTTTTCCAGACAGTATCACCAACTGGGTGGGGGTGGGGTGTTCAAACATGTGAGCGGGTCGGGGGGGGGGGGGGATTTCTACATGTGAGCGGGTGGGGGGGGGAATTTCTCATTCAAATCACCATAGTAGGTGACAGATCACTTGTTTCTAGCTAAATCCAGTAGATCTTAGACAGGGAAGATCTACCAGATTGATGCTTTGAATCTTCCTGGATATTCTCCTGAATCACAGAGTAGATCCTGGCCCTTCATGTGGGTGTTTAAGGTTTTTGAGTCCTTGAGTAGAAATGAAAATCATACACACAAGCCAGGTATAGGGGGGTGCATACCTTTAATCGCAGTACTTGGAAGGCTAAGATAGGTGGATCTCTTGTAAGTGTGAGGCCAGTCTGGTTTGCGTGGAAAGTTCTGGACAGGCAGGGCTAAGTAGAGAAACTATCTTAAAGAAAGAAAAGGAAAAAAAATTACACACAACAACAACAACAACAACCACTCTCTACCATCCAGAGACACTTCAAGTGTTTCTGAAAGCATTGGATGGCAGGCATGTTTTCAAAAGCTCACTTGCGATGACTGTCAACATTAATTAGTATCTTTTGAACCCTGTGGTGCCTTTGCCTTACACTGGCTGACTGAGCTTTCTTCACACAGATTATGTGTGTGAGGACAAAACTGCTGCTACTGTGAATAAAAGGAAAGCCAGATGCATCTGGATTTTGGGAACTGTGGCACAGTGACACAGGAGGACATTTCACATCCTCTTGGTACACACTTCCTGCTGCTGACAGAAGACAGCCTGCCTCAGAGCTGCGAGTCCTACCTTTCCCAGACACAAGAGCGAGCTGGTTAGAAAGCGAAGCGTCGAGACAAGATTGAGGTCAGTAAACTTAACAACGCTACACTCTTCATTCCTCATTTATTTTTAAAGAAGGAAGTATTTGGAAGAACTGAGATCAGAGCCTTGCGGCAGGCAGGTTCCAACAGTTTCAGAACCCATGCTCAGGCTTCCTGTGGGACACTGTGCTCCCACTAGACCAGGGAAACTGGAGCAATCTAGTTCTGTACTATGCAATTTTTATCATTTAACAGGGACATCGTTGTTTCCCCTTCCTTCTTCCCTTTTCAGTCCCCTCCCCTTCCTTTTCTCTTCCCTTCCTCTAGTTTGTTCCTTTCCCCTCCCTTCCCTGTTCACTGTTCCCGGTTTCCTCTCCTCCTTCCATTCTGGTGACTGACAGGCTCCCCTCCTGTATCCTAAGCTGGCCTTAAACTCACCCTGAGGCTAAGGCTGACCTTGAACTTCTCATCTTCCTGTTGGCGGTCACAGGTACACGTCCATTATAACTGGTTCTATGAGATACTGAGTGTTGGTATTCTGTTTAAACTCCATCCCCACAGTTACCTGGCAACAGCCAGGTATGCGCCTCCACACAGTTACCTGGCAACAGCCAGGTAGGCCTGGCCCACTATAAGAGGGGCTTCTGACCCCCTCCTCTCTCTTGTTCTGTCTTGTTCTCTCTTGTCTCTCTTACTCTTACTCTCGTTCTCTTGCCTCTTACCCCTTGTTTGCCCTCTCTTCTGTAAGACTCGGGGAGCCTTAACTTACCCAAGACCCCCTGAGTGAACAACATGGAGATGGGAATCAATGCAAAAAGCAAGAAGATTTTTATTCAATCCAGCATGCTGGGGTCACCCTGCACATGGGGAGCGAACGACCATGAGCAGCCTTTGAAGCATTCTCCCAGGATCCCATTTCTCTTTCCAAGGCATCGTCTGTGCTTCCTGCACGCCTTTACCCCACGCCATCTAAGAGGCCATCTGTGTTCCTGAAACTGCTCCCCAGCCCTTTCTTCTGCATTGAGATTGTGACTAACAGGGCTGTCAAGATGGCCCAGTGGTTAAGAACACTTTCTCCTCTTGCAGAAGAGCCTGTTTCCTTCCCAGTGTCCTTGTGGTGCATCACAAGGCTCTGACTCCAGTTCTAGAGCATCAGATGCCCTATTCTGTCCTTACCTGCACCAGTCACACACATGGTGCACACGTTCATACATGAGGGCCAAATGCTCATGTATATGAAATAAAATAAATAAATCTAAGGGAAAGGAATGATAAAGAAAGCCCACATTCCAGCTTCCTCCTGAGTCACACTTTTTAAAAACTTTCACGTCTATTATATAAATCAAATGCCTTTTATTGTGTTATTTTGTGACCTCTTGAATATTGAAATATTTTTTGATACAACTGTAAGACCCCCCAAAAACCGAGGGTGCCCCAGCATCCCACATTCCAGAAGGCGACACCCAAATCACTCTCGAGAAACGTTCTCGATGCAATAGCATGAGGATTTCTTTATTTCCAGAATTCTGGGTTCCACAGCCATACACCGCGCAGGGGTAGAGGACTGAGGACCACGAGTGCCGAATTGAGTGCCGAATTGCGACAGCTTTTATAAGTTTATGACAGAGCCCTCGAATCACAAACCAATCATTTCTTAGCATGGAGAGCCCGCGAGCCAATTGATTTGTACCACTCCATAGTTTTTAGGCCAATCAGTTTAAATTATTGGGCCCGCACTCAGTGGACCAATTAGTTTCCTATAATGTCCACAGCTGCGTGAACTCCTGCATAGGGGTAATGGTGTTAAGTTTACAGAAGCAAGATAAGCTTAGCCCATTTCCAGTTACCTTATGGGGCCAGGATCACCTATTCAAGGCCTGTCTGCTAGGTCTAAACAAAGGGCAGGCTCTGGTATGTGACCTTTTACCTAGTTTCTAACAAAGCGAGATAGCATTTTAAACTCCTGATTTCTTGAGGTCATTAGAGTTAGGCTGTATTATTGTCTATCCTTTCACAACTTGATGGAAAAAATATGAGGAAGTATATACAGTAATACATATTTGGACATAAAAACCTGGATATTTAGAAATTCTTGTATTGTCCTTTCTTTGGGTATATTACTCAGTCTGTTCAATCCTTCTTTACTCGTGAGGCAAGGGTTCACCTGAGCTCAGCTTGCTGAGACCCTGCCGTGTGCCTCTCTTGTCTGTGCTTTGATTCTGGAGTTTGTTCACTTTATGCATCTGTCGTGCGATTGGGTCATACAATGCACACACAGTCTGTCTTTAGCATGGTGCTATGCATCTGTCGTGCGATTGGGTCATACAATGGACACATAGTCTTTAGCATGGTGCTGGACAGAGGAATGGTGTGCATTGACTTCTTTGCTGTTTTGCTTATCCTGAAGCTGTAGCCTCCACAACAAATGGTTCTTTAAATGCCTTTTGGTGGTTATTGAGCCACCTTGTATTCAATATTGTTCACTTGAGCCTCCATATGACTGATCAAAAGGCATTAAAAATCATTTGATTATCATTTGCCTTTTTATTCATTTAGTTTGAGATAGGCTTGCATAGTTCAGGGATGTCCTTGTCTCTTTGGTCCCCCTTCATGAGTGGTAGGATTCCAGGCATTTGGCACCACACCGGGCAGAAAGTTTCCGTTCTTTCCTTTCTCTGAAGGCCTTTAATCACTCAAACTCTAAAACAAGCAAGCAAGCAAACAAACAAACAAACAAGAATGTCCCTCTTGGCTTATTTTCTTTATGCAGCTCCAAGTTTCATGAGCACAGGATGTAGATACATGTGTATATTTCCCACAGAGTATAGAGCAGATCATTAATAAACATATGCATAATGATAGATGTTTCTCTTGTCAGCCCTGCAACCCAGAGGAGGGGCAGGGCTGTGGTTGTGCTTGATCCCCTGGCTTCATGCCTGGTGGGCAGGCAAGTTCCCTACACCCCAGCCCTCTTTCGATGTCTTTTGCCTTGTGTTTCATTTAGCAAATTCCTCAAACAATTTCTTAGGATTCAGGAGAGATCTGGGGGTGATTTCTCCACTGCTTTCCCAGCTGGTGAGGCACTGCTCTCCTTCCTAAGATAAAAATCTGCCCTTGAGAAGAAATCATTAGTAGGGACAGGAGTGGGATTCGGGAGTGCAGGCCGCCGACAGTCACACACTTCTAATCTCACTTTTTGTGAATGTGAATTGTTGTGGGTCTCCGAAAGGACACTGACAAAGCCCCAGCCACAGCAGTGGGAGCACGGTGGGCTCAGATCAGGAATTAAGTGACGGAAAAGGGACAAAGGTTATCTAGCCTGCACCCCTTCTGGTGCAACCATGGCGTTTCTGGGGGCTTTCTTCTTTTTATGTTTCAAAATGGGAAAGGAATGAGAAAGCAGGGGACTTATAGGGCGAATTTGCATGAGAATAGGGGACTGGTGAGAAGGGTCCTGTCAGAGAAGTTGGTATGTCCTCGAAAGGCCACTGGGGTGTGTGAGAAGTGTTATGTTAAGCAGAAACAGAGGAATACAAAGAGACCAAAATAATTGTCCCCAGACTACATTCCCCCCCCCCCTCCAGAAAATGACAGATTGCTCCTTAGCAGTAGGTAGCCTGAAAAGCCTTTGATTTAACCAACCTTCTTTTCCTTCTAGAGCACGAACTGGAAAGTATTTCTAACTCATTGTGACGCAGGGTTTATTAAGAGAGTGTTCTGTGGGGCGAAGGACACTGTTTACTCTGCTTGCACAGGCAGGCGCTGGGCCTTGGGCTCTCATGGTCAGAGCTGTCTCTTCTCTGAACACAGTTGTAAGAACGCCGTCAGGTCTTCATTACCTTGGAACTTCATAGCGGTAAAATGGTGTTAATTAAGAATGGCAAAAATGCAGGCATGGAAAGAGACCTAGATTCAATTTTTTGCTGAGCTGAATGTGAGCGCTACTTTATACCGAAGGTGTCGGAATCCCTTCCAGTGTGGTTCCGCTCTGAACTTATTGTTCGTCTCTGCTGGGGACTGAACGAAACCTTTAGCTGTGTGTGCCTAGGGGAAGGGTCTCCACAGCGCGCCTGCACTCCTCCTTTGTCAGGCCATCTTGTGTTTTATCTGCTGACCTTTCAGAATGTCCCATGTCACCTTTATCCTGCACTGCGATGTCGCTTCTGCTTATCGGGGCCCTTTCTTTTCTCTGCTGTTCATTGACCAGCCCATGCTGCAAGCAGGCTCTGAGGAGAGCTCGAATATCCGAGTCCTCAGTGACTCAAGGATGTTAGGCCTGCCTAAATGCAGGCAGCTAAGTGCCTGGCCAGGGTTGGGTATCAGAAAACCATATTCTGGGCTACAGCACTCTAGATCTTTTTGTGTTTTGAGACAGAGTCTTACCATGTAGCCGTGCTGGCCTCAAACTCACTGTGTAAACCAGGCTAGCTTGAGCTCACAGAGATCCACCTTCCTCTACCTCCCCATTACTGAGAGTGAAGGCATGCACCAACATGCCTGGTACCACTTTGGACTTTGAATGGAGAGTTCCAAGGGAGAAAAGAGACAGATCTTTCCCTATTCGTCTTGAAGGCTGAATCTTCCAGAAGATATTACGACGATGACGTGGATTTATTTTCCATGATTCGGTTATCTCACCAACTAGGGATATTGATGCCTATGGAGAAGGAGTATGCCAGTGAAACCCAGAGCAAGCCTTGTCCTAGCCGACTTCCTGACTCTGAGTCTACGCATCTCCTCTGACATTGCCTCCAACCAGTTATGCTCCCTTCCCATGAAAGGGGAACATCGGCCTCATTCCAGTGTACATTGTGGACCTGTGGCCTTTACTTCTCTTTCAACCACATCGAATTGCTGTTGGAACCTTCAGGGTACAGAATGGGGAGTTCCCTTGGGCTCTACATTGCTGCAGGTCAGGGAGGGCTTCTCTTTGGATGTTTCCACTTTCAAACAGGAGACCTCTGAGTATCCTGCAACTCCTTCAGCCACCAAGAAGGACAGGCAACTTTGGGACAAACTCCTGTATTAACTCCTGTGGTCGTTTGAATATGCTTGGCCCAGGTAATGGCACTATTTAGAGGTATGGCCTTGTTGGATATAGTGTGTCACTATGGGTGTGGGTTTTAAGAGCCTCATCCTAGCTGCCTGGAAGCTGGTCTTCTAGCAGCTTTTAGATGAAAATGTACAATTCTCAGCTCCTACACCATGTCTGCCTGGAAGCTGCCATGCTCCAGGCCTTGATGATAATGGACTGAACCGCTGAACCTGTAAGCCAGCCCCAATTAAATGTTTTCCTTATAAGAGTTGTCTTGGTCACGGTATCTGTTCACAACAGTAAAACCCTAAGACACCTCATGTCTGGTGTCATTCTCCCTGTTGCAGCTAAATTTTTCAGAGAACCAACCAAGATCTCCCAAGCCACCCAACTCATTCTTTTAGGTACTCAAAAGTAAAGGTGGCTCATAATAATATTAAAATGAACATGGCCAGAAAGAAATGTTTATGGTGGCTCTTTCAGCCTTTTGTCCTTGGGCTAACCCTGCTCCCAACTGTTTCTGCCCTTTTTCCTTCTTGACCTAAGCATTCTTAGGAAAGTGTCCACAGTTAGATCAAACGGGTTACCTGGAAAGAGACCTGGGGATGGATGGGAAGGCCAGTGAGACCAAGACAACGGATGGCTGATCAAGGCCCTAAATTTTCAGGCTAACACAGAATTTACAGTTAGGGAGGAAACTGTTCCCCCAAAGTTCAGGAGAACTGGTTTGGCTGCTCAGCAGGCATTGGTTCCACTGCTTAATGGGTTGCCTGCTTAATTTAGGAAGTTGCAGATCTGGAAGAACAATGGACTTCACCTTGGTCCAAGAGCTCCACTCTAGGTGGGAAGTCATGGCTAGCACCAGGTCTGAAACTCCCTCCCAAAGGCTGGAGGTGGGGGGAGGGCATAAAACATTTCTCTAGACTGCTATGTAGGGGCTTCCCAGCAAAATCCCCATGATTGTAGAGGAGGTGGGTCTGGTGCTGTCCTTATAGCCACAGGTAATAAACATTCCTCTGTTATCTTCTGGTCATGCTCTCTGGCTCCTGGATCACTCAGAACCGACTGTGTTCAGTTACAGCCTCTGCTACCCGTATTTTCTGCTTTGCTCATGGTCTCTGCCACACGTGGGTGGAGAAAATGTCTGACATGTTCACACTGGCATGGGACTTTAATAATTCATAGTGGCTCTAGTTAACCTCCTTGTTCCCCACGCTGAGGATTAATTGTTCTCCTTCACTATGATGTGTGTAGCATCTAGATAGAAATGTTGTCCTGGTTTTTGAGAAGTAGGCCATGTACTTGTTTATTCTGGTGGAAAGAGAGGTTTCCAGCTACGCCGGATATGGTGAGATAACTCATCAGTCAAGTTCCTGAGTGCCATTATAAACTGATGAAGCTTTCACTATAACCAATTTAATTTTCTACATCCCTGTTTCATGTTTATCATCTCTGTTGTCGTTTTAAAATATTTTATTTTTATTTTCTGTGTGTGTGTGTGTGTGTGCGCGTGTGTGTGCGCACCCGCGCACGCACGTGTTTGTATGAGTGTATGAGTGAATGTTGTATGTGTGCTGGGTGTCTGTGGAGGTCAGAAGATGTCAGATCCTTAGGAGTTGTAAGTGGTCTGACATGGGTGCTGGGGATGGAATTTAGGTCCTCTGTGAGAGCAGCAAGTATTCTCGCTTAACTGCTAAGTTGTCTTTCCAGACCATGTATTATAGTTTCTTAAAAAAAAAGAACGTGGTGTTGAACAAGACCAAGTAGAGGACTTGGGGAAAATTTCCCAGTTCATTCCAAATAAAATTTGCACAAGTTCAAAGATAAGACAACAGGGGGAATTTTTCTACTTTCCCCTTATAAAAAGCTGTGCTTTGTCAGCTTGTGTCACTGGAGGTTTTAGGGATCTGCCCATTGGGTGCCATAAATTGCTGAGAAGTCCGTCACCTCTTAGGGTTCTTACTCTCCTTAGTAAAAGAATTCTAAAACATACTCAGGAGGGAGCTCAGGGACAATTTTGTAAGAGTTTAAAAACATGCCCTTCTGAGTCAGGAGGCACAAAGTTAGGTAGACATCACAGAGCTTCGCGGCAAAGCCCTGTTCCAGGTTTGCACTTTCTGGAAAGGAAAAGCACATTATGTTGTCGTCAGGGGACAATTATTCCTCCCATCTCTTCAACACAGCAGTAGAAGAATTTACCATTCTAAATTCATCTGACTCACTGACCAGACTCTATCAACTTATGTCTGAGTAGTAGTTAGGGCTCCTTCTGGTCCTGTGGCATACATAGTCTCTGCTTTTGACCAAATGGAAAAAGTTTTCCTATTATAATAGTTTTCCCTTAATAAGGGGAAAGAACCCTTATTAAGACTACAGTGCCACAAAAGTTCTAGAGGTTTAAAGGAAAAACCCCGATGTCTACACATAATTTAATTATATATTTAAAATCGGTATTAGTGACAAATATGAATGCATTACTTTAAAAAATATGGTAAGAAATGTTATGGTTTTGTTTTGTTTTTTCAAGACAGGGTTTCTCTGTGTAGTTCTGACTGTCCTGGAAATCACTCCTAGGCTGGCCGTTGGGATTAAAAGTGGGTGCCACCACTGTCCAGCTGTTTGTTTTGTTTTGAGACAGGGTCTTTCTCTCTCTCTCTCTCTCTCTCTCTCCCCTCCCCCCCTCCCCCCATCCCCACCCTTCTCACCCCCACCTCCCACCCCCCACCCCCAGCTCTGGAACTCTCTACGTAGAACGGGCTGGCCTCATACTTACAGAGATCTGTCTGCTTCTGCCCCAAGAGCTGAGATCAAATGTGTGTTTCTCTATGCCTGGTAAGAAATCTTTAATTCATATTCATCTACATTTTGAGCATGCCTGCCCTTCATAATTATGGGGGAGAAAAATTAGTATCTGTTCTTCATCCGTTTCAAGGCTCATGGCTGAGACACCAGTTTCAAATAGCAGGTTAACAAGAAAACAAAAACAAAAATAAAAACAAAAGCAAAAGCAAACCCCATAATCATCATACAAAAGCCCTCAGACGTGAGAACACAAAGAACCACGCTCAAAGCTCTTCTCTGTGGGGTACCTTCTCCTCTTCCACCTTTACCTAGCCAGTGAGATGGCTCAGTGGATAAGGGGGCTTGCTACCAAGCCTGGTGGCCTGAGCTCCAGCTCTAGAACCCACACAGCAGGAGAGAACTGACCTCCATACCACAGCATGTGCATATACTCCATTACCCCCAACCACAAACGCCATGTAAACATAGAAAGAAGAAAGAAAATTGTATTTGAAAAAGTGTGAATAGAGGACAAATTCTGATCTAATGATCAAAAAGCGCAAGAGACTTAGCAAAGCCTTAGTTCAGATTGTGTGTGTGTGTGTGTGTGTGTGTGTGTGTGTGTGTGCATGCTGTGTGTGTCTGAGTTTGTACTGTATGTGTGTCTCTGGGTACATGTGTATCTGTCTATTCTATCTGTGTGGTGTGGTATGTGTGTGTCTTTGTGTGTGCACATGTGTGTCTGTGTATATATTTGCATGTGATATGTGTGTATATGTGTGTGTTGTGCCTGTGTGTGCGTCTGTCTGTCTTTCTGTGTGGTGTTTACTGTGTGTGTGATATATAATTGTATGTATATGTATGTCTATACTATTTGTGTGATGTGGTGTGTGTGTCTTTGTGTATGCACCTGTATGTGTGTGTGATATGTGTGTCTATGTGTGAGTGTGTGTGGTGTACGTGTGTGTGTGTGTGTGTGTGTATGTGTGTGTGTTGTGCCTGTGTGTGTATTTCTGTCTGGTGTGTGTCTCTGTGTGTATGATGTATGATTTTGTGTGTGTGTGTCTCTGTGCGTGATATATGATTGTGTCTGTGTGTCTGTGTGTCTCTGTGCATATCTCTGTGTGTCCTCAGAGATACCTGCACTCCTTTCCTTTCTACTACAGGGAAGATGTTTCTAGAAGGAGGTTTTGTGGCTTAGAAGAAGAGGAGACGGTGAGAGAGATCAAGCTCTTATTTTCTCAAATGCCAACCTGGGGCGTTCTCGAGCAGTGTATCCCGAGTTTTCTTCAGACCATTTTATATTTCCATCTGCATTGCTTGAGATATAGCTCTTCCTTAATCTGTGCATTGTTCAGTCACTGGAAAGTCTGTCCTAAAGTGCAAGCAGTCATTCACATAATGCTAAGGTTCACATGGCGTTCTTTCTCTTTCTGGTGTCTGCGTTACCTCTGGCCTCCATAGCCTGACTGCTTTACATGTTGCTTTAAGTGATTTTCAAAAGGGTTAAGTGCAATGACATCTCAAACTTGACATTCCCATATCCCTGGGCACAACTGAAGTGTAAAAATATGCCTTTAAAAAGTCAATTTTGTTAGGTTACATCTGTAGGAGTCTAAATCATATTAAGTGGTTAGATTAAGATGTCTTCCTCGGGGCTGGGGATGAAGCTCAGTTGGGAGAATGCTTTCCCAGCACACACAGCATTTGATCTGGTCCCTCCTAGCACTCACACAGCAGAACCACAGTGGTGGTTCATTGCCTACTGCGCCGGCGCAGGCATTCTTGTGATTGATTCGTTTCTCCAGTGAGGGATCTATTGGATTGCCCTTCAGTTCTCAGCATTATCTCAAGCAATTGGTAAGTGGAAAATATCTAACATAGTGTTGACAAGTGACTTATTTCTTCTCCCTCTTCTCTTCCTCCTTCTCCTCCTCCCTTTTTGTTCCAGACCAGCTTGGGCTATATAGTGACACAGTCTCAAAAAACAAAAACAAAAAACAAAACCAAGTGTAATGCCCTTAATCCTAGTTGCAGAGGTAGAGCCAAATGGATCTCCATGTGGTCAAGTCCACATAGTGAGTTCCAGGCCAGCCAGTGCTACACAGTGAGACTCTGTCATAGACACACACCAGAAAACAAACAATGACAGAGTTGTGAGCAACTAAATGATAAGAAACTGATGTATCAGAATTTACCTGGCAAGCTTTTTCTCTCTCTTCCTCCCTCTCTCCTCCCCCCTCTCTCCCATTATCTCTTCTTCTCTTTCTCTCTCTCTCCCTCCCCTATCCTCTTTTCTTTTCTATCTTCCCCTCTCTCCCTTCCATCTCTTTCTCCTTCTCCCCTTCTCTCTCCTTCCATCTCCCTCTCTCTCCCTTTCTTCCTTGCTCCCTCTCTCTGCTTCCTTCCTTCCTTCCTTCCTTCCTTCCTTCCTTCCTTCCTTCCTTCCTTCCTTCCTTCCTTCCTTCCTCTCTCTCTCTCTCTCTCTCTCTCTCTCTCTCTCTCTCTCTTTAGTATATAATGATGTATTTAAAGATCAGTGGATCAGTGGTATCTTAAAGTCAACAAAATGTGCTGGTATTTTATGTGAATTAGACAACTGAATCTCCTATCCCTTGGTAAACTTCTTGTTCTGGTGGGTTTGTGTATTCCCAGCATTGAAGATCACATTTAAAGGAAATTATCTGTAATCCATTTACTGCAAACTTTGTCAAAGCTCAAACTGCAGTTATTCAATCACACTTTACTTCAAAGCATCACAGGGGAGAGAGATGGGAAATCTGGTGAACATGTTGCAATAAGAATGAGTATTAAAACTTATAAAGGAACAAGAAGATTTGAAGTTACAGGAACACTATAGCTAAATAAAGTCTGCACTGAAGTGTTTTATGTCAAAAGAACAACTTTATGGCTTCATAAGGAATTGTTTAAAGACTAATGCGTAAGATTTGAGTCACTCAGTTAATTTTCTGACATACTCGTTGAAGTCACTATTCATTCAGACCTACTATTTAATGAGCCTACTCTGTGCTAGACATCATCCTAGACTCTGAAAACAAGTAGCAAAGGAAGGGAAAGATGGGTCCATGAGAAAAGAAGGTACTTCTAAGTATTGTAGGCTATCTTAGCCCATTTGTATAGATATAACAAAATGCTATAGATTGGATAATTTATAAATAAACTGTTTTCTCATAGTTCTGGAGACTGGGAAGTCAAAGATCAAGTTGCTTGTAGGAGTGGTGACTTTTCAAGGACCTTTCTTTGCTTCCAATATTGTACCTTGTGGCTTGGGAGTGTAGCTAAAGATAGGGAGCTGGTCTAATATGTTCAAGGTGTTGGCTTCCAACCCAGCAGTATCAAAAAAGGCCTAAACCCAACCAAGCCAGCTAAAATCAAAGAATTACCACCACCACCACCAAACCCCCCAAAACAAAAAAAAGAAATGAAGAAAAGGGTGTGTTATTTCTGTTTCCTTCAAAGAGAGGTATGCTGTATCTTTACTTCAAAGAAGACATGGAAGTGGACAACAGACAACGTAGCTGCTGCAATAAGAAGACAAGAACTCTGTGATAACTGAGCTAGAGCATATCTTAGAGAAGATAGATGAGGGTTGGGAAGATGGCTCACTGGGTAAATTGCCTAAGTTCAAATTCCCACAACTAGGCTTGCTCGGTAGCATGTGTCTGTAGTTTTCATGCTCCTTCGGTGAGGAAAGAGGTGAAGACAAGATATTCTGAGGAGGTTCTTGGGCCAGTTTGGTGGCGTACACAGTAGTGAAACACAAAGCGATATTATCTCTGTAGGCGGTGGTTCTGATGCCAAGGTACTGTTCCCCAAACGGTTCTTGATCAGTCAATAAAGATGCCAGGGCCAAACACTGGGTGGAAGGAAAGAGGCGGGACTTCTGGGTCCCTATAGGCAGGCTAAGAAGCCCCGGAGAGGAAGGGAGATTTCACAGTGCTTTGGAGAGCCATTGGCCACGTCCCTGACTGGGCCGGGGCAGCAGGTAGAATATTAGAAACATAATTAAGCTGAGAGCAGGTTTAGAGGTCTGAGCTAAGAGTGAAAAGAAAGGCACAGGTAGCCGAGAAAGGCTCAGAGGAGCCCAGAAACTGAGCCAAGAAGGCAGGTTGAAATTGAGCAAGGCGTGTGTCTGTGTTCTTCATCTGTCCGGCTGGTATTTTCTGGGCAGGGGCTGGTGGTGCCGTCTGCCTGGATCGGAGTAGCAAAAACTACATGCTACATATCTCAAACAAGGTAGAAGCTTAGGATCAATACTTGCATGGTTTGGTTGGTTCTTCATATGTATGTATGCATTTGTACTCACATGCATATGCACACACACACACACACACACGCACACACACACACACACACACAGAGAGAGAGAGAGAGAGGGAGAGAGAGAGAGAGAGAGAGAGAGAGAGAGAGAGAGAGAGAGAGAATGCATGACTAGATGGGGGAATAGCATATAGCAGAAGGGACAGAAGCAGGAGACTTAAGTCATGACTTAACCCCTTCCCATAGACTGTACCTCTGAATTCTTTCCATTGTTGGTTTAGAGAGAACACTGCCATGCAGACCCTTGCATAAATACTGCACTATGCTGAGCATGAAAACTTCTCGGGCCACTTCCCTACTGCCTGAGTGAGGAGAGTTAGTCAAGGTCCAGCCCGGCAACACAGGGCACATACAAACTAAGTGATTCAAGGGGTGATTTCCCAAAGTGGAGGAGGGGCCCAGGGAAACTAAGGATAGCTTAGTTCCTGGAGGACCCAATTATAGCTATAATAGTTGTGGGTGTGGGAGATTGGGAGGGCATAGTCCTTAGGTCTGAAGAGAACCTGGAATCTCAATAGGGACAGTTGGAAGAAAGTCACAGAGATCTCTTGGAAAGAAAGCTTCCAAGAGTAGAAAACAACCTTAATATGGTTAAGGGTTCTGCCAGCAGCCTGGGGCAGCTCTTCTATTCTCAGCTGACAGTTGGGACTCTAATGCTCCTCAGGGTCCATTTTCTCTTCTTCCTGTCAGTAAGGCATCCTGGAGTGCCTGCTTGCCATGTGGTTTTACTACCACCCATGTTGCAGAGCTGACTCTGAAATGGTGACTATACTTGATGGTGGGATGTGGCCAGGGGTGCTTTAAGGTCTTCTCGTTCATAACTGATACGACCTCTTCCCTGCCATTTGCTGGCAATGGTTAGAAGCAGACTCATTTTTCGCCTTTGGAGTCTTGAGAGACAAATAAACCTCTATGGCCTTGGACACAAAGCACCATTTTGCTGAGCCCTAACTTCCTTCTTTCTTCTTTCTTTCCTCTCTCCTTCCGCCCCTATCTCACTCCTTTTTTCTTCCCTCCTTCCACCTCTTCTCTTCCTTCTGTCTGCTCTTCCTCTTCTTCCCCTCCTGGTTCTTCTTCTCCTCACTTCCCCTTCATCTCCCTTTTCCTCCTCTTCTTCTTCCTCCTCCTATTTCCTCCTCCTTCTGCTCTTTTCTTCCTTCTCCTCCTTTTCTTCTTTCTTTTTTATTTTGGTTGTTATTTTGAGACAGGGTCTCATTTGGCTGTCCTGAAACTCACAATGTAGACCAGGTTGGCCTCAAACTCACAGAGATTCATCTACTTCTGTCCCCCAAGTATTGGGATTAAAACCATGCACCATCCTGCCTGGCCCCTCCTCTTCTTACTCTTATCCTCCTCCTCTATTTTTTTTTTTTTTTTTGATTTGTTTTTTTTTCCCCCGAGACAGGGTTTCTCTGTGTAGCCCTGGCTGTCCTGGAACTCACTCTGTAGACCAGGCTGGCCTCGAACTCAGAAATCTGCCTGCCTCTGACTCCCAGAGTGCTGGGATTACAGGCATGCACCACCACTGCCCGGCTGGTGTGTGTATGTGTGTGTGTGTGTGTGTGTGTGTGTGTGTAGGGTATGAGACATTTTCCAAGAGTGGAGAGAGACACCTTGATTAAGGGATCTGCAAGCAGCCTGGGACAGCTCTACTTCTCAGGTTTTACCATGTGCCCCTAGGCTAGCCATCACCTTGTAATGCACAGTCACAGATTCCTAAGTGCAGGGATTTCACCAGACTCCTTTTGTTTGTTTGATTGTTTAAGACACAGGCTTTCTATGTTAGCCCTGGCTTTCCTGGAACTTGCTATGTAGACCAAACTGGCCTCAAAGTTATGAGCTCTACCTGTCTCTACCTCCCAAATGCTGGGCTAAAAGGTGTGTACCACCAGGTTAGGTGAATCTTAACTTCTTTGTCATGAGAAGAATTCCATCTTCAATTGGTATAGTGGCTTAAATGAGAATGTCCCTTACTGTAATATTTTATTACTTGGCCCCAAATTGGTAGCGCTGTTTTGGAGGTTTAGGAGGTGTGTTCTTGAAAGGGCTCTGACAGAAAAATCATGTCGCCACTTTCAGGTTACTCTCTCTGCTTTGTGCTTTCTGTAAAGATGAGAACTTTTAGCTTTCTGCTCTAGACATCATGCTCGTTAATTGCTACCGAGCTTCTCTGCCGTGGCGTACTCAGCCTCTGGAACCGTAAGGCCAAATAAACTCTTTCTTCTATAAGTTGCTTTTGCTTGGGGTGTTTGTCATATATTCAGTGAACTAGGGCATGGCTGAAGACTGAGTATTGAGTTTGAATAGTTATTCTTGTTATGATTCATGTTGATATTAGGAGTTGGGACTTAAGGTCGAGATGAGGTCATGATAGCTTCATCTTTATGAGAGACATTAGTTATGGGTTGACTGTGAGCAGTTCTCCACAGACTAATGCACAGAATGTGTGGCACTCAGTTTGCTGCTGTTTTGAGAAGGTCAGGAGACTTTAAGTGGCAGGGCCTTGTTGAAGGACGTAGGTCACTGGAACATTCTCTGAAAGTTACATCTGGTCAGAGGTCATTGCTTTTTTTTTTTTTTTCCTTTTATCCTATTTGATGTATTTTGCCTACATGAATGTCTAGGTATTATATGTGTCTGATACTTAGAGAGGCCAGAGGAGGGTGTTAGATTCCTTCAGAATTGGGGTTACAGATGGTTATGTGGGTGTTGGAAATCCAACCCAGATCTTCTAGAAGAGCAGCCAGTGCTTGTAACTGCTGAGCCTTCTGGGATGCTGAGATTATGAGACCCTCCATTCCAGCTCCATGCTAGATTCAATCTCAACTACATCAAAGCTGTTTCCTCTTAAGACTTGCTTCCAGGGCATTTCCAGAACAACAAGCTCACCCATCCAGCCTTTCAGATTATTATAATTAGGACATCAGCTAAGCCATGAACTTTCTCAACACATAGAGACCAAAAGATGCCAGCTAGCCCTCCTTTGACAAAACCAATTTTCCTGTTTCCCTTTGGGCCTCCAGAAGGAAATTCTTTGCCCCAATTCAGCTAGAAGCAAACAAAAAAGGGTTGTCATCCCACTCTCTTAGGTTGGGATTCTGGTTATTTTATAAATTTTAGATAGGTTATCATTTAAAGAGATAATTTACAAACGTTGCAGCTTTGGACAGGGAGGAAACTAGAGAGCTTAGACTCAGAAATTTGTACCTTTCCTTTCCTATTCTCTATCTTTTCTTGTTAGATAAAGGAAAAGGGGGTGGCAGAGAAAAGGGGAGATAAAATAATACCATAAACATTAGAAAAATAGACAAATAGAGATAGGTTATCAAATTTACTCCTAAACAAAACATTATATAGCCATATCTTACATTAATGGAAATCTTTATAATTAATATAAATTGAAATTATAATTTTACATTGATACAAAACTTAAAAGTTAATACAGATTTAAGGTTTTCATTGGTATAAATTTCCTATATTGATACAAAATTTGAAATTAATATTATTATTCTTTGATAGACATTGTGCCTGTACAACTCATCTAAAATTATAAAGCTCAGACCCAGTCCTTCTAATAACTGCCATTACAAACTGTTCAAGATGATTAATTAACACAAGGGCCAAATAATAAACTCACAGTTATATTAGATTTTGATTTAATTCTA
Source organism: Apodemus sylvaticus (assembly GCF_947179515.1). Taxonomy (NCBI): domain Eukaryota; kingdom Metazoa; phylum Chordata; class Mammalia; order Rodentia; family Muridae; genus Apodemus; species Apodemus sylvaticus. The sequence goes on from NC_067485.1 coordinate 63,613,976, forward strand.
ATAAAGTGTTTTCAATTTACTCAGATAAAAATGACTAAGAATAATTAAAAAACTAACCATTCAGATATATTTTACATTGATAGATAGGCTTTAAAAATGTCAAAAGTCCACACAATATGACATTTACGGCCATTTCATTATTAAAGATCATTTGACTAAAGACATTTCTTCTCCTTCTTGGTTTAAAAAAGAAATTAAATATCAGTAGAGCTGCTCAAGTTATGACAAGATAGCCACTAGACAAAAATTATCTTAATTCAATCTACAGACAAAAATACTGACAAAAAAAAAATTCAACTAATAGCTCTGCCAAGACACGATAAACAGTCCTTCCTAATTCTGCTTTACAAAGGTTGTCAAATGATCTTAGACCAGAAGGCTAAAAAACTAATGCTCCAACATTTTGAGAAATGAACTGTCCAGGTAGTGTCTACAAATTGGTTATGTTTTGGAAGCTATGTTTCGAGCTTCCTATATTTTCAGGTAATATTTAAGTCATTCTCAGATTTCTGACAAGGTTGAAAACTAATTATGGTCACATAATCAAACTCAAATTGTTTAACATTGAAAGAGATGATATAGATTAATGAAGCTGGTTTTCAGATGGTAATACAAGCTAAAACTAAGACATAATTCAAATATAAAAGTATAAGCCCTTTAAGTTAAGATAGATAATAGAATACTTTATCTAAATCAACAAATATGATGGATCAGATATTAAATATATCCTATACTTTATAAATTACATAATTGTAATGGTTGTACTCAATTTATATCTAAAAAAGAGCATTTTAATTGGACAAAAAGGGGGAAATGATGTGGGTTGCCATTTTGTATTTTGATGTTAATTCTGCTTCTTCAAGAGGGACTGCTTCTATGAGGGGCACACATTCTCAGGTGATTTCATGTGAACCTTCTCCCTATTCTAACTGGTCAAGTAAAGGCTAGAGTCTGCGATTGGGATGTGGAAGGGAAAGAAGGGACGGGGGTCTTAGAGAGTGGTGGCAGGTGAGAGATGAGGAGGACGGGAAGAAAAGGACAGAAGAGGATATGTACAGAGGATGGAACAGAACCACGTGGTCTGGAAAAGCCACAGATAGCAAGGGATCTCGTAGTTGAGGAATAAGTTAATGTAGTTATAGCTATGCCCAATCTAGGTGTACAACTTATAACTGGGTCGAGTGTTTTTACATGGACTTTTTTGGTGTTGGAGACTACTATAACAGCTCTTGATCCCATGTCTTACTCACTGCTTTGTGAGTGGCCTTTGTCATGTTCTCCAGAAGCCATAGTATTCTGTCACACAGGAGCAATGGAGCCAAGGACAGTGGACTGACACTTTTGAATCTGTGCGTTAAATACATCTTTCACCCTTTTAATCTGTTTCTGTCAGATACTTGGTCACAGTGACAGAGAGTTTGGCTGGTAAGAAACCTTTGTGAAAGGAATTGGGAGAGTCTGCTTTTCTCTTCTGCCCTGAAGTCGCCCTGCGCGCGCGCCCCACCCCCCTGCCCCCAGGAGACAGTAAGAGGAGCCACCTATGAAGAAGAAAGCAGGGCCTCATCCGTGTCTGTTGGGAGCCTTCAGAACTATAAGCAATAATCCTTTATCAATTTCCCAGGCTCAGGCATTTTGTTAGAACACCCCACGTGGATCAAGACACTAAATGTCACATGAAATGGTCAGGGCCACAGTGCTGTAAGAACGAAACTAATAAAATGTAAATGGTTTCTTCTTTAGTTCTCAGGGTTATACCTAAGGCCTTCTGCAAACTTCTACATACAAATGTGCCTTATTGCTGAGCTACACCCACAACTCCCTAAGGGGTTTCTACCCTAGGAACCTTTGGTAAAATTTGCTGCTTCTACCAGCAGTGGCTTTTGGGGAGCTGAAGTGGAAATTTGAGAGTTCTTTAGAAAGCCAGTTGTGTTGTATGGTGTTTTGTTGGGGCAAACATGTGAAGGTGTGTTTTCTGAAGCTGACACAGATGAAAGGATAGTTTGCTAAAGCAAGCATGTGAAAGAAAATGTGATGTTGGTCTCACATCTTCAATAATCTTCACTTCCCTAAGAGAGGCACAGCTGGGAACTTTCCCTGGTATTCCTATTGGCTCCATCTCTCCTGCTGACTTGTGCTGATTTGGATGGAGCCTGGTTGTCTCTATTAGGTCGTGCCACAGCTGCTGCTATCCTGACACTACTGAACTGGATTGCTGGTATATCTGTGAAGTGTGTGCGAGTGGATCCAGCTGCCATTGCTGACCTGTGAACTGAACTGCTGATTTCCTGACAATGTATATGAGATTTGCTCCAAAGAACCATTTCTAAACAGGCCCACTTCCCTCATATTCTTTCTTTTCCACTACTTCTGGTGGGTGGTGGGCTAGAAGGGAGGTTAAAGCGGTTAAGAACCATCATTAAAAGTAGATTTAGGCTGGGCAGTGGTGGCGCACGCCTGTAATCCCAGCATTCTAGGAGGCAGAGATAGGCAGATTTCTGAGTTTGAGGCCAGCCTGGTCTACAGAGTGAGTTCCAGGACAGCCAGGGCTATACACAAAAACCCTGTCTCGGAAAAAAAAAATTAAAAAAAAAGTAGACTTAGAAAAAAATTGAAGATATAGCGAGCATCAGTGAAAGGGCTATGGTCCACGATAAAATGGTGCTAAGCAGAGCGATGTAGAGGCGGACTATTGAAACCAACAGAATACCAGACATAACTATAACTTGGAGAAATATTGAGGAAGGTGAACTAGGGATGCTTTTGGTGAACTGTATGGGATTTTGATTTATTTTACTAGAATCCAAAGAGACTGTGGGATTCTAACTCTGTAGATATATATACTGACTATTTTGACTTATTCTTGGGACTGTGTGCTATAAAGTAACCAGTACATTTCTGGAAAGTGGTCTAATGGTTTGGATGGTATCAGTTTGGCTGTTTTTCTTTCATTCTTTTCATTCTTAAATATATTGGATTTATAATTATAGCTCTTTATATAATTTTATATTTATTTTCAACTAGCATAATAAGCATAAAGTTGTCTGTATTAATTGGGACATACATTGCTTAGAAGATGCATGCATTGCAGAATGTTTAAGTCAGGTACAACATATTTCATCATAAATTTGTTGTTCTTTTTGTACATGTGAATCAATGAAAATATTAATAAAATCCCATGTACTTCAGGCTGATCCTGAAATTGCTATATAGCCAAGAATTACCATGAACTTTGGATCCTCCTGGGATTGGCAGATAGATGCTTCCATAATTAGTGCATTTGGTTTTGTGGATCAAACTCAGGGCTTTGTGAATGTTAGGTGTAGTGGTTTGAATAGATATCTCTCCCCCCGCCCCCCATAGACTTATGTGTTTGAATGCTTGGCCCATAGGGAGTGGCCACTATTAGGAGGTGTGGCCTTGTTGGAGTAGATGTGGCCTTGATGGAGGAAGTGTGTTATTGTGGGTTGGGCTCTGAGGTCATATATGCTTAAGCTACATCTACTGTGGCACAGTTTCCTGCTGCTTGTGGATCAAGATGTAGAACTCTTAGCTCCTTCTCCAGGACCATGTCTGCCTGGATGCTGGTTGAGGACATGTGTCTGAGATAATAGAGCTAGAGTTGTAGAGTTGAACTGACAGGGCTCTGAGCACAGCCATGGATGTGGTCCTGGTAATGCCTCACCTCCATGCTGTCACAGGGGGCATGAAAATATGCCAACAGGCATCAGTAGCAACTTCAGGAATTACTAGAGGTTCTGGGTAGCACTTGCACTTACTGGAAAAAGACATTAATTTCTGTTTAATCCTCAAAAGCAGCCCAAGTCTTTATGAAGTGTTTTGATATATATTCCTAACATTTTCAATTTTCCTACATCCAGGACAAAATTGATCCTGCAGCCTCTGACTTTGTGGCTATAACCTTTCTCCCTGAGACCACTAGTCCAAGTTCTAGCTATCTGTATAAAATCCACTCTTGTCTTAGGATGAGTTTCCTACCCACACCCCCCACAGACTTTACCTCCTCCATCTTCCAGGGCCTGCTCCCTCCTCTCTGCCCTCACACATTCATTACTTACCCTCCTGCAGGAATTTAAATAAAGTCCTATGCACTTGGAAAGTTTTTGGCAGTCTTCCCACTGCTCTCCTTGATCCAACCAACCTACCCCGACTTTGTATTTCCAGCCTGGGCCCAGTGGACCTGCTTTTCTATGGGGGCCTCTGTTAAGTCAGGTTAAGCCCCAGAGGGATGTGCTTTCTCTCTCTCAGGATAACGGTCCCCTAAGCTGCCTTGTGGGTTAACTGATGTGGTCAAGGGTGTTACTATCAGACTGCAAAAGCTGTCAGATTATAAATAGGCTTTCCTGGTTTGTTGCTTCTTTATTGTTTGCTTTTTGAGACAGTTGTATGTGTGTGTGTGTGTGTGTGTGTAGCCCTGTTTGTCCTGAACCTTGCTCTGCAGACGAAGCTAGCCTTGAACTCAGAGATCTGCCTGTCTTTACCTCATGAGTGCTGGGATTAATGATATGTGCTACCACTGCCTGGCCTGTTGCTTGACTCTCATTAATGTTTGAATGATGTGCTGCTCTGAAGTGTGTAATTTGGTCTATACTCCTTTGTGTTCCTGACTGGACACATGCACACCCACCCAGGAGCTATCTTGGATCTGCAAATGAAATACACACTTATACTAGCTTATTTTTAATATGCTTTTTAGCTCAATGGCTGGGCACTTCTTGTTTTTTTTGTTTTGTTTTGTTTTGTTTTGTTTTATTTTTTGGATTTGGTTTTTTTTTTCGAGACAGGGTTTCTCTGTATAGTCCTGGCTGTCCTGGAGCTCACTCTGTAGAGCAGGCTGGCCTCGAACTCAGAAATCCTCCTGCCTCTGCCTCCCAGAGTGCTGGGATTACAGGTGTGTGCCACCACCACCCAGCAGCTGGGCACTTCTAAGCGTCCCCTGGCTAGCGTGCCCTTCCCTCTGATACTCCTAGGTCAACACCTCTAAATCTTCCCTCAACTTAGTTGCCCAGTTACCTTCTGTGAAGCTCATGGGCTGCTTTCCCCGTCCTCCTACATTTTGGATGATCTCCCTTGCAGCTCCAAGACTGTTTTGTTTCTCTCAGTCTCTTCTTCCTCTCTCCTAGCCTGCAGGAACCTGGAAGTCCCACCTCTTTCTTTCTACTCAGCCATTGGTCACTGGCATCTTTATTGATAGATCAAAAAACAATTGGGGACGAGGACCTTCAACATCAGTGACACAGATTCCCCATCAAAGCCTCAGAACCACACCCCTACACTACTCTTTCAGTCTTGAATAGTACTTATTTGTCGTGTGTAGCCATGAGTGTGTGATATGTGAGTGCATGTGTGTGTGTGTTCTTTTATGAATTGTGTCTTTTGATAAAGTGAAATTTTTATTTTGTTTTATTATTTATTTAATTTTATAAAAATTAAAACAATTTAAATACTATGTATTGTGTGCCTGTGTGCTGACTGGTTCATACATATGAGTGCAATGTCTGCAGAGGCAAGACAAGAAGAACATGGGATCTCAGAGCTGCAGTTACCAGCGGTTGTAAGCCACAGGCTATAGGTGCCAGAAACTAAATTTGGATCCTCTACAGGAAGCAGAACAAAGTTATCGCTCCAGTCATATCCATATTTTCTTCCAGAGCTATGTAGAATGGTCTTTAAGTTCAGGGCCATGACTCCTCTCAACTTTGGCATATGCTGCTCTGAGGTCTGAGTAGGTTACTCGTTAAGATATAGATAGCTTGATACTGGGTTTATTGTCAAAAGACCCTTTCTATTGACTTATCTTTCTCTCCTGTGACCTAGACATGTGGTGAGTCAGCTTCTGCCTTCTCTACGTTTTCTTAAATACCACAGCAGTGAAGTGTGACATGTCCTCCATGACACCCCTGCCGCCAGATCATTTCAGCTTTTCCAAGTTCTTTGCATTTAGATATACTTTTAGAAGTACTTGCCAACCTCTGTTAAGGTGCCTGCTTAGAGTTTGGCGGACCTTGGACATGTGAACATGCTGAGCACAAAGTCAACCACTAAACTACTCCCTAATCCTGCAGTCCCCTCCCCCACCCCACCTTTTTTCTTGACCTACAACTTTCCTCAGGTTCCTAAGTATGCAAATCTGTTTCCTTAGCCCAGCAGGACCTCTGTGGTCTTCTGGGCCTTCTGTGGAAGCATCTCCACACAGTGCTGTGAAGAATTCTGTGGAAGCCTCAGTGCTCATGGCTTCCTTTCTGTCCTGCAGCAGAGACCTGCACTGCCCTGTAGCCATCTCCAAACATTGTCACTTCTTAGCTTCATCTAGCTGAGAGGCTGTTTACTGTGGGTTCGCTATGGCTAGGAATGGGGCCCTAGCTCCCCCTTGTCTGTAGTTTCACTTTCTTGTTTCCTTTTTCTGCTCACAGTCAACTGTGAGCTGTAAGCATTGACTAGAGAACCTGTCTTTTGAGTGAGAAACAGCATTACACCATCCTTATTCAATTAAATTGTTACAATTGTTTTTTCACTATTAGTTACCATTTGCCTTTGCTTAATTCATAATGATCATAGGTAGGAGTGTAGAGGAAAAGGTATAGTTTACATAGCATGAGTTTGCATATTCATGAGTATTTACTGACTATCTTGGAAGAGTCTCTTGAGAAGGGGGATGACCTTAATTTTTTATGAAATAAATCTGTAGTTGGCATTTCCTACTTTTCAACTATGGACTTTATAAACTATGTACTATGTTCTGGCACAGTGGTATATTAGTTATCTATTGTGGTATAACAAATTGCCCTCAAAGTTAATAGTTTAAAACAATGACCTTAAAATGTAACCACCTCAGCCACTGCGGGGTGGGATTCAAGAGCAGTTTTGTTGAATGTGTCTGGCACCGGGGTTTCTCCCGTGGCTGTGGTCAGGATGTTGGAAGGGGCTTCAGGCAACGGAGGTCTTGTTGGGAGCTGGGGATTGGCTTCCATGATCGCTCACTCCTGTGGTTATTGTCTCTGTTCCCTGCGCGGCCCCTTCCGAAGCAGCCTGTCAGCTAACACAGCTGGAGCACAGCACTCTGAAGAGACAGAAGCTGCAGGGCCCAGCAAGCTCCACCTTCCCCGGCCACAGCCAGCATGCCTACCCTCTAAAAGCAAATGGAATTATCTGGTCCTTTTCCACACATGAGGGGAGCGCAAGAGGCTCTGACCCTTAAAGGGAGGGCTCTCAACAATTTGTGTTCATGTTAGAAATCAACCAACACAGCCTTGAATGCCCCAACTAAGCTCTGCAAGTCAGTCATCACAGAGCAGCGGCACACACAGCTTTGAGTGTTTATAATTCTCCTGCCTGAGGGCGGCTGTGGCTCTGCGAGTCTCAGGATAGCGTTATTTAACCAGCAACGGCTACTTAGATCACGTAGGAGAACTGGGGATGCTTATTTAATTTTGGCTTGAGGTTTATACCACTAGTCTATAATTACTATTTTAGATTATATATTACTGAAAACACATGATTGCATTTGTTTCTGGACATTATAAAAACATATTGCCATTCTTATTTCATTCCTACTTTTAAAAGGGATTTCATATGTAACTGGTAAACTCAATTGTCCACACTTAGAATATACTCTCTGTGTGATACTGGCATTAATATTTGTGATGTCTTATGTAAATTCACTATATTTTACAAATAATCTGAGTATATTTGTTGCTACTACGTTTTTATAAGGGTTAATCAACAAAACATTATTTTTTCAAACACAATCTTATTTTTTCCTTGTATTCATTTTTTACATATGTCTCTTGCATTTTATCCAGTTAAATGTTTTTCATCTGCAGTTTTTTGGGTTGTTGTTGTTCTAGAAACTTCATTGTTCTGGAATTAATTTGCATATGTGTTTAAAATTCACTAAGTATCAGAGGAATGGTTTTATTCTTCAAAATTGTCTAGTCTCATTATAGTAAACATAAAAGATGCTAGTTTTATTTAATAAAAATGTGGTAGAAATTTTATATTGCTTTATTATTTTTTTAAAATGAATTTGGCTTGTAAAATATTAGTTCCCATATATGAAATGTTAGCATACATCACTGGTTTTTTTAAAATTATGTTGTGCATGAGTGTGTGGGGTACATGTACATAGGTCTATGAGACTATCACAATATGTGTGTGGAGGTCAGAGGACAACTTCCAACTTCTCCTTCTACCACATGTGTCCTGGGGTCTGAACCAAGGTTGTCAGGCTTGGCGGCAACTTCCTTTACTTGCTGAACCACTTTGCCATCCATACTTCCCCTTTATGTCGGCACGAGGTAGGATGGCGTTAGGGAACCCCATATACAAGGAAATTGAGAAGCAAAAAGGCAGTTGTCTGTGTGAAGAGCTATTGGCTTACTGAAGTCCCAGTTTTATGGTCTATTAAATAGGTATAGTAATATGTTCTTGGCTATGTTGTTCAGAGGGCTAGAGACAGTGTATAGATGTTATATTATTTTACTTGATAAATGTCATTGTGGGGGCTGGAGAGATGGCTCACGTGAGTGCTAGTTGCACTGTGCATGTTTGTGCATGCCTTTAGTCCCAGCACTCAGGAGGCAGAGATAGGGGGACCTCAGTAAGTTCAAGGCTAATCTGATAACCATAGTGAGTTCCAGGGTTGCCAAGGTTACATGGTATGACTCCATTAACAACAACAACAACAGCAACAACAGGAAGAAATAAAGAAGACAGACAGACAGACAGACAGAGACAGAAAGACAGAAGGGAACACAGACAGGCATACAGACAGACAGACAGAAAGGGAAAAAGAGTGCCAGCTGTTCATTTCTAGCACCCAGGTCAGTTGGCTCACAACTGTCTCTAACTTCTTTAGGGGTTGATTCAACACCCTCTTCAGGCACCTGCATACACATAGATACATGCAAATACATACAAACACATCTAAGTTTTAAAAAGATGCAGTTGTGTTTATTCTATAAATTATATGTATAGCAAGAGTACAAGAAGTCAAGGCAATGCTGTGTAGTTCCCAGGTAGCTGGCTCAGGGCCAGTTCTCAGATGACAGAGCTAGGTCTGTGTGGAGGGCTTTCCAGAAATGCAAGGAAGGGCATCTAGCGGCTTCTTTCCATTCCTCTGGTAAATGTCACTCTTCTTATGTCCCCCCCTCCTCCATTTCATGAGGTCCAGTTCTCATTCCCCAAGCCATAGTGACTGGAATTAATGATGGGCAGGAAACTCACCACGCCCCAAACAGAATCTTCTATGGACATTTTAATATATGAGTGCTGGGAGACATAGTAATTTTTTTCTCCTCTAAGGTGACCAGAGATCTGGATCTGTCACAATCGACAAAGTGGAGGGATGGGTTGGGAGTGGGGAGAAGCAGGATGCAACCCCACCAGGTTCCAATCTACACCTGAGCTCTCCAGTTGTGTGAATTCCGACTTTTGGCTTGTACCAGAGTTGAATTTTCCTTCCTTGCAGGCTCAGCTAGTATGATATCGAGCTGTTATGGGAAGAGAATGACAAAGAAGTACACATTCCTCTCCCGAGAGAACTTTAGGGCCAGTCGGATACAAAACATTTCATAGCTAAACAAGAAAAGCAGCAAACTATGACCATCTCTCACTGACTTCAAGTGCTGAGAGTCGCCGAAAAGGGAATGAGTCCCAGAAAAGGTCTGAGACACTGTCATGGAAGACTTTGAAGAGGCAGGAATTTGAACTTGACATTTGAAGGGCAGTTCAGTCAAGTGCTTTTGAGGGGATTTCATGAGTAGGTCAGTGGGTGGGTTACTATGGGGACAGCCAGAAAGAGGGCAAAGATGCAAAAGTGAATGAACGATTCTGTTTCATGGCTCTGGGATTTCCAATGCAGTATTGGGTATAACTGCCCACAGTTACATCGAACAGGTTACCTGGAAGGGAAGCTGGGGGTGTATGGGAAAGCAGCACAAAAGAGACGGAGACCAAGACAACACTGCTGTTCAAGGTTTCAAAGTTTAATGAAGAACTCCAAATATATAGGCAGGGGAAAACCATCCCCCAAAGGCTGGAACCTTCTCCATAGAACCAGTTCAATTGCTCCACAGATGGCTAGTGTTTCTCAGGAAACTGCAGGTCCTTGAACAACGGGCTTCACCTTGGTCTGAGCAGTCCACCCTAGGTGGAGGGGATTATGGCTAACACAGGAGTTCCCACTCAAAGGCTGGGAGAGGAACTTCACATTGGTCGATGTCAAGTTCCTGCCAGGTGGCATGGCACCTCAATAAGGCTCTCTACAATTGGGTAGCACGATTCATCTGCAGACATGACCAGTCACCACAATGATTAATAGTATATAATTCTTGCTTTACCTGTCCCCTCTTTCTTCTCTCTCTTGCTCCCCTCTCCTCTTCTCCACTTCTTTATAGCTCCCCACTCCCCACCCCATGGTTTCTCAATGTAACCTTGACTGTCCTTGAACTCACTCACTCTGTAGACCAGACTGGACTTGAACTCAGAGAGGTCTGCCTGCCTCTGCCCGCCAAGTGCTAGGTGTAAAAGTGTGCACCTGTAGAGGTAATGTTTACACATGCTGTGTGAAGATGTGTCTCTGTCCTTCCTTGCCTGCCTAAGGTACTTTCTGATTGGTTAAAATAAAAAGCCTATGGTAGAATAGAAGGTGGGATATCTGTCAGACAGAGAGAGAGAGAGAGAGAGAGAGAGAGAGAGAGAGAGAGAGAGAGAGAGAAGTAACTAGCGGCGTGACAGAACTTAGATTAGCATAAACAGGATAACTGAGTTAGGAGCTAGTTGGAGCGAAGCCAAGGCTAAGGACATAAGCACTGTAAGTGAAAATGAGCCTCAGTGTGTGTGTGTGTGTGTGTGTGTGTGTGTATACATATCTATATGTATGTATGGGGAGAACATAGAAAAGGTCCAAATGGATACATACATCACCACTGCCCAGCATATTTTTTAAACAGGTATGCAAGTGCATGTGTGTGTATGTGTGTGTGTGTGTGTGTGGTCATGCATGTCATGACCAGTGTGCAGGGGTCACACTTTGTGGCATGAGTTTTCTCCTTTACTGTCATGTATGTTCTAGGGATCCAACACAGGTCACCAGGCTCAAGGGCAAGTGTTTTTGTTGGGGTTTTGTCTAAGCTCCACCCCACACCTACCTGGCAATAGCCAGGTATGCCCCGCCCCAGAGATCTGGCCCACTATAAGAGGGGCTACTTGCCCCTCCTCTTTCTCTTTGCTCTCTGCTCTCCCACATACTCTCACCTCTCCGCCCCTGGGGCTCTTCCCCCCTTCCACGTGGTCATGGCCGGCCTCCTCCACTCTCTCTCTCTCTCTCTCTCTCTCTCTCTCTCTCTCTCTCTCTCTCTCTCTCTCTCTCCCTCTCTCTCTCTCTACCACTAACTCCCATCCCCTATTCTGAATAAACTCTATTCTATACCATGTCTGTGTGTGTGGTCCCTCAGGGGCAGAGGTGCCCAAGCAAGGGCCCGCCTGGACACCTTCCCCCACGCCACCTAGCCACACTGCCACACTCACCTATCCTCCTATACCCCCCACCTTTAAGCCTCATCATCCTGCTGACTCCTTCATTGGTCCCGATGAATCCTTCAGTTTTACCCCTGAGCTACCGGCTTTTCTGTGGGTGATGGAGAACCAGACGCATGTCCCTAAGCTTGGGGTGTGTGTGTGTAAAGTAATTACCCCCTGAGCCACCTCTCCAGCGCCCCCTTTAAAAAGCGATGTATTTGTTAAAGGAACCTGGTGCTTCCTCTCATGAGCTTTCTCCACTTCCCAAATGGCTGCCTATGTGTTCACAAGGTCCGTCAAAACCGTCAGTGGGTGCCGTGCTTCTCACCCCCACCGCCGCCGCTGCCGCCGTTATGTTTCTGTAAAAGAATACTTTGGAAGCGGCACGGAACTCTCCCTGTGTTCCCCATCAAGAGACACAGCATCTGGCTGCTTCCTTCCAGCTGTGACGAAGCTGGATTCGTCACAGCAGATACTAGTAAAAGCTGCTCTTGTTGCTTTGTGTGCCTTCTTGGGGAGTCCAACTTGTGTGCCGTCCATGGGGGCTGGGCTGGTGGGCAAATCTAATTCACAGGCCAGATTGCACTTAGAGTCACCCTGCTTTGGGGACTAGGGGGGCTTTGTTACCAGGCCAAGCTTGTGTCTGACCTTCGAGAACTTCCCTTGGGTGGCTGGAGTTTCCCGGGGAGCTATTCGGCCCCCCACCCCCACCACCAGGCGAATAAGGTTCCTGCTGGCTCATCCCTTCAGTCTGTCAGAGAAGGCCAGGCCTTTGAATGAAGTGAGGACCGTCTGAAGGGATTTGTCGAGATGTGTGATATTAGATTTCTTTAGCAGGAATGCCTGTCACTTGGCTATTTTCTGGTGGAAAAAAAATTTCCACAGATAGTGTTGAAAATATATAAAATCAAAGGGAGAAGGAAGACAATTTCACATGAAAATAGGAAGCAATAGGAACTTGTAAGTGCGTGAGCTAAGGGGACCTTCCCTTTCTTTCATGGTCTTGGATTAGATGGCACGCCCTTTTAACTGGATAATTTGATTATGTCATCAGCTCTGTTGGGCAATTCAGGTTTGTCCTTTAGATTTTTATGACTCTCCCCAAGATCAGCTGAAGATAACAGTATCTCTTTCAGACTTTTATAAAAAAGTCTATGTAGAAGTGAGATTATGGTCAACTTTAAATACATGATTATTTTATGTGGACCAGTTAATGAGCGTGGTAATGGAGTTTAGATTTCCTTTTATTCAACTGATGAAGATCTCTGACTGACTAAGAGTCATGCGTATATTCTGAATTTGATGACTTAATTTTTTAAATGTTAGGTTTATTTCAGGTTTTTGTTTGTTTGTTTGTTTGTTTTCAAGACAGGGTTTCTCTGTGTAGCCCTGGCTGTCCTGGAACTCACTTTGTAGACCAGGCTGGCCTCGAACTCAGAAATCCATCTGCCTCTACCTCCAAAGTGCTGGGATTACAGGTGTGCGCCACCACCGCCCAGCTCAGTTTTATTTTTGATCAACAAATAACAACTATATGTGTTTATAAGATATAATGTGATATTCTGATGCATTTTGAAATCCAAGGTTTTTATTTTGTTAAAATGTAGTTAAACTGATACCAAAACAAATGAAAATTACACACATCTAGGGGCATCGTGTAATGTTTCTGTGGCACATTTATGTCAGGCTGAATTAATTTTTTTCATTTCTTTATTATGACAACTATTACAGTTTTCTCCTCTAGTCTTTCAAGATGGGCAGTACGTGCTTATCTAGAATCACCCCATATGAGGGCACACCCCAGTTTCCTGCTCGGTGGTACCCATTATTACATGTGATGGAGATTCTCTGCAGGATTCAGGCGGTTTGAAAAGGATGCTCTTCTCCGCCTTCATCCCCTGCTCCCCACCTCTTGTTCAGGGTTGTTTCATCTCTGTGTCTGCCCCGAGGGTCCCGTTCTGCATCTGGTGAGGGTCTGACCCTCTTGTTGGTTTGATTTCCACATTCGGGAAGGTCTCCTTTCCCATGAGCCATTTGTTCTGCTCATGGTGCTATGAGGCTTAGAGAGGTGTTAGCGAGTATTTTACATATATATATATATATATATATATATATATATATATATATGTTGCATTGTTCATAAAAGTGGCTTTTTTGTATTTATTTATTCCATCTTGGGTCTTTTTGCCTTTTCTCTCCTCCTCCCTGAAAGCTGAGACTGACGGAACACCCCCAAGGGAACTCTGTTAATATATTGTTGTTTCTACAACTCTGAGCTGGTGCCTGGCTCATGGCAGGTGTCCGGTGAATATTACTGAATAAGTTAATGAGTGAAAATGGACTCTGGGAATTTCCTCCCTGTTTCCAGCCTCAAATTCCCTAAATAGGGCACCCTTGGTTAGATCTTTCTTAATGAAATTCTAAATATCGATGACAGCTTACTTTATTTTTCTTAGGTAAAGGCTCAGCTAGATTTAAATCACTAAATTCAATGTACAGGTCAAATGAGTGTCAGCTTGGAACGTTTTGGCCAAGGACTGTGACTCACAAAATAATGGTCAGGATTAAAACTAAGGACAACCTCACTGCATTCATTTCCTGTAGCTGAGGTCACAAATTGCCACAGTTGGGTGGCTCACAGCAGAGATCCATTACCTTACAGTGAGGGGTGGGGGTGGGTGGAGGGTGGGGGGGTAGGAGGGGTGGGGGTGGGTGGAGGGTGGGGGGTAGGAGGGGTGGGGGTGGGTGGAGGGTGGGGGGGTAGGAGGGGTGGGGGGGTGGGGGATTGGGGGGTGGGGGTACGACACGACTACAATCCCAATCAGTTTCTGTAACCTAAAGTGCGGTTGGGTCCGTGGGACTCTAGAGAGGTGGAGAGATGGCTGAGAGGTTTGAGAACACAGGCTGCTCCTCCAGAAGACCCAGGGTCGATTCCGAGCACTCACATAGCAGCTACAGCCATCTATAATCCCAGGGGATTCTAGGCCCTCTTCTGGCCTGCGCTGAGACCCAAGGGGCATACAGATATACGTGCAGGCAAAAGGCCCATACACATTAAATTAAATCAAGGAAAAAAATAAAACACTGGCCACCAAGGATGGAAAACTTATTCATTTATTTATTTATCACTGCTAGGGACGGAACCCACATTCTCATATCTGTTAGCATAGTCTCTACCACTGGGCCTTTCCCTAGCTACTGGAATATAAACATTTAAAACAGAATATGCCACTGTGGTTTACTGTTTGTAGCAGACACTGTGTCTGCGAGCTAGTAGCCACCCAGCTGCCAGCCTCTCCTCTGAGATTTAATGTGCTGAGGCTGGAGTTCTCAGGCTGAGGTTGCGGAGCTCAGCTGTAGTGGGCGTGGCTACCTCAGTTCCCACAGTCGCCACGTGAAACAACGTTATCTGTTATCTGTTTCTACATCAATTTCGGTGCTGGAATCAAACCTAAGCCTCATATATGCTGAGCATGTGTTTTACTGTCGAACTAAATGCTAATCCCCTTCTCTCCCTTCCTACCCTCCCTCCCTCTGTCCCTCCTTCTGTCCCTCCCTCCCACAGGCCTCCTTTTCCTCCCCCTTTTGTACTTTCCTTTAAATAATTTTTACTACATTTTAGTCTCTCTGTCTCTGTCTTTGTCTCTCCCCCCGCCCCCCTCCCCCTCATGCGCATGCGTAGCTGAGCTTGTGCAAAGGCCTGCTGTGGATGTCAGAGGACAGCAGGCTGGAGTCAGTTCTCTCCTCACATTAGCTCTAGGGATCGGAGTCCCGGCATCAGGGTTGGTGTACAGAACTTAACTTACTGAATCATCTCACAGGTCCTACGTGGGGGTCTGTTCTCTCCTTACACTTTTATGTGGGTTTTGGGGAATCAAACTCGGGCTCAAAGGACAGACACCTTTCCCGCTGAACATCTCACCGGCCTCTTGCTGAGTGGGGCAGAGTGCCCCACCCCCACCGAGCGAGCACACCACACCGTAAGGTTTAATCCTTGCACGGCTTGGTTGAATAGAAAGCGCTAGCACCCGAGTCCAACCTTTCAGTTAGACTATGGCGTCTCGGAACTTAAGCAGTTTTTCCCGTGATTAGTGCCAATAAGCATAGGAGCAAAATTCAAAGACAGCCTATCTGAATTCTAAGCCCACCTTCTAGCGACTGGATTTTCAGAAAAATATACATTTTAGAAATATGTTTGTTCGGGGTGGGTCAGAGAGATGGCTCAGTTGTTAAGAGCATTAAGATAGATATTGGTGTCTGCCCCAGAGGACTAGGATTCAACTTCCAGCATCCACATGGTGGCTCACAACCATCTGTGACTCCAGTGCATCTGATGGCTTCTTCTGACCTCCATGGGCACCAGACATACATGTGGTACAAAGACATGCATGCAGGAAAAAGCACCTATAAAATTTGTATATGTTTACTGTAAATTACAGGATATTTTGAAATATGTATGCATGTAGAAAGGATCAACTGAGCTAATTAACATTATATGCATTACCTTAACTATTTAAGTCTTTGTGTATTGAATCGATAACTTGTTTTGTTTTGCTTTGTTTTTTGAGATACAGTTTCTCTGTAGTTCTGACTTTCCTGGAACTGGCTCTGAAGACCAGGCTGGCCTCAAACCCAGAGATCAACCTGTCTTTGCCTCCCAAGTGCTGGGAGTAAAGGCGTGCACCACCATGGCCTTTAATATACTTTCTTTGTCATTTTGAAAATTAAACTTTTTGTAGTCACTATGTTATACAATAAATGAAACTTTTTAAAAAATGTATTACCTTTCAAATACTCTAATTTCAAGTGAATGGCTTCATAGATCTCAAGACACACCATTGTTTTACATTCTGATAACAGCGACAAGCCCGGCTCACTGTTAGGTGTGTCTCCATTTTTAAGAAAGTTATATGTGAAGGACAGGCTTTCAAGTCAGTAAAATCTAAAATCGTGGGACTGTGATTTTAATGTTATGCCTCTTCACAGAGTATAAATTAATTCCCCCTAATGGAAATAAGAACTGATACTGTAGCCCCACTTCAATGGGCGGTGCCAACACTGAGGCTCCTCAGCCGGCCTGGCACATCCTCAGGGGTGAGCTCCAGCAGGCAGGACCATACATAATTTCCTACTTACTCGCAGAAATACTTGCAAGGTTGGATTTGTTGCTGCAGTTGGGCAACTCATTATTATTCCTGCCAATGGTCCCAGAAGCTTGGAAGCACCACGCTGCCTAGAGCTACTTGGAAATAATAATAGAACAAGAGACTCGGGGAATAATGGATGAGACACTGAGACGTGCGGTACTGCCTGTCTGTGATGTTGACTGTAGGACAGGGCTGTTCTCTCTCTGCCATGATGGATCCGTTAGGGGCAAGAGCAACGTTTTACGATTTCTACGAATTATCAGCCAAAAAAATTATAGCTGAAAAAGGAAATTAAATCAGGCTAGCAGAATTATTCCAGGGGTGTAGAAGGAGGCCAGCAAAAGACAATGACACTGAGCCTTGAGAGATGGCTGTAGAGAGGAGGGGAGAGGGAGAAGGAAGAACAGAAAGTACAGGAGATGAGGGAAAGAGGAGGAAAAGCCCGAGGAAGAGCTAAGGATGCCAGAGAAGGGGGGGGAAGAGCTTTTTTTTCTTTTTCTTTTTCTTTTTCTTTTTCTTTTTCTTCTTCTTTTTCTTTTCTTTTTCTTTTTTCTCTTCCTCTTTCTCTTCTTCTCCTCCTCCCCCTCCCCCTCCTCTCCTCCTCCTCCTTTTCCTTTCCTTTTCTTTTTTTTAAAGGCAGGGTTTTTCTGTGTAGCCCCGTTTGTCCTGGAATTCACTCTGTAGACCAGGCTGACCTCAAACTCAGAGATCTGCCTGCTTCTGCCTCTCAGTGCTGGGATTAAAGCAGCAGTTTTCAACCTGTGGGGGTCACTTATTAGATATCCCACATATCAGATATTTACATTATAATGGTAGCAAAATTACAGTTATTACATAGTATCAAAATAATTCTATGGTTGAGGGTCACCACTGTGTTGGAGGAGCTGTATTAAAAGGTTGCAGCATTAGGAAGGTTGAGTCCACTGGATTAAAAACACGTACCACGGCTGCCTGGCTGGATTTTTCTTTGGTCTGTTTGTCTTGCTTTTTGAAATAAGGACTCTCTTTATAGTCCTGACTATACTGGAACTTGCTGTATAAACCAGACTGGTCTCAAGCTCACAGAGAGCTACCTTGCCTCTACCTTCTAAATGCTGGGATTAAAGGTATGTACCACTATACCCAGTTTGTCTTCTTTAAAAAAAAAAGACATTTATTTTTATGTACATTGGGATTTTCCTGCATGTGTGTCTCATGAGGGTGTCAGATCCCCAGGAGCTGGAGTTGCAGACGGTTATGAGCTAGTATGTAGGTATTAGAAATACCTGGAATACTCTGGAAGAGCAGCCAGTGTTCTCAATGACCAAGCCGTTTCTCTAGCCCCAGAAAGGGATTCTGAAAAGTGTTGATCGTTCTAGGGGACACTTGCCATTGGATTCATTTGGTGACAGATTGTTGGGCCCAATTAATGAGCATGGTGCCTATAAGAACAGAACACTACTGAAAATAGAAATAACCCTTTCAACCCTTCATTCTTTTGTTCTAAAGGAAGAGTGGGGTGTTCTGGCTGGGAAATGTCTCACAATGCTAGTTTTGTCTTAGGGTCTTCTCCCGTGCACGCGTGCATGCAGATGTGTGCATGTCCCGATGCACTTGTGGAGGTCAGAGCATACCTGTGGGAGTTATCAGTTCTTTTCTTTTACCTTGTGAGTTCTAGGGATCACAGGATCGGACTCAGGTCCTCAGATTTGTTGCCAAGATTCCTTACCTGCTGAGCCGTCTCCCCAGCAGACAGATAGTGCATGCACACAAGCACACACAGGAGAAGACCCTAAGACAAAGCAATTTGTTCTTGAATGTCCTCACTGTATAGTTGGTTGAGTTTGTGCATGAAGATCCCAGGAAGTCAGAGCTAGCCGTCTGTCTCTGCATCTTAGTTCAGTAATCTACAGCCGCTGTGACTATCACTGTGTGCTATTTTCTCTGTGGAGGGCAAGTGAGAGGAGTTCCCTTGGTCCCTGGTTTGTCTGAATTCAAGCAGCCCTGGTTGTATGCCTTTCTGATCTCCAGGTGGATATCTTTGTTCCCACCTGGTCTGGTGGTTAAGCTGCTTGCTCTCCAGGGACTACAGCCATGTCTGTGTACCCTTCTTCTTTGAGCTATGACTTGAACATCTTTGTATCACAGACACCCAGTGCCGCATGTCAGGGAATTCAGCTCAATAAACTGAGAAATCAGTTCACTGAGACTTCAGCACTCCCCTATTTCTCCTGCTATTCGAAAAGTAATACTGCATGCAGGTCAGGGAGCAACTGTCATGTTTCATCTGAAACCTTCTCCCAAGAGGCACATCGGGGCCCCTGAGCATGGCGCATCATGCATCGCTGGCGGCATTCTAGCTGTTTCAGAGGACAAGATAGGGCCTGTCTAACTTGCCCGGGCCCCATGAAACAGATACCCGATCACATTTGGGTATGTATAAGGCTTGCTTCATATACCTGTAAGTTGCAAATATCTCTTTTCGTATTGAGATTTTGGAGCTATTTCTTGTTTTTCCTGAATCTCAAGCAATTAGCCTTGTAGGAACTAGCAATAAGTGTTAACTGGTGGCAAGATGGTCAAATAGTCTCTCTATTGTATACTGTCTACACTGGGCAGATATTGTATATGAAGATGGGAGGGTGCCTTAGTTAGGGTTTTACTGCTGTGAGCAGACATTATGACAAAGGCAACTCTTATAAAGGACAATATTTAACTGGGGCTTGATGACAGGTTCAGAGGTTCAGTCCATTATCATCAAGGATGGAGCACGGCAGTGTCTAGGGCCAGCTTTCTACATCTTGATCCAAAAGCAAACAGGAGAAGATTGGCTTCTAGGCAGTTAGGAGGAGGGTCCCAAAGTCCACCCCCAAATTGACATACTTCTTCCAACAAGGCCACACCTACTCTAAGAAGGTCACACCTCCTAATAGTGCTACTCCCTGGGCCAAGCTTATTCAAACCACCACAGAAGGTTTTAATTTTCTTTAAAAGCTTTGTTCTCTTGTGTGGAGCTTGGTAGGATGATAACATTGTCTTCCTTGAAGGTTACCATGAAGTACCTATTGTTCTCCTAACCTTGCCTTTCAGCTAAGAGTAACATTGTGATTCTCAGATAGACTGCATTTTTTTCTTGGCAATGGGAAGGTGTCTGCCCTGCCAGTCTAGAAATAACTGGGTGTCTTTTCTTTGGCAAATGTTACATCAGTCTTGGTTTTCTTTATTTGATGAAAAAGTAGTGAAAGGGAGAAAAATGATAATGATTACCACACCTGATGGGTAGGTATTTTTACAGCAATCTCACACTTGAAAATAATTTTAGAATACATTAGAAAGCTGTAACAGAAAAAAATACCAAAAAGGGAAGAAGAGAATTATTGCAAGAAAATGTAAAATACTATAATTGCCTTAAGAGAAAATTCCAGAGTGTAATTTAATAAGTCAGTATCAAGTTGTTTTTGTAACTTAAGAAAAAATGTAATATATTCCACCACTGAGAATAGCTCACAGGAACTTAACAAAGGATATGGAAACTGTCCCCACATTCATTTACATACACACCATCACACTGCTTTCCTGCTACTTTGATTCGGATGCCTACTTAATGCCTATTTATTTCAATCTTAACATAGTTTCAATAAAGTCAGAAAACAGATTATACTAACATAGTGGTAATTTTTATTGTATAAGGCAGTGTGTGTGTGTGTGTGTGTGTGTGTGTGTGAGAGAGAGAGAGAGAGAGAGGGTCTTGATGTGTATCAGAGATTATCCTCAAGTCTGCAATCCCCCTGTCTCAGCCTTTTGAACGCTAGGTTATTATAGTCATGAACCAAATATTTAGTTTATCTCGATAATAATTAATTAATAATTAATGAATAATTCTTTTATCTCCATGATGATTTGGAACAAATGTTTATCTAGGATAGCAATAAGCTGGGCACCTTGTTTAAGAGGGGAAAAAAAGATAAAAGAAAGAGGAGGAGTTGGCAAGAAGGCTCAGGAAGTAAGGGACTCACTGC